>NC_081418.1:23615850-23927993 GCF_949786415.1 Peromyscus eremicus | reverse complement strand
TATATTGTGCATTGGTCTTTATTAAGAGCAGTTTGAAGACTACTGTGCTCCTGAAGGTTCACTTGCTCAATCTTAAAAGTGTGAGTGTAAACAAGTGAATGAAACATGCATCCCCCTTGCTGATCAGCAAACTTCCCTTTTCTCCTTGACAGTCAATGAGTAGGAGTTAAGCTTCCATTTCCCGTGCTGGTTTGACAACATTACATTGATTAGGTTAATAAAGGAATACTTAAAATCTTCAAATAGAGATTACTCCCCTAGGAGCAATTATTCTTTTTTATTGTCAAAAGCTCTCAGAGTCAAAATAATTTTCAGTCAAATTTTTTATTAGATTTATAGACTGTACTGTAGAGGGAACTCAGAATGCACATGGTGTCAGCCGGAAAGAACTTGCTCTGTGACCATGGTTACGACAGTGCATTCAAAGCCAAGCCTTGGCAACATTGTTTGAAATGTTATGTCCACAGTGATTATCTGAGAAGAATGCTGTTACCCTAAGTGTTTCATAGTCAATGTTAACATATATTAACCTGTGTCATGTAATACTGATATATCTATTTTTGAAGATAGATGAACTCTTGGGTAGTATACAAGATTTTATATATTTTTAATTTTCTTTGTTTCTGAGGGCTGCCATACAAAAAGCTGAGCAAACTGAGTTGGGTAAAACAGCAGACATTTTCTGACACATACCAGCAAGTGCATGTTCAAGTCAAGCTGTTCCTAGTGGTAAGACTATAGGTACTGAAGTCACCCACATTACTGAATTGAAACTAATCTATGGTTTTAAGTCTATTAGTGTTTGCTTTATGAAATTTGGTAAGCCTATACTTTGTGCTTATTCATTTAGAATTTTGGTTGTCATTATGGATTTTCTTTGATCAGAATTTCAGAATTGAGGGAGTTATTGGAGAGAGAGAAAGAGAGAGAGAAAGAGAGAGAGAGAGAAAGAGAGAGAGAGAGAATTTTGAGAAGTGGGGAGATTGTGGAGTTAGGGTAAGGAGTGGTTGGTGAATATGATGCAAATACATTATAATAAATTGTCAAATAATTAATAATAATTCATATAAAAATAAAATTGTTTTAGAGTCATCTCCTTCAGAAGGCACTAGGGAAGGATGCTCTTTATTTCTTCTAACATCTGGTGGTTCCCAGGAAGTTTGTGGAATTCTGCTGCTAACATTGAAAGACCCCCAGCCTCCCCGCCTAACATAGCTTAGCTCAGCTGCTTATGAATAAAGCCTGAGAGGTACTGAGGAGTTCAGTTAACGGACATGGGATAAACAGAACATTTGTACTTAGCCACCAGGCCCCAGAGCAAGGAACTAAAAGGTCAGAAAAACACCCTGTACCCTAGACAGAAGCTAGGCGTGGGCGAGCTCGGGGAGAAACCACGAGCTGACCTGGGTTCAAACCTGGCCTCATATGAATCATCCAATCAGAACTGGCCTCATTTGCATCATCCAATCAAAACTCTGTAACCGGGCTTCTTGTTTCTGTACCCGTGCCCGACCCTATAAAAACCCTCTGCTCCAGCCCGTGGGCGCGCCAGTCCCTTGAGCTTCTCGAGAGTCTGTGTCGCCCCGGGTACCCATGTTCCTGAATAAAGCCTCTTGCTGTTTGCATCTGATTCGTGGTCTCGGTGTCTTCCTTGGAGGCGAGGGTCTCTCCTGAGGGAAGACTGCCTTCGGGGGTCTTTCATTTGGTGCGTTGGCCGGGAATTGAGACCCCCTGCCTCAGGACCACCGACCCACTGTCAGGAGGTAAGTTGGCCGGCCACTGTTTGTCTTGTCTCAGTCCGTCTATTTGTTTTCTGTTTTTGTTGGGCGCCCTAAGTCAGGTCTGAGTCGGTGGGGGCTGAAGGAGCTGACGAGCTCGGACTTCGCCCACCACGACCCTGGAAGACGTTCCACGGGTCACTGAAGTCCCCTCTGGGGCACGGTTTTTCGGGGCCACTCCCGTATCAGAGGGATACGTGGTGCTGGTAGGGGACGGAGATCGAGGTTCCTCCGCTTCCCCGTCTGAATTTCTGGTAGGGGACGGAGATCGAGGTTCCTCCGCTTCCCCGTCTGAATTTCTGCTTTCGGTTTTACGCCGAAGCCGCGCAGCGCAAATTTCTGTCGTCTGTGTTGTCTTTTTGTTTATCGTTACTTGTCTAACACTCCTTTATCTAGAGACCACCATGGGACAGACCGTCACCACCCCATTAAGCCTAACCACGGACCACTGGTCCGATGTTAAGGCCCGAGGAAACAGTGAAGGTGTCATTGTTAAAAAGAAAAAATGGATCACCCTCTGCGAGGCCGAATGGGTCATGATGAATGTTGGCTGGCCGCGAGAGGGATCCTTTAACCTCTCTCTTATTTCACAGGTGGAGGGCAAGGTTTTTGCCCCTAGTCCTAATGGACACCCCGACCAGGCCCCATACATTGCCATCTGGAGATCTCTGATCGAAAATCCATTTTCATGGGTCAAGCCTTTCCTTCCACAGCCCCCTCCAGTCTCTGGGCCCTCCGCACCCCTCAACCCGGACTCTTCCCTCTACCCTGTGCTCCCTCACAAGGAGACCCCCAAGCCCCCTGTCCTTCCCCCGGACCCTAAATCCCCTCTCATAGATCTCCTGGTAGAGGAGCCCCCTCCTTATCAGGCTGGACCCACTCGGCGACCCGGCGGAGCGACAGCGGCTCCCGCCGCCGCAGGGGTGGCTCCCGCAGCCGCAGGGGTGGCTCCCGCCGCCGCGGTGGAGGCGGCAGCCGCATTAGCGGCCGCCATCCGGCCGTTGGCAGATGCTAAGGTTTCTCCAACCAGCAGGACCTCAGATGAAGACAAGGAAGATGAGGTGTCATCCCCCATTGCTGGCCGCCTCCGCGGCCGCCGGGAGGGACCCCCTACTGAGTCCCAAGCTTTCCCACTCAGAGAAGGGCTGAACCAACAACTACAATACTGGCCCTTCTCTGCATCAGACCTTTATAACTGGAAACAACATAACCCCCCTTTTTCCAGGGACCCCGTTGCTTTAACTAACCTAATTGAATCCATCCTAGTGACTCACAGGCCAACTTGGGACGATTGTCAGCAGCTCCTGCAGACCCTCTTGACAGTGGAGGAAAAGCAGAGAGTTTTCCTGGAGGCCCGGAAACAGGTTCCGGGCGATGACGGGAGGCCCACCCAACTCCCGAACATCATCGATGCGGCTTTTCCCTTGACTCGCCCTAACTGGGATTTCAATACGCCTGAAGGTAGGGAGCATCTACGCCTCTATCGCCAGTTGCTCTTAGCGGGTCTCCGAGCGGCCGCTAGAAGGCCTACTAATTTGGCTCAGGTTAGAAATGTAATACAGGGAAAGGAAGAGACACCCGCTGCATTTCTAGAAAGATTGAAGGAAGCTTATAGGATGTATACTCCGTATGATCCGGAAGACCCAGGTCAGGCTCCAGGTATTATCCTATCATTTATCTATCAGTCTAGCTCAGATATCAGAACTAAATTGCAGCGGTTGGAGGGTCTACAGGCGTTAGGGTTGCCAGACCTAGTGAAGGAAGCAGAGAAAATATTTAATAAGAGAGAAACTCCTGAAGAGCGAGAGGAAAAGAGATGGCAGAAACAAGAGGAAAGGGATAGGAAACAGCATAGAGAGATAAAGAAAGTTTTGGCCGCCGTTGTATCCCAGGGACAGCGGAGAGAGGGAGATAGGCCGGGAGGATGAAGGAGGCCACCCCTAGATAAAGATCAATGTGCTTACTGCAAGGAGAAGGGACACTGGGCCCGGGAATGTCCCAAGAAGCCACAAGGACCCCGCCGGCCCAAGCCCAAGACTGCGGACCTCCTTAGTCTGGAGGACTAGGGGGGTCGAGGCCAGGAGCCCCCCCCCTGAGCCTAGGATAACCCTCAAGATCGGGGGGCAGCCCGTGACCTTCCTGGTTGATACTGGTGCTGAACATTCAGTCCTAACCCATGCCGGAGTGCCCCTTAGCCGGCATTCTGCACTGGTACAAGGGGCAACTGGAAACAGGAGATATTACTGGACTACCGAGAGAAAAGTTCAACTGGCTTCAGGGCAAGTAACCCATTCCTTTCTGCACATACCTGAATGCCCCCATCCTCTGTTAGGACGGGATCTATTAACCAAGCTAAAAGCACAAATCTATTTTGATGAAGAGGGACCAAGGGTCACGGGTCCTAGAGGGGGCCCTCTACAAATCCTGGCCCTCAATCTAGAAGAAGAATACCGTTTGTTTGAGTCAGAACCCTCGAAAAAGGCCCCTGAGGAATTACAGAACTGGTTAGAAGAGTTTCCTCAAGCCTGGGCAGAGACTGGGGGTCTGGGGTTGGCACACGATCAGCCACCGCTGATGATCTCATTAAAGGCCTCCGCGACTCCCGTCTCAATTAGACAATACCCAATGTCACGGGAAGCCCATGAGGGAATTAAACCCCATATCCGGAGGCTCCTGGACCAAGGGGTACTAAAGCCCTGTCAGTCCCCATGGAATACCCCTCTCTTGCCCGTAAAGAAACCGGGGACAGGGGACTACAGGCCAGTCCAGGATTTGAGAGAGGTCAATAAGCGGGTGGAGGACATACACCCCACGGTGCCCAACCCTTACAACCTCCTGAGTACCCTCCCACCGACGCACGTCTGGTACACGGTATTAGACCTGAAAGATGCCTTCTTCTGCTTGAGACTGCACCCTAAAAGCCAACTACTGTTTGCCTTTGAATGGAGAGACCCGGAACAGGGACTCTCGGGACAGCTGACCTGGACACGGCTCCCTCAAGGCTTCAAAAATAGCCCAACCCTCTTTGATGAGGCCCTGCATGCAGATCTGGCCGGGTTCCGGGTCGAGCATCCAACCCTGACCGTGCTCCAGTACGTAGACGACTTACTTCTGGCCGCCAGGAGTCGGGCCGAGTGCCTAGAGGGCACTCGGGCTTTACTGGCCAGGCTTGGACAGAAGGGCTACAGGGCCTCGGCCAGAAAGGCACAAATTTGCCGAGACAAGGTCACGTACCTGGGCTATACCCTGACTGGGGGACAGAGATGGCTGACGGAGGCCAGGAAAGAGACAATACTCTCCATTCCCCCTCCTCGCAGCCCCCGCCAGGTTCGGGAATTCCTGGGTACGGCTGGGTTCTGTCGCTTATGGATCCCCGGGTTCGCTGAATTGGCCGCCCCCCTATATCCCCTCACAAAACCAGGGGTAATGTTCCAATGGGGAGAGAAGCAGCAGGAAGCATTCCAACAGATCAAGAAGGCCTTACTTGAGGCCCCGGCTCTGGGTCTGCCAGATCTTACCAAACCCTTTGAACTGTTTATAGATGAGAACTCGGGCTTTGCTAAAGGGGTGCTGGTGCAAAGACTGGGACCCTGGAGGAGACCTGTGGCATACTTGTCCAAGAAATTGGACCCTGTGGCCATAGGATGGCCTCCCTGCCTCCGCATGGTGGCAGCCATTGCAGTTCTACTCAAGGATGCCGGGAAACTGACCCTGGGTCAGCCCCTGACTGTACTGGCCTCCCATGCCGTGGAGGCCTTGGTCCGACAACCACCAGACAGATGGCTCTCCAACGCCCGAATGACTTACTACCAGGCCTTACTCTTGGACTCAGACCGGGTCACGTTCGGACCCGTTGTCTCCCTTAACCCTGCCACCTTGCTGCCGCTGCCTAGCCCATCCATAGAGCATGATTGCCTCCAGATTTTAGCCGAGGCGCATGGCACTCGCCCTGACCTAACAGATCAGCTGCTCAAGAACCCAGATGTCGTCTGGTACACAGATGGGAGCAGCTACCTGGACGGAGGAGAACGCAGGGCCGGGGCAGCTGTTACCACCGAGTCCGAAGTGGTATGGGCCTCGGCCCTCCCGCCTGGGACTTCGGCTCAGCGGGCGGAACTGATCGCCCTCACCCAGGCCCTTCGGATGGCAGAAGGTAAGAAACTCATCGTGTATACAGATAGCAGATACGCCTTCGCCACTGCACATGTCCATGGTGAAATCTACCGACGGAGGGGCCTGCTCACATCCGCAGGTAAAGAGATCAAGAACAAAAAGGAAATCCTGGACCTCCTGCGGGCCCTGTTTCTCCCGCTCCAGCTCAGCATTGTCCACTGCCCGGGGCACCAAAAAGACAACTCCAAGATAGCCAAGGGGAACCGGCTGGCGGATTTGACTGCCCGGACAGTGGCATCCCAGCCAATAGGGAATAGCCAGTTAATGGCTATACAGGACACTCCAGAGCCTCCTCCACCCGGGAGAGAGCCCATGCCCTACAGCCCCGAAGACCATGAGCTAGCAAAGAAAATGGGGGCGGACTGGGACCCACAGAGACAAGCCTACCTACTGGGGAACCGGATAGTGATGCCCACCTCTCACACCCACCATATGTTACAATTCCTCCATGCCCTAACTCATCTAAGTGAGACAAAAATAAAGGCCCTGATAGACAGAGAAAACACCGGGACAATTCTGCTAAACCAGAATCGGGTGCTCCGACGGGTGGCCTCTACCTGCCCCGCATGTGCCCAGGTCAATGCAGGTAAAGCACATCTAGCCAAAGGAGCCCGTTTGAGGGGCCACCGTCCCGGTGTGCATTGGGAGATAGACTTTACAGAAGTAAAACCCGGACTCTATGGATACCGGTACCTCCTGGTCTTTGTGGACACCTTTTCAGGATGGATTGAGGCATTTCCAACCAAGAATGAGACGGCTAATATAGTCACAAAGAAACTGTTGGAGGAAATCTTCCCAAGGTATGGGATGCCTCAGATATTGGGGTTAGACAATGGGCCTGCCTTCGTCTCCCAGGTAAGTCAGAAGGTGGCCAAACTGTTGGGGATGGACTGGAGACTCCATTGCGCATACCGCCCCCAGAGTTCAGGACAGGTAGAGCGAGCTAATAGGACAATCAAGGAGACTTTAACCAAATTAACGCTTGCAACTGGCACTAGAGATTGGGTGCTCCTACTCCCCTTGGCTCTTTACCGAGCCCGGAATACTCCTGGGCCGCACGGCCTAACCCCTTTCGAAATTCTATATGGGGCCCCACCTCCAGTCGTGAAATTTCTCCATCCTGATATCTCATCTTTTGCCGCCAGCCCCACTTTGGAGGCACATCTACAGGCCCTCCAGCTGGTGCAGAAGGAGATTTGGAAACCCTTGGCTAAAGCCTACCGAGAGCAGCTGGACAAGCCGGTGGTCCCCCACCCTTTCCAGATTGGGGACTCCGTTTGGGTTCGGCGCCACCAGACTACAAATCTAGAGCCACGGTGGAAGGGGCCCTACACTGTCTTGCTGACCACCCCCACTGCACTCAAGGTCGACGGGATTGCTGCATGGATCCACGCCTCTCATGTGAAGGCTGCCAGGGAGAACGACCCAGCAGGATCCAGAGAATCAACATGGACAGTGTACCGCTCACAGAACCCCCTAAAAATAAGGTTGGCCCGCGGCTCCCCCTCCTCCTTCCCCTCCTTTTGAGCTCAGTCTATCCCCAGGGGACTAGGGCGGCAGAGAGCCCGCACCTAGTCAAGAAACTCACTTGGCAGGTCATCTCACAAACTGGGGAGACGGCCTGGCAGATGACCGCCCTCCATACCCCCTTTACATGGTGGCCCCCCCTAACTCCTGATTTCTGTCAGTTGGCATTGAATTCGGGATTTTGGGGGGTTGAGGGCATTAAGCCTGATGCCTTAAACTCCTCCATCCACCCGGGGGGGGTGCATTGGCCGGATCCGGGATGCCGTCACCCTCAAGCAAGATGTATATTCGCCCAGTCGGACTTTTATGTTTGTCCGGGGGATGGGAGGGGTTGGGCCCTTGCAAAGAGATGCGGGGGGGAAGGAGATTTTTTCTGTGCCAAATGGGGCTGCGAGACCACTGGCGCAGCATACTGGAGTCCAAGCTCAAGCTGGGACCTGATCCAGACCAATAGAGGTTTCAGGAAGGTTACAGGCAAATGGCCTTGCTCAGATGGGTCCCCCGAGGTCAGCCGATTCAAGCCCGGGCTTTCACTCCCCCTAAATATAACTTTCACTGGCCCGGGGAAGGCTGATAGAAACTGGCAACAGGGGCACACTTGGGGACTCAGGTTATATGAATACGGGTATGATCGGGGCGTAAGGTTCACTATCAGACTTAAGATTGAGGAGGCCTCCGCCCCCATGGGCCCCAATCAAGTTCTCTCTGACCAGAAGCGCCCCTCCTCACCTATTCCAGCACCCCCGAAGATTACCCCTCGACCCGGTTTGACTACTAGTCCAGGTATAACTCCAGCCACTACCAAGCCACCCCGACCAGGAACCGGAGATCGGCTCTTGGGTCTGCTAGCAGGGGCTTACCAGGCCTTAAACTTAACCTACCCAAATAGAACGCAAGAATGTTGGCTATGTCTGGTTTCCCAACCTCCCTACTACGAGGGGATAGCAACCCAGGGTAATTATATTAACGCCCACAGTCCCCCTCCAAGCCAATGTCTAGGGACAGCCCAACATAAGCTCACAATCTCAGAGGTGTCAGGACGAGGACTATGTCTATGGAGCATCCCCCGCACCCACCAACACCTGTGTAACCGCATCCTGTCCGTAAGCGATGTCTCTGGTTATGTCACCGGCCCTAATGGTACCTATTGGGCATGTAATACTGGGCTCACCCCCTGCGTCTCAGTCTCAGCCCTCAATGCTACCTCTGATTTTTGTGTGCTCATCGAGTTGTACCCAAGGATAGTTTACCATAACCCAGAGGAGATTTACTCACACTTCGAACTGGGAAGGGACCTCCATCGATATAAAAGAGAACCGGTGTCCCTAACCCTGGCATTATTACTAGGAGGGCTGACTATGGGAGGGATAGCGGCCGGAGTAGGGACCGGTACCACAGCCCTACTGGAAACCCAGCAATTTAGGCAGCTCCAAATGGCCATGAATCAAGACTTACAGGCCTTGGAGGAGTCAATAAGTGCTCTAGAAAAATCCTTAACTTCCCTTTCTGAAGTAGTACTACAAAATAGAAGAGGCCTAGACATTCTGTTTTTACAGGAAGGGGGATTATGCGCTGCCCTCAAGGAAGAATGCTGCTTCTATGCCGACCACACTGGGGTGGTACGAGATAGTATGGCGAAATTAAGAAAGAGATTAGAACAGAGACAAAAATTCTTTGAAGAGCAACAGGGATGGTTTGAAGGATGGTTCAGAAGGTCCCCCTGGCTCACCACCCTCATTTCCACCCTACTGGGACCCCTTCTGATCCTATTATTCCTCCTGACGTTTGGGCCCTGTATCATAAATAGACTTGTCCAATTTATCAGGGAACGTATCTCTATTGTTCAGACTTTGGTATTAACCCAGCAATATCAAAGGCTCAACCAGACGGAGCCCGAGTCGCGTCACCAATCTTCCCCATGAATGGAGGATTCCATTCCTGAGATAAGAAAATGGGGGAATGAAAGACCCCCAGCCTCCCCGCCTAACATAGCTTAGCTCAGCTGCTTATGAATAAAGCCTGAGAGGTACTGAGGAGTTCAGTTAACGGACATGGGATAAACAGAACATTTGTACTTAGCCACCAGGCCCCAGAGCAAGGAACTAAAAGGTCAGAAAAACACCCTGTACCCTAGACAGAAGCTAGGCGTGGGCGAGCTCGGGGAGAAACCACGAGCTGACCTGGGTTCAAACCTGGCCTCATATGAATCATCCAATCAGAACTGGCCTCATTTGCATCATCCAATCAAAACTCTGTAACCGGGCTTCTTGTTTCTGTACCCGTGCCCGACCCTATAAAAACCCTCTGCTCCAGCCCGTGGGCGCGCCAGTCCCTTGAGCTTCTCGAGAGTCTGTGTCGCCCCGGGTACCCGTGTTCCTGAATAAAGCCTCTTGCTGTTTGCATCTGATTCGTGGTCTCGGTGTCTTCCTTGGAGGCGAGGGTCTCTCCTGAGGGAAGACTGCCTTCGGGGGTCTTTCAACATGTGTCTTCTCTCAACCTCTAATTTTGTAATCACATGTCCTTCTTCTCTCAGATATCTTTATATGTCTTGTAAGGACACTATTGATTAGACTTACTCAGGTTAATGTCACTTGTCCTTCTTCTCTCAGATGTCTTTATATGTCTTGTAAGGACACTATTGATTAGACTTACTCAGGTCAATGTCAATTGCACCTGGAAATGTTCTACTTATAAATTAAAATCACATTCTGAGTTTCCAGTTGGGCAGAAAATTTAAGGGATAGATTTAAATACTATACATAATTGTAGCTGGTTTCCTTTTCTCATTAGAGGCAGTAAACACTCATAGGTTGTTCTAATTAATTTTATTTAATTTGAATGGTTCTCTCTGTATTCCTGGTTTTAGCTAGCATCTTGTGTCAAACGTGTCAAATGTGGATAGATATTTAATACATATGAAATATTTCTGCTTTTTTTGGTTCTCTTTTCTATATACATTTAATATGTGTGTACTTTGCTCTCATTTTACTAACAACAAACTTAAAAATTCTAGAAATACATACTAAGCATGGTTTTAAGCTGAAATCTCTTGTTGCTTGCAGAATAAGAGATGTACAAAGGGAAAATGGTCAATAAGTGACAATTAGATGAAGTTTGTTTAGACAAACTCCTAAATATGATCAAGGCATTTTCCATTCTTACTTTAAATGCATATTCGTTTTCACCAAACTATGAACACATAAAACAAATAGTTGAAGATTTTCTCTCTTTCCTTTTCCAGTTTCACTGTTCTGGCTTCTTTGAGGAAACTGTACATTGTGAAAGAAGAAAAATATATGTAAGAACCTAGAAGGATTTGGTGTCTTTAAATTCCTGGGTAGAGTAATATATCATTTGGAGCATACCATATGAACTTCAATATGAAAATGAGCAGTATTGCATTATTTCTAAGTAAATATTTTAATTGAGTTAAGATATGGCTATTATAATAACATAAATGGTAAACATGTTATTATATTATGATGCTACATAACTGAAAATTAATCAATTTTGTGTTATTTAGATGACAAACATGAAATTACATACATGCATTTTCCCAAAGCCAATATTGCTTTATATGTTCTATTGTAGAAATAAAATATAAATCTAAAAACTTCTTGCAATATTTATATGAATTTTTTATTTGCAGTAACTTTTATTTGTATTATATAGGACATTTTCATTAAAATATAATTACATCACTTCCACCTTCTCTTTCCTCCTCCTTGCCCCTCCAATGCACCTTAATTCACCCACTCTCACATTTTGCCCCTCACCCTTATACTGATATCTTCCTTTTATTATTGCAATGTATATATGCATGTACATAATACATATGTGTATGTATATGTGTGTGTTAATACAATTTTCTAAGTCTATTTTTATTTTTTGTGTATATGTGGTTTCAGGGCTGAATACATTGTAGAGCCAATTAGGAGGCTCCTTTCTGAGAGAGGTGAATTCTCCCTCTTTCATCAGTTATTAATGACCTGCATGTAGTTCTTGGTCTAGAGGTGGGAGCCCGTGCCTCTTTACTGATATTGTCGTTGTCAAGGTAGTGTTAATGCAGCCATTTCAAGGAGAGGGAATCTTATAGAAGACTTCCTTGTATTCTGGTTCTTAAAAGCTTTCCCAGGGTCTGAGGTGCACGCACGCGGGAGGAGAGCAGGCTGCAGGCGCTTGACCTGGCGGCAGTGGAGGCAACTGCGGCGACCAAGGGGAACGGAGACAGCAGTGGCCGAGCCAGGGCTGGCGAAGGCAGCGGCACGCTGAAGAAGGGCCCCGGGCCTGTGGCCTGGTGTACCTGGTCATCTACAATGTGGTGATGACGGCCGGGAGGCTGGTGATAGCAGTCGGGTTTGTGAGAGCATACCTGGCTAGGGGTAGCTATCACAGTCTATTACTCAATAGAAAAGCCTTTGAAATTCTTCCAAACAGGAGCCTTACTGGAGATTTTACATTGTGCTATAGGAATTGTGCCATCTTCTGTTGTCCTGACTTCTTTCCAGGTGATGTCAAGAGTTTTTCTAATATGGGCAGTAAAACATAGTGTCAAAGAGGTGCAGAATGAAGACAGTGTCTTTCTGTTTGTTATTGCCTGGACAATCACGGAAATTATCCGTTACTCCTTTTATACAGTCAGTCTATTAAACCATTTGCCTTACATCATCAAATGGGCCAGGTACACGCTTTTCATCGTGCTGTACCCAATGGGAGTGACAGGAGAATTGCTTACAATATATGCAGCTCTGCCCTTTGTCCGACAGGCTGGCCTGTACTCCATCAGCTTACCTAACAAGTACAACTTCTCCTTTGACTACTATGCATTCCTGACTCTGGTAATGATCTCCTACATTCCACTATTCCCCCAGCTCTACTTCCACACGATCCACCAGAGAAGAAAGGTCCTTTCCCGCACTGAAGAACACGAGAAGTTTGACTAACTCTCCACACCACTACCCCAAACCAAACTTTTCAATGATCAAAAAATGCTGCAGACTTTTTGAGTTCCCAGTACATTTCATAGAAAATAAGTAAGAACTATTTTTCAAATATTAAAAACAAAACAAAATAAAAACCAAAATCCAGTGTCACATGGGCCTGGGATTTTATAAAAAATAAAAATAAAGATAAAAATGAAAAAGCTGTTACATAAAGCATCCCAGCTGGTCCTTTGAGCCTGGTCTAACCAGAAGTTCCCAGTATCTATGATGGAGCTCGAAGAGGTTGGTATTTTTATCTCCTCCGTGTCCTTCATGTACCTGACAAATAAAGACCTGTAACACTAAAAAAAAAAAAAGCTTTCCCATTCCCTTTCCATGATAGTCCCTAAGCTGCAGAGGCAGAAGCTATGCTACAGATCTATACACTGGGACTGGGTTCCCCAAAGTCCATTGATTTCCATATTACGTCCCGTTGTGGTTTTCTATAATAATCTCCATTTGCTGTTGATAGATGCTTCTTTGGTGAGGTATGGTAGCTACACTTATCAGTGGGTAGAAGGGTAAGTTTTAGAACATAACTAGGAATCATGCTGTTCTAACAAAGAAGTGGTTGTTGATTCTCTTTTGAAGTCAATGAACTCACTAGACGCTGGTAGTTAGTTGCATTTCTAGTACTGGGTGGATTCACATTCATTGAGTGATCATTAAGTCCATTAGACTGCTGTTGGTTATCACCAACATGTGAGTGCCAATATTGCACCTTCAGGAATAACTTTCCATGCTAGTCACTGTTGTGGTTCATAGATGTCATGCTGAGAAGGAGTATTATTGATCCTTTCTCATGGCAACTTGTATAATATTTTATGGCATTATGGAAGCTATACTGCAGGAAGGAGGCTTTCAGGTTAGATATAATCATTACTTTTAATGAAACATTGTTGAAATAGCATTAGGTGATCAATCACTTACTTTAGAAATTAATTTTCTGCCACATTATGGAATTTACAAGATGACAAGGCCAACAATTTTGCTGGCCCTACTACATTCTATAATAATAGGAGATTAATTTCAGAACAATGTATATTCATTAAATGGCTATGTCTTTTGCAGACGATAGCAATGATATGGTACTAATGGGGCTAATTTCTAGTTTATTATAATATAGTTTCTAGTTTTCCAGGCAAGAAATCTGAAGCATTTGAATCCCATTATTTGCTATTCACTTTTATGTTTAGCATCATGTTAATGAGCTTATATAATACTATCTAGCAGCCAAATTTGTTTGTTAGATTTGCTTTTATTTGAGCTTATCTGAAAAATATGTATTTATTAGAGAAAAAATAAACCTATCACTATTCTCCAAGGAACATTAATTAGATCAGCATTTTCTAATCTCCAGAAATGCTTACAAAATCATGCACAGTTTACCTCCTATATATTACCTAATGGTCTTGTCAACACATACATAGGAAATGTTAAAAAATAATAATTGAGCTTTTAGTAAACTGAGAATTCCCATTTAGCTGTGTTTCTCACCAAAAATCATGCTGTAGATGGGGTTTATAATTATTTTTAAGAATATACAAACAATTCCTTATGTCAATTAAAATTTTATATTTTTACAACTACTACAAAAAATGTCACCTGTAACCATAACTGGTTATATTTGAGAAATTGGAGAAATTTAAATATCTTTCTGAAATATGAGAAATTCTCCGTGCATCAAATGACTATTATTAAATTAAATTACCTTACTTGTGTACTAAAGATACAGTCAGATTTATATTAATGGTGCTGCAACTTAGACTCTGCCATGAATAACTTGGTAGTTTGTACATTCCTTTAAGAATATTGATGGTTATACAGTATTTTTTTTATTTGAGATAAGGATAGATGGAAGATGAGCGCATGATCTTAAAGGAAAGAAAATGGATTGAGAAGGACAAATCCTTCACGACCTTATTTATATATAAAGTCTTATTTATATATAAAGATGATCTTATACAAATAGACAATAGAATATTTGTTAAGTCCTGAGGTGGTTGGGTATTAGGGAGCTCTGAAGATACAACATTTCAGGTAGTTGTGAGAAATAAAAGTCAAAGATCTATTGTACAGTTTGATTAATGTAGTTACAATACATATTATTCTTTAATAAGCTAAGAGACTGACTACAAGGTGTTTCACAGCAAATTATGAGAGGTAATACCAATAGTAATTAATTATATTGAATCAGGGTATTATGGCCTATGCAATAAATATATATTTTAAATGACAGTTATTAAAAAGGAAAAATGTGAGGTTTGTTTCATGGATTTAAATATCCCAGAGCTATACAGTAAGGTACTTGTGAAGCTGCCTGAATGTAATCCTTAGGAGACATGTTCAGAAACGGAAGATTATCTTATATATTTGTCTCCATTATGTACCTTAATTTTTAAATCATACTATTGACTGGCTATATTTAAAACTGAATGGATGGGTTCTTAATTTGGAAACTTCAGATTGTCTACTCTAGAGTTTTCTGTAGAGACTTCCAATTTTATACTCTTCCACTAAGTGTTATCAAACTCCTGAGTGTCATTGACTTGAAGATGTAGATGAGCTTCAGATGGATATTTATGGCCTAGTCATCCAATGGTAATTTCATCATATGATTGTATTTTGGATGTACTAAAACCTTGATGTGCATGATTTCTCAATATTAAACTCCCCATGTTTTTTTCCTCAAGCATTCTTATTCATATTCTAGTAGAACACCTTTTCAAGGAGCCATGAATCCATAGGATAGAAAAATGACTTTCTCTTCAAGTCAGTACAAGTATAAGAAGACAAAATTGGAATGACATCCTGTTCTGATATATATACATATATATCACATTTTTTTATTTTATCAGATGAAATTGATAACTGAATGATAAAATTTAATGAAATAATAAAAACAGGAATCAGACATACGTAAATGTACTAATGAACTCAAAGATATTCTGCCTTCTAAATGTGTGTGCTTTTTTCCTTTCATTGTGTCTGTTTGTTCTTTAGTTAGCTCAAACCTCACATCTGATACACACTAGAGAAGTGCTCATTCCTGAGTTATATCCCCTTCAGTATTTGTAAACAATATTAAACGTCTCTGTTAACAAATTATCTTTGTTCCCGGAATGAGGTGATTCATTTACAAACTAAAGTTTAAAACTTTCTATTCTCAGGAATCTCTCATTTTTGACAAAAATGTTGGATTATTTGTAATTTTTAAAATTATTTTAATAATAATAATTACATTAAGTAATATCTTTTTTCACTCTTATAATTGATTCTTCTAAATTGTTGAGGAAACACACAAAAAAAAAACCAGAACAAAAAATAATGAAATCCCATCTTCCTCCAAATAAGGATTGTTAGTTAAGTTGTAGGAGAACACCACACACTTCTTTCTGTAGTTCTTCCTTTCATCTTCCTCTCTCTATCTACTCCTGCCTCTCTCCCTCGCTGCCTCCTTAATCTCTGAATTTCTCTGTGGAAGTCACAGTTGTTCAAGCAAACTTCCCTATTCCTGCTGGAAATTTTGGAGAGTATAAAGTGGAAGTACAAGTTTAAATTTCACTGGCTGTGGAGTATGTAGATCACATCTGAGGAAAAAGCTGTAGAGGAGATTACTTGACTCTGCTGAACATTAAGTGTAAATCTCCTTGATCAAAATTCCTCAAGAGCAAAACTTGTCAAAAGTGATGACTGGTCCTTTCTATTTAGATAAGGTGTCCAATTCTCTTGACCTCAGTAGGAAGTGGAGGAGACTATTATGGTAGATTAAATTACTCTTAATTTCTTTCATATAATAAAATATCCATTTTCACTAACAGAATAAGAAATTTGTAGGGGAATAGACTTGCATTTCATTGTTTTGTAGCATTTTTGGATTGGTTTAAAGAATATCTTATTACAATGATTTCTGTATAATAGGAAATGTGTGATTAACATTATATTAATCTGTAGTTTGTACCCATCAGTGAACTACTACTGAAATTACATTTGAAGCTTCTAATAAAATATACATGTTGTTACTTCCCTTTTATGCCTTTTTGAGGAAGGTTGACTTGAGAAACACATAGAGTGTAAATAAAGCAAGCAGACTTGACAGTTATCTCACATCATAACAAGCCCTTTGTTGTTCTGAGCAACTAAGTCAACAATGCTGTTGAAATTCAAAGTGCACTGGGAATGGTTCCTTAGACCTTGTTGTCCATTATTTCTTCTAACTTTTCTATATACCTTAAGAGGTTTGTGACATGTCTGGCTTCTGACCCTATGGCTCATTCCTTCTGTTTATGTTTCCCCAAATAATTTCCGAGAATCAAGTGGAGCATGGAAATTGTCCTGTTCTCTTGCCTCTTTTTTTTTTTTTTTTTTTTTTTAAATTTTTATTTTGCAATACAAGTAAGTTCTACATACAGGCACAGATTCCCTTGTTCTCCCCCCTCCCGCCCCCCTCACCTTCCCCCCAGCCCGCCTCCCATTCCAATCTCCTCCAGGGCAAAGCCTTCCCCACAGACTGAGATCAACCTGGTGGACTCAGTCCAGGTAGGTCCAGTCCCCTCCTCCCAGGCCGAGCCAAGCGACCCTGCATAGGCCCCAGGTTTCAAACAGCCGACTTATGCAATGAGCACAGGACCCAGTGCCAGTGCCTGGATGCCTCCCAAACAGATCAGGCCAATCAACTGTCTCACCCACTCAGAGGGCCTGATCCAGTTGGTGACCCCTCAGCCATTGGTTCATATTTCATGTGTTTCTGTTTGTTTGGCTATTTGTCTCTGTGCTTTATCCGACCTTGGTCTCAACAATTCTCTCTCATATAAACCCTCCTCATTCTCGCTAACTGGACTCCCAGAGATCCACCTGGGGCCTAGTCATGATCTCTGCATCCAGATCCCTCAGTAGTTGGATGAAGTTTCTAGCACGACAATTAGGGTGTTTGGCCATCCCATCATCACCAGAGTAGGTCAATTCGGACTGTCTCTCGACCATTGCCAGCAGTCTGTTGTGGGGGTATCTTTGTGGATTTCTGTGGGCCTCTCTAGCACTTTGTTTCTTCCTATTCTCATGTGGTCTTCATTTACCATGGTCTCCTATTCCTTGTTCTCCCTCTCTGTTGTTGATCCAGCTGGGATCTCCCACTCACCCAAGCTCTCTTTCCCTCGACCCTCGCCCTTCACTACCCCCACTCCTGTCCAGGCTGTTCATGTAGATCTCATTCCATTTCTCTGTCATTGGGCGATCCCTGTATCTTTCTTGGGGTCCTGATTTCCAGGTAGCCTCCCTGGTGATGTGAGTAGCAGTCCAGCCAGAACATGGAAACAACCTAGATGCCCTTCAACTG
Organism: Peromyscus eremicus; assembly: GCF_949786415.1. Taxonomy (NCBI): domain Eukaryota; kingdom Metazoa; phylum Chordata; class Mammalia; order Rodentia; family Cricetidae; genus Peromyscus; species Peromyscus eremicus. Next base: position 23,910,198 of record NC_081418.1, on the reverse strand, counting down.
AAGAATGGATAAACAAAATGTGGTACATATACACAATGGAATACTACTCAGCAGAGAAAAACAATGACATCATGAGGTTTGCAGACAAATGGATGGACCTAGAAAAAATCATCCTGAGTGAGGTATCCCAGACTCAGAAAGACAAACATGGTATGTACTCACTCATAACAGGATACTAGATGTGGAACAAGGATGACTGGACTGCTGTTCTCTTGCCTCTTTTACCTTTGGTGAGGCAACAGAATGCATCTTCTAATTCCTATGTAGGTTGGGTGTATTTCTCAACTCTGTCTCATACAGTATGAGCTAGCTACTCATTACATTTCTTTTTCTAAGTTTCCCTGACAAGTACCCATTTCTACCCTATGAGTCTGTCTGATACAGGCAATCATGACAATTTACTTAAAACATGTTTGATAACATCTTATTTTTGAATAACGCCAAAATATAAATTCAACATGCTCCTTGACAGTTCATTGTAGAGGTATTGAAAATGACTTTAAAGAAATCTTTCATCAGTCTATTTTCTATCTTCTTATTTGTCTATCCATTTATCTATTGATTTCTGTAATATATTTATCTATCTAGGTAAAACACAACCAATATGTCTTAAAATATTTGCTATCCTGAATTACAGATTGGATCTCTAAAGTTAACTTATTCATGATGGCATTCACTAGAGCCTATCTGTGTCTATCTCTTAAACCTACTCTGTGGTCCTTCTGATCTTTAATGTCTATAAAGTGTCTCTGCTTAATGATTTAAACTTAAAGTTTCACAACTTTGACAATATATACATTAACAATAACTTAGAAGCTATTACTATCTCTGCTAATAAACACACTTACTTGGAAATGTATGTCATGGAGTACCATTGAACAAGTAACAAAGTCAGTGTGTAAACTGCTCTCTCTCCAGCTTATTGGCTAACAAATTCTATGAAAAGTATGCTGTTTTCTTTGATAGGGAAATAAAATTCAATGAATCTATTTGACACCTTTTTAATCTTTCTGTATATATTTAAGGAGAATATTTTAACTATTTCCATGATCTATTGCTACAAAATGATCACTAAACCTTGGAGAATTAAGAGAAATAGTTACTTTTCTAATTTTTATATTTTTGGTTGTGAGCCTAGCCTTTAATGGCTGAGCTATCCCTCCAGGCTTACTTTTCTAATTTTTATTATTCGGAAGTAGGATAAGGCTTGTGCCAGAGGTATTGGGTGGCCTGTGTGATATCAGCTGGAATTGGAGGAGCTGAGGAAGCACTGTGTAAAGGACTTCTTTTCCACACATATTCGGCATTTTGTCCCTTCCCCTCCTCTCTTTCTCTCTACATCGATGGGCACACAGAAAATTGTCTCAGGGTATTCACACTTTAGTGGTGGTCTCTAAACGACTGAGATATGAATTGCTAGCACACTTGAAGTTGGGCTCTGAAAGGGAAAATGGTCACTTCCCCCATGAACTTGACCAAAGCAGTTACAAGCCATCAAGATTTCTAGGGAAACATCAATTCTATTTATCAAGTAGAGTGATGACAAATTTGCTGTTGCTATCATTAACTTGCCATCATTCATCTTTAACATAAACTGAGATTTTTACAATGTTCTCAGCAATTATGATGCTTGTTAGTATGCCTCTAGCATAGAAGTTTAAGAACCTTGAATTCAGAAACTTCCAGCAATTTGTCCCATACTACCTATTTTTGTGTGTTTGTTTGTTTTTGAAACAGGGTGTCTCTATGTAGTTCTGGCTGTCCTGGAACTCACTCTGTAGACCTCGAACTCACAACAATCTGCCTGTCTCTGCTTCCCAAGTGCTGAGATTACAGTCATGCACCACCATCACCTAGCCTGTACTACCTATTTTTAAGAGGAAGAATATGATGATATGTGCTAGTAGTCCTTTGTATCTTCTAAGAGAACAAGATGACTCTGTACAAACAGCCCCATTAGTGTGAAATCTAGATAGCGGTTTCACTTTTGATCTATGCTTAAATTCTAAAAAGGACCCACCCTTTACTGTGAATTGCTCCTCTAAGAGACATTGAGGAGCTTCCTTTTCACTGTCCAGCATGTAAGAACATATCTAGAAGACATCTATTTGTGATCCAGAATGATGATCCTCACTAGAACGTTACCATGCTTATGGTCTAATTCAGACTTCTAGTTTCATTCCCATGTAATAAATAAATCTACTTTGTTTAAAGGGCACAGTGTTTGCTAAAATAAAAAGCAAATCTATATTCATAATAGATGTGCATATCTATAAGAACACACAGGTTGTCCTTGCTAAACAGAAAACCAAAAGCCCAGTATATTTGACTTGCATCTAAATATATACGTTTTATTTATAAACATAATATTTTCAGTTTTTGTTTTTTTGTGTTTTTAGAACTAATTTCTATTGGTGGAACACTGGACACTCAGCAATAATAGTTCATTCTCAATGTGTTTATGAAGCAACTGTACCAATTTGAACTAAACAGAGAGAATACAATCTTATGCTAACTTGTTGAGTGATTTTTGTCTACATAGTTTTTCAAGGCCAATCCCATGGTGTGTGATTTCTGGTTGTCATAAAGAGGATTCAGATTTTTGGCCTTATCACTTTCCAGAATACTTACCTCCTAAAAACATCACATTCATGACCATGTTTGAACATATAAATTTGAGAGAGTAAACAACAACATTCATACTAGTACATTCTCATTTTATCTTCAGCAGGACAGTGATCACATGGCAGCAATTATGATAATCATATAGCAAGATCAACATGAGTATTATTTAAAGTTGTTCTCCAAGTCATTCTTTTCAGGAAATATACAGTTCATAAATATCTGTAGGCCATCCTGGAGTTTGCTCTGCTTGTGATCTTTTGTTGTGTATGTGTTTACATATGTTAATTTATGTGTGTCCATGAATACATGTGTGAATGTGCGCTTGCTGATATAAACAGAGGCCAGATATGGATATTTAGAATCTAGTTTGGATTTCTGTTGCCATGATAATCACCATGGCCAAAAGAAAATTGGGCAGAAAGGAGTTTATTTTTAGCTTGTAGGTTACAGCCCATCTTTGGGTTCAACTAAGGCAGGAACTTAAAGCAGAAACCATTGGGGGGGGGATGCTGCTCACAGGCTTGCTTCCCTTAATGTGATCAGCTGTTTTTCCTACAAAACCCATGCCTGCCTGCCCAAGAATGTTGCCACCAACATTGGTCTTTCCCTCCTACATAGGTAAGCAATCAAGAAAATGTACCACAGATGTACACAGCGACAAATTTAATACATGAAAATTTTCAGTTGATATTCTTTCTTCCCAAGTGTGTAAAATTAACAATTTAATCCTGTCTCCCTTGGTTTTGTCTCTCCAGTGGTAGGAATTAAGATGCATGCTACTGTAACTGTCTTTTATTTGGGTTCCTATTATCATCTAGCTAAGGTTCTCTGGTTTGCATATAAGGAGCATACCATCTGGGCCATCACCTCAACTTCTCTCAGTACTATCTTATAGGACTTTTCATTTATCCTGGGGATCATGTCACCTTTTCTGGCCATGAAGTTTGAAGTGAAGACTGGCTCAAGTCTTGAATGTGAGCAAAGGACTAGAGCTTTTCATTGGAGTGACAACTCTCAGTTTTTTATATTTTCTTGCCCCTTTTAGCCATCAGGTTTAAGTAATTCTTTTGTTAGCTGCCCACCTCTGACGTAATATATGTTTAACTCAATCCACAACTCTGGGAATACCTAACCTTGCTAATCTATGTGATTTTGAGGGTCTTTGTTTTCTGGTAGTTGGGCACAGGCATTTCATATATGCTTTCAAAGCTCACTGCTGGCATGGATATTAGTTTTCTTAAAATTGTGGTAGTCTCCTTCACTATCAGGCTTGAAATTAATAAATTGCCTTTACCTATGCATTACTTATCATAAGGCATGCAGGGGAGGATTATGCCTCTCATAGAGAACCAAATTCTTATGATTCTGATTTCATACAATATTTTCATTCCAGCATGGAATTATACTTCTTAGCATTTTATCATTTCTCTTGCATAATATCTCAGACATTTCTACTTGACTTAGAATGAGCCATCTTCTTCAGGATTTCTGGAACACCTTAGTGGTTAATTTGCTTTATTATCTATTTTTTTTAATATTTCGAGACATGGTTTCTCTGTGTAGTTTTGGTTCCTGTCCTGGATCTCAGTCTGTAGACCAGGCTGGCCTGGAACTCACAGAGATCTGCCTGGCTCTGCCTCCCAAGTGCTGCGATTAAAGATGTGCGCTACCACCACATGGTCTATTCTTATATTCAATCCCTCTTGATTGCATAACCTCAAAATCCATTCCCAGGTTTTCTCTCATTACATGGTATATATTTTGCACCAAATCTTCTTGGTAAAAACTCTTTTCTCCCTTAAATTAAGTCTTCCATCATCAGCTATGTTTAACTATAATATCACCTTGATCATCAGGAAAGGTGTCAGCAGATCCTGAGAATGATCCTCTTTCTTCCCTTCTTAGTATTTGAATGTTAGTTAAGTTCCTCATCATCTCACCATTTCTCTGAAGATTCAACACGTGACTGAGCAGTTATTTGACAATTTCTGCTTCTTTTTCTGTAGAATCTGTCAAGATCTTTTTTATGAAAATGATTTCAGAAGGAAAATCATTCCATAGGATTAAAAGAACACTTTCCCACATGCATTGTTTAGAATGGCATTTGGTGTTGGGAGGGGTGGTCCACTCTTCTAATCCTAGAATTCAGGAGATAGAGGCAGGCAGGTCTCTGTGACTTCAAAGCCATTCTAATCCACATAGCTAAGCTCAGGCATCAGGGCTATACTTTAAGCTTCCATCTTAAAATAAACAAGCAGACAGACAAAATAAAATAAAGTGAAACAAAAAATAGCAAAATCATGGCATCAAGATTGTTTGTTTTATGTCATTTCTACCAAAGTTTTAAGAACCTGAATAATTCTAGTGACATATTGCTCTAGTTTCATTAATGTTGCTGTGATAAAATACACAGAACTAAAGCAACTTAGAAGAGAATGGGTTTATTTGACTTCTAATTCCAAGTTACAGTTTGGCATTTTAGGGAAGCTCAGGGAGAAATGTTAAACAACAGTTATTCACAACACATCTAAAGTCATGAGCAGAGAAAAATGAATGCATGCATGCTCACCGTTTGCTTGTTTCGGCTCAGTTTTATTTGTTGCATTTTATTTGAATTCTAAACATCTGCCTAGGAAGTGTTGCTACTCACAGAGGGCTAGAAACTCTCATATCAATGAACTTAATTAATAAATATTTTACAGAGATGCTCACAGATGAGCCCAATGTAGAAAAGTCTCTTATTGAGACTCTCTTTTTACATTGCGTCAAGTTGACAATTAAAGGTATTACATATAGAGAGACATCTTCAGAGGTATAAAACAAAACAAATTGTTCTTAATTCTTTTTATAAATTTGTTTCAATTTTGAATCCCAAATTTAACAGAGATTACTTCTTTTAATGAGTTTCTTAATTGGCACATGCAGTCTAAGAGATCATTAAAATAATAATTTCAAGCAGGTAATTATGGTTTGTAAGGAGTTTTTAAGGATGAAAGAGAGAGGAAGATAGCATGATTTGGGTGGGTAGGTAGATAGGGGGGCATCTGGGAAGAGTGGGACAATGGAGTAAATGATCAAAATATGTATGAAAAAATAAAAATAATAAAAAGAAAAAAGTACTTCACTTTTCAAAACGCTAATTATGCAGTTACACAGATGAAAATGGTACTATACAAGTATCATCTGACAAGATTTAACAAAGCCCTCTTCCACACTTCCAAAATTAAGATCATTATAATATTATTCATTAGCAATGTTTTAAAATACTTCACTGATATTACAAACCAGTACAAGATAATTATCTCACTCTTAATCTTGGAAATGCTTTCTTCTAGTAGCTTTGGAGATGTCTATTAGTATGGTCTAAAGCAAAGGCTCAGCCATTTACATAGCATTTGTTACTCTTTCAGAAGAACTGAATTTCTTTCACAGAACCCACATGGCAGGTCACAAAGGATTCTGGTACTTTAGTTCTAGGGAATCTGACATCTTTCATGCACATGGTACACAGAAACACACATACACAGGCAGAATACTCATAAAGGAAAAATATATAAATGGTAAAATAAACATCTATCATTTTCCATAAAGCACACACATACACACACATACATATTACACAGTCATACACACCTACAATTATTGTTTCAGCCTATGAATTCATATATCACTCTAAAGAGAAATTACTACACTTAACTGCACAATTAGTTGTTTCTTTAAGTAGATGACTGGCTCTACAATGTTTGCATCATAAGAGTATATGTTGTGCAAGTTTTCTGGGAAGATATAAACCTATGTCTACCCATTCCATAGAAAACATCATTGAGACAACAAAGAAATAACTCAACCCACACTTAGTTTGTTAAGCCACTGATTTCATTGGAATTACTTATAGAATCATTGGTGAAGGGTTTTTAGAAGAACATGAGTGACTGAAAAAATGCCAATTCCATGCAAAGATGTAAACTCAATAAAGCTATGTCAGTAGAGTTCTCTTAACAACTTGAGGGCAGCTCAACCCTTAATTCTCGTTTCCCCAGATAATTATTTTGCTTTTGTTGTAACCTTAGGGAGGGTCCAAGACTGTCTTCAATGTTATTATATTGCATGAGTCATACCCTTTCCCCTCTAAAAGTAAAAAACCAGAGCCTATTCCCCATAACTCTATAATACATGGGAAAACCTCTTCCTTTTTTGCCAAATTTTCTTTCCTAACTCATTTACAACATCATTGGTAGGATGCTCATCTAGCAAAAAGAATTCTAGAAATCATGGATTGGCCAGCTATCCATGATGTGGAATAGCCTAAAGTATGAGATTATAAGTGTTTACATTTACATTTTAGGTTATAAATTTGTATGTGTGTGTGTATATCTTTGTGCTAATGTGTGTATGTGCCCAAGGACTCCAGAAGAGAGTGTTGAATTCTCTGCAGCTGGAGTTATAGGAAGGTTTGTGTGGCTGGATGTGGGTGCTAGGACTGAACCCAGACTTTCTCCAAGAGTGGTACACATTAATAGCCACTGAGCTAACACTTCATCCTCATAAACCACATTATTGTCAGTCTAGTTTTGACAGCTATAATGGCAAACATAAACTCATAGTATATCTGACATGTGTATAGATTATTGTTTATATTCCCCCACATATACAATATATATTATAAAACATACATATGCTTCTGTGTGTTTATGTTATATAAAACAGAGATACATATACCTTTATGTAATATATTATATAAAGCTAGTAAACACAGTTTTATAATTAAATATATTTTTGTAACTATTTTACTGTGATCTATTTTGGTTAATTTATTATAATGTGTTTTAGGAATCATATAGCTGGGAAAATAAATAAAAACTGTCACTTAGAAGTGATGGCATTAACAGAGTGTTGTTTGACTTTAACCTTAATAGTCCAAAGTATTATAAACATGCTTCTACAATTTTGTCATTCACAGATTAAACTTTTTCTCATGTCTTTCATTTGCATGTCTTTCATTTCATTTGAAATTAGAGTTTTCATATGCTGATTAATAATTAGTGCCTTTTCTTACCTGAGCAATCTATTCATTCATTGCCTCCTTTTTGCTAAATGTTTCTTACATTTAATTAAAAATATTTACCACATCTTAATGTTGTCAATTCTCTGAACTTATGTTTTGAAGTAGGTAAACTGCAGACACATACCAACACATGTATTTTTAATCAAGTAAAGAATATCATTCATTTCCCTGACTTTCAAAGTACTTATTACTAACTCTCACCACATACTTAAGTTGTATTCATCTGAATTATATATTTTAATAAGTTATTTTGCCATTTACTAAATATATTTTTTCATTCAGTTGAATTGAGTCTCAATATTATATAACACTTTCTTTGTGTTTGTCAGATTTTTAGATTTAAAAAGCAAAAAAAAGAGAAGAAAATAGAAATGCACATATGAAAACACATTCAGATTTATGTTCAATTTTCTTAGTATTTTTCCCAGGAAAATTTTCCTTTGATTACTTTAATTTGCTATAGACAAGGCCACAGATGATGATGCTTATGTTCACAGTTTACACAGGGAGATTATCTCACACTTCAATAATGATATATAAATATGTAAAACAGGAAAATATGGAAAGCAAACAGTCGTTGGATTATCGAGTTGATTAAATAAAGCTAAGGATACCTGGCCCTTCTGAAAAGAGCACAGATTGCACCAAACTGCTCAAAGGAAGAAGAGTCAAAGTACTTTTCACTGGATCATAACTTCTATATATTGAATGCTGCAGTTTGTGTATATACACTTCTAAGCCAAATACCATAGGTATCCCTTAACTCCTTCATATGTGAGACAAATGAGGCACACCATTTACTTGAAATGCTACAAGAGCAGAGTGTGATCAATGCCCAGTCAGAACTATGGGTAAGTGAAGAGGAGGCTGAGAGCAGAGGAATCCATCCAGAGGAAGGCTGATGCCATAACAGAGTTCCAGTGCAGTGCTCACAGTACAATATTCCATGAACAGTGCAAATACAAATTTAAATATGGAAACTAAAGTATTACACATTATAATCTTTATGTTGTATAAATATTTTTAAGGAAGCATATTTCCCATTTCAGTGGAGAGTCAACTACTATAAATATATTTTACTTTAGAGTAACCAAAATGTTCAAAATACTATATTCCAACAAAGTTCAACAAATTTGTTTCATCTCTATAGATTAAAATAATTTAAAGTTCAAACCAATCTTACACTTTAAAATTGTTTTGAAACAGAAAGTCATGGATGTAAATATATGTTTAACAGCATTGCCTAGGAATAAGGAATCCTGACATCTAAGATCAATGAACAACAAATGGGGAAGGTTATCTAAGGTCAAATCTATCTGGTGCATGGACAGGTGTAAAGGATGCTGAGCCTTCCAATTCTCATTGCTCTGGAAATACCAATCAATCTATCAATCGATTGGGAAAATATCTTAATGTGTCAGGCAAGTAAAGAAACACAGAATCTTGGCCTACATTGCTTATTTAATACACATAAAATATCTGTTTGTAAAATTTGTAAAAAAAAAAAAAAAAAAAAAAAAAAACCACAAACCTTAAACCATTTTGAAGCCTTTTTGTAAAGCAATAACAAATAAACAAACAAAATTAGAATACATGACATTAAAAATACACTTGAGATAAATTGTCCAGTGACAATTCTGGGGACACCCCAGCTACAATATTTCTAAAATATACTTCAATGATCCTTTAATTGGGTCTAAAAGGACCTCTCACTTTCTCTTAAATATATACACTAGGTAAGAGAAAAGTAAAATGTACTGTGACTATTCTATTATATAGATTAAAATTCTGTGGATAAAGAGCAAATGAATTTATAAAATATCAGCCTTCACAAAAGAATATATTAAAATAGACAAATGTTAGTATGGAAATTTACTCAAGATGTAGCAGAAATCTTAAAAGTTCTTATTAATAAAATCAAACCCGAAGCCAGTTATTGGGGTGAACACTGGATGATCAGAGAGACAGAACAAGCCACAGCTATCTCACCTTGCCAATTCCTCAGCTGGTCCTGTTTTCTCAGACTGGAAGTGTCTGTGTCCTCATCTCAATGGCTCTCAGCTGAACTGTGTTGCTCCAAAGCCTGAATGCTTAATCAGGCCAAATGCTTAACCAGCCAAATGCTTCTGGTTTCTGGTCCTCACGCCTTATAAACCTTTCTGCTTTCTACCACCACTCCCTGGGATTAAAGGCTGCTTTCTGGGATTAAAGGCTGCTTTCTGGGATTAAAGGCATGAGTCACCATGCCTGGCTGTTTCCAATGCAGCCTTGAACTCACAGAGATCCAGAGGGATTTCTGCCTCTGGAATGCTAGGATTAAAGGCGTGTGCTAACATTTTCTAGCCTAAGTATCTTGTGGCTTTTCTGTTCTCTGACCCCAGATAAGTTTATTAAGGTACACAATATTTTGGGGAACACAATACCACCACATTTCCTCTCTTTTTGTCTAAAATTAAAAAAAGCTTATAACTAATACAAGAAAAACTATTCAATAAGTATATACAATATATACAGCCAAAAATTACATTAATGAGTAAATTAACATCTAGTCACAAAACTCACTGAAGTATTAATTCACTTTAGTTAGGATGGCTATTTTAAAAAAGACAAGAGGGGAAAAAACGACCACATAGAACAAAGGAAAGGTAATCATTATGGATTTCTCATGAGAGTAATTAATAGAGCCATTATAGAAAACAGTATGGAAGACTTTCAAAACATTTAAAATTTGAACAAAAATGTGATATGACAGCCCCAGTGGAAATAAACTCTGTGTGCCAGAGACTTCTACATTCATGCCCATTATTGTACTATTTACAACATTAAGGGATGGAAACACTCTAAGTGCCCACCAACTGAGAAATGAATAAGGAAAAATGTATATATTCATATAGGAATCTAGTACTTTAAGAGATTTACCTAAACGAACTTGAAAGGGGAATGTTGCATCCAGAGTCTGAGGAAAACTAAAGAAAATAAGAGTGAAAGTAACAGGAATAAGGAAAGCATAAATGGTTCTGATTAGCTGTTGCAGGGTGAGATAACTACAGATTACAATATATTGTGCATCCCCTCAAAAAATAGAGGAAAGGAATGGGAAGGTTTTCACCATAAAAAAATGTTTGAAGAGAAAGACATGATTATCCTAATTTAAACAGACAAATTGTACATGCATGGAAAAATCACAGTGACCCATTAACATGTATGTTGCTTATGTATTTAGGTATATGCTAAAAACAAATTTAAATACAAAAATGAAATAATGTGACAGTAGATAGGAGAACACCATTAAAATTCCTTTTTTAATCCCTATTTATCACTTACTGGATTTTACTTTCTTTATATATTATCTGACATTGACACTCCAGATGGAGAAATATATTTGTGATTAGTTGACTATTGTATATGACTTACATGGAAAAGGAGTAGTAGATGGACTTATTATGACAAAACACCTGGGTATATAAACTTAGAAAAGCTTTTGGAAGAGACAGCAGGCTACAAAATTATTAAAAAAACAAACAAACAAACAAAAAAATACCAGGGGCTAACGAAGTGATCAGCAGGTAAAAGCATCTGTTAGGTAAGCAAGCCAACCAAAGTTCAAACCCTGGGACCTAGGAGAAAATGTCAGATTGGGTGGGACACATCTGTTATCTTAGTCCTCTTGTGGCAGGCAACTAGAAATTCAAAGACCAGCTATCCTTGGATCCACATAACAGAGAAATAAGAGAAACCTTGCCCCACCAAACTACAAGGGGAAGAAAAACCACTGAATGTTTTCCTCTGAGCTTTACAGGAGTGCTATGGCATGTGTGTGAATGCACACACACACACACACACACACACACACACACACACACACACACACTAAAGCAATTTAAAAGTTGGGATATAATGTGATAAGCACTACAATAAATATGAATTTCCATTGTTTAAAAATGATAAAACGCCGGGCGGTGGTGGCGCACGCCTTTAATCCCAGCACTCGGGAGGCAGAGCCAGGCGGATCTTTGTGAATTCGAGGCCAGCCTGGGCTACCAAGTGAGTTCCAGGAAAGGCGCAAAGCTACACAGAGAAACCCTGTCTCAAAAAACCAAAAAAAAAATGATAAAACAAGACAAAACGTATCTGGTACACTCTGGTAAGTTGAGATTTTAATTCATTTTCACAATATGTGATTCTACAAATAATATGTTTTCAAGTTGTTAAAATCAGAATTTATTTCCAATTAAATTTAAAAATAAATCTCTTTCAAGTAATTATATTTCAAGAAAGGCTATAAAAATTAAACTGAATTTTAAATAATCTCTCTCTTTTTACCTTTCTCTCTCTGTCTCTTTCTTCATTGATTCCTACCTCCTTTATTACTGCATAATTGTTTTGAACAATGAAAACCAATGGTCTTCATATAAGGAAATATAAGGCCTAAGTTGGAGATGTAAACATTAGCTAGCATTTCTGAGTTTATTACAGTCTCAAGGCCAAGGGAAGAGTATGTAAAACTGAAAAAGTGGTTAACAAGAAAGATGATGATATTAACTATACTTTGAGTTTCAGCTTTGAAGAGTGGAATCAACAAAACCATTAACAAGGGTGGTGAAGCAGTGTTAGGATTGGTAAAAGGCTAGAATAATGTAAGTAAATTTTATCCCACATGTCCTGCCTAACCACAATGTTCCTTAACTGACCCTCACAACTCCTTGTCCCCACCTCTGTCAACACATACAAATGCCTGCTGAGTGGGAAGATGTTTTTCTAGATTCCCAATCCAAAAGTATTTGGTTTTCTAAATAAAATTTTGGAGATAAAACATTTTTACAGAATATATTAAGGCAATTTTTATTTAGCAAATTTATTAAAGTATTTGGGTCCACTAATATGGTATTGGCAGGGTTCCATGGACACCAATAAAATGAAAAGTCAAACTTGGAATCCACCTTTGCCTTAGATTAGATTAATAATAGATGATAACCTATCTTAGAACATGGTTTGGAAGAAAACAATTTTTTAAATTTCTACAAAAAAGAAAATGATGACATAACTTTTTCTTAAAAGAAAACATGTAAACCAGCATAGTGTTTTGGGTTTCCTTTGTCTATAGTTTTTTAGCTTACAGACATTTAGTCTTCAAAACAATGAAGAGACAAAGTGTGCAGCGGTAAGTGTACATTCACTTCAATAATCTAAAAGTACTGGGGCACCTGACATGTCACCATGAGAGTGGGACACTTGGTAGTTGCTTTTTCTCTGCTGCTGTGTCCACTGATAATGCCCCTCTTCTATCTTCTCAGTAGCATTCCCCTCTGTAGTCTGCTTCTAGGCAACTGAATACCACATTGTTTTCCATAGGCTCTATGTCTTAGAGATGCTGTATAGCTCCTTGAGAAGTCAAAATTTATATTATGAAATAAAATATGCCTATTTAGAGGAAAAATAATATTAGGTTCTCCATTATATCCTAACCAGTCACAGGCTTTAGGCCCAATTAATTGCACCAGGTGTAATTTCCTTCTTGTAAGGCAGACCTTAAAGCCATTCAGAATGTGGTTGGTTACTCTTATAACATTCATGTCACAATTACACACATGGGATTGTCTTACCAGGTCAATTACTGTAGCTTGTGTAGCTAGAGTTTTCCTGCCTGGTCCAAGGTCAGGGCAAATCTCTCTCACCTGCCAGTCCCACAGCCGTCAGACCCAACCAAGTAAACACAGAGACTTATATTGCTTACAAACTGTATGGCCGTGGCAGGCTTCTTGCTAACTGTTCTTACAGCTTAAATTAATCCATTTCTATAAATCTATACCTTGCCACATGGCTCGTGGCTTACCAGCATCTTCACATGCTGTTTGTCATCTTGGCGGCTGGCAGGGTCTCTCTGACTCAGCCTTCCACTTCCCAGCTTTATTCTCCTCCTTGTCCCGCCTATACTTCCTGCCTGGCCACTGGCCAATCAGTGATTTATTTATTGACCAATCAGCAACACACTTGACATACAGACCATCCCACAGCAAGCTTGTAACATTCCCAGCTGGGTTACACTGTTGATTATTTTTCTTCTTGATAGAGTGAAAAGCACATTACAGTACCATAAAAGCTGGCTCTTTTTAAAAACTGCCTATAAAGGCCAAAATCTAGAAAGAGACAGTTGAGAGAAGGCATAAAAAGATGCTTTGTGAGAGGGGGGATAGCAGGACATACACTGTACAATATTAGAATAGGGAATATTATGGCTCACAATTTTAAGAAAGGATGGGGCAGGAAGACAGAGGATAAAGAATGGTGGAGGGAAGACTAACCAGGTTAACCATGAGGAAGGATGCAAACAAGCATCTCTCCCCTAAAAACAAACAAACAAACAAACATGGAAACCTACCATTTTGTAAGTCTCTTACAAATATGTGCTTTAAAAGTACTGGCTGGGCGGTGGTGGCACATTCCTTTAATCTCAGCACACGGGAGGCAGAGGCAGGAGGATCTTTGTGAGTTTAAGGCCAGCCTGGTCTACAGAGCAAGATCCAGGAAAGGCGCAAAGCTACACAGAGAAACCCTGTCTCAAAAAACCAAAAAAAAAAAAAAAATTACTGGTCCTATGCCCATGTACATATTGGTACCTTTAAGTAGAGGCAATGAGTTTAACATACAGAAAGCAAAAGTATAAGGGAAGGGAAAGAATGAGGAAGAGTGGGGGTAGGTTTAATAAAAACACATTATATGCAGTAATGGGATTCTCAATTAAAAAACGTCGAAAGAGGAGTTATGCATGGGTGGATAATGCTATACCCAGAAACCAAAGGATATTAAACAAAAATCAAAGTCATTGCATATTTGAACAGAGAGAAGCCAAGCTAGAAAAGATTTCAGAATGTCTTCCCTGCTTTCTGGCTTTCATAGTGACAATCTTCTGGGGGTGGAAAAGTGACTGTTAGTCTTACTTATGTGTCCACTACTCAAAATACAGTAATAAGCTGATTGTAAAGATATGCCCATTGGGGCAAGTGTGGAATGGCTTTTATAGTGGTCACCAACAGCTTTCTGATTGGACTTGGGGCCCAATCAACAGGAAGGAACTAATACTGGGAACTATAGCTGGTCAGGGGACCGTAGCTGATGAAGTAATTGATGAGAAGGGATAATCTACTACTATCGTTTTACTAACTGGACATGATATCAAATTTTTGTCTGCATACTTAGGTTTACAGTCATAGATGAGTGGTTCTTTAAGTCTTCCAAAGAGAAGCTTATTTTTGAAAGAGATGTTGATTAATGGAGAGATACTCATTTGATCAAATAGCAGTAAATAAATGACTGTGGTGTGCCCATCCATATGCTCCACTCCAAGGCTCAGGAGACATCACAGGTGATGGACAGAAAGAATCTAAGAACCAGAGGTTGGGGAGAAGTGTTGAGAAATGGTGTCGTGGCTCTGTTTACTGCATAAGCCCTGCATAATATTGGAGTCATCACTGTTATTATGCATGAAGGAGAGACTCTTGAGTCCCAAAGCCTCACTGAAGTATTATGGACATTTAATGAGCACTCAGGGAGGGTGTATCATTCTTCTGTAGTGTTTTAGCCATAGATATGTTTTCCACTTTAAGTAAATTGCAAGTTCACTCGTGCTAATATAACCAACAATAATTAAACTTAATTGGTCAAAAAAAATATCAAAGTAGGTCGGGACATGTTCTAAAGGAGAAAGATTTCAGATGGAGGAATGTGAGAATGAGAGACAGAGTAATGAAAGGTAAAAAGAGCCCTGAGTTCAGTGTGTGTGTGTGTGTGTGTGTGTGTGTGTGTGTGTGTGTGTGTGTGTATGCATGTTTGTGCATGTGAATGCAGATGCCAAGAAGGTCAAAGAGATCTAGTCCCCTTGGAGTTGGAGTTACATAATGTTGTCCCAAATGAATGATGGGATCAAAACTTGTGTATTGTGGGGCGGTGGTGGTGCACGCCTTTAATCCCAGCACTAGGGAGGCAGAGGCAGGAGGATCTCTGTGAGTTCAAGGCCAGCCTGGGCTACCAAGTGAGTTCCAGGAAAGGCGCAAAGCTACACAGAGAAACCCTGTCTCAACCGCCCCCCCCAAAAAAAATAAACAAAAACCGTGTGTATTCATCAAGAGCAATATGCTGAATCATCACTCCACCACTTATTATACTCTTTACTAAGTAATTACACACAATTACATTATATCAATATATATTACTATAGATTCTCTATCCAAAATGTCTCAGAGTATCATGGCTCTGGTTTTGTCTTAAACCCACTCTTCCCATGATGTTCTTAGGTTTTAGCCACAGCAGATGGTAATGATAGGTAGACTTTGTCTAAATATTTGGCTACTTGAAAGAGGGAACTTAGATAACTAAACTTACAAGAACTGGAATGGCTCTTCCTACAGAAATCTCAGATCTGAAGGCCATGATGTGCAGTAACAGGCAAAAGGCATCTAAGAGGAATTCATTATGTTAATTTTCATTTCAATTTTACTTCCAAAAGCTAAATCCTAGCACAGCAGTTGTCTTGATTTAGTTCACACTTATATCATGCATGATTTACAATAACAAAATAAATTATATAACTAATAAATTCAGTGTTTCAAGATAGCAAAATAATCCTAAGCTAAATTACTATCCAGAAAAATATTTTGATCCAATGTTCAGTCTAATTACCTCAGCTTTGGTTCTTCCATTTATAGGATGAATATATATATATATATATATATATATATATATATATATATATATATTGCTAACAATATTGCCCATTTAGTTTGGAGAACACAAAGCTAAAACTCATGAAATTTCATGAGGAATATTTCAATCTACACCATCTCACTACATCAACACATATAGTGGAATATCTTAGTTGTGCTGCTTCTTGATTCACACTTTATAGGTAATGTGCCACCTCTACTTATCTTTTCCCAGGAAATATTCATACAGATATGGAATTGTAATACCAGATGGTTTTCTCTAAGAACTAGAGAAAGATCTAGGCCTGGGCATGTTTCGGAGAACTTATCAAAATGTCTGGAAACATGTAAGTCTAATAGCCTCCCAGATCTATCCATGTCTATATGGTGCTGTCAAATTGAACTCTGAGAGAAACACTAGTTTATGATGGAATGAAGGGAATGTCAGCCAAAATGAATCATTGAAAATTTAATGTAAAATATCCACATGGTAAAATCTGTGATCTAATTATTCCTGGAAAACTGAGACTGTAGCTCAGTAGTTGACCTCTTGTCCAGCATGTATACATTCAAGTCCAAAGAACTGCATTAAATATATCAATATATTAATTAATAAATAATTAAAATATTTTCAAATAATGATGCCCCTGGTAACAGTTTAAAAGAGATTAACTGCTTCTGATAGACCTTTTCTTTTACTGAAATGTTTGGTCTATAATATCATTCTGTCTATAATTTGGGAACAATAATTACAAGAAGTGTTCTGTATGTAGTCTGGACTCTGATCGCACAGACTTTTAATGGTAGTTTGTTTCCATTTTACTCCCCAAACCTGGATATCACACTGCCATTCAACTTGCACTGAAGCCATAGCCTTGTGACCTAACATGACTCTAAGTCCTCATATACTAAGACCCCCTCCTTTGAAGACAAGATTTCTACATATAAATTTTGGGGAGAATAGACATTTAAAATAGCTGCTGATATATGCCTTGCTGTGGACCAGTAGCCTCTGCCTCCATGAACATACTAATTTATGCTAAATTGCTAACCAACTAGTTACTTCTTATTTTATTTGACTCCATGCTCAGGCATTAGTTACATTGTGGTTGAAGAATGCTCACAAAACTAAAGAGTTAAGATCATGTTGACATCAGGATGACCTGGAATTATTTCTCTACATTAAGCACATAGAAACAATTTCCTTTTGCTTATATAAAACATTTGAAAGGAAAGGCTAAATTCTTCCATAAATATTAATTCTTTTGTTTATCACAAGTTAATATCCTAGGATGGAATTCAGGCAAACTTTTCGATAAGATTTTTTTTACACTTTTATTCTTAAGGTTACATGATTTTATGGATTTTTTAAAAATTTAATTAATTTATTTTATATCCTAACTACAGTTTCCACTCCCTCCTCTCCTGCCATCCCCTCCCCCACCCTCCCTTCTGCCCCTCTCCTAAGCCTCAATTCACTCCTCCTCTGTTTCTGTTCAGAAAGGGGGAAAACTCCCATTGGTATCAACAAAGCATAGCATATATAATTGCTGTAAGACTAAACAGCTTCCCTTGTATTAAGGCTGGTCAGGACAATCCAGTATGAAGAATAGACTCTGAAGAGCCAGCCAAGGCGTTAGGGACAGTCCCTGCTCCCGTGTTAGAAGTCCAACAAGTAGGCCCACCTACACAACTGTCACACATATGTGACAAGGGCCTAGGTAGGCCACATACAGGCTCCCTGGTTGTTGGCTCAGACTCTGTGACTTCCTATGAGCCAGGTTAATTGTTTCTGTGGGTTTTCTTGTGATGTCTGTGACCCTTCTCGCTCCTACAATCCTTCCTTCCTTTCTTCAGCGGTATTCCCTGTGGATCTCTGCACCTATTTCCATCAATTACTGAATGAAGACTCTCTGGTGACAATTGAGGTAGTCACCAATCTGGACATAGGAGATGTCCAGTTCAGGCTATGTATCCACTATTGCCAGGAGTCTTCGCTGGGATCATCCTTGTAGATTTGTGGTACTTTCCCTTCCAGCAGGTTTTTAATCTGACTTGAAAATGACCCCTGCCCACTTTCTATTCATCTCTTTCATAAGGAAATTTTAAGTCAAATTCTAGGAAATCATAGTTGTGATTAATAATCTACACTTACATTATGGAAGCCTGTCATATCACTCTTTAGGAAGCCATGACTTACAGCATGTTTCTTATGAATACAACAATGTAACTTGAATATTTATAAAACACCTATCCTGCCATACCTTTTTGGTAACTAAAATATTTTCCAATCTTCTCTATACAGTGATGGTATCCCTTAAGACTGAAGTGCTTAGTTATGTAATATTAAAAAGTTATCATAAGGCACATTAAATTCTAAATGACTACTGCTTCTATTTGCATAAAGGAATACTTTGTTGTTCATGTTCTGAACACAGAAGAGTACCAGAGTGGCTTCTCCTATTTAGGTCACACATAAGCTGCAGAGTAGAAAGAGTCAGCACTCATCGATCAACACTCATTGAACAGCAGTCTGTTCCACAATATTTGGCCATGGCTGACATGGTAAAAGATGAACTGTCCTGTCTTCGGACTTCTAATATAGTTGAGCTCTATTTCTCTTTGAGACGCTGTGATTGAAAATTCTTGATAGGACTCAGGTCAATTTTCTGAAAGGTTACAATTAATTTAGAACTTACAAGTGAATATAAAAGCTTAAGCTGAACACTTTAATATGGCACACTTTACTCTTGGCTTGTGTTCCATTTTCTATCCTAAAACCCATTATTTAGGTGTTTTAAGTCTTTCTGAATATCTTATGAAATCTCAAGTAACCAGAGCATGAATTTCCTCCCTACTTATGGCAGGCTTAGGTAGACATTGACTTGTAGTGTGCAGTGTTGACCCCTTGAGCATCCCACTGACAAATTCTTTGTGTCCTGGTAATTGTCTAATTATTCTTTTTTTCTTTCTTACCTATCTTTTAATCAGTCCTTAAATGTTCTCCCTATGATTTCCTTAATTTTTTAATGGACTGGCATAAAAACTTAATCCCAACCCTCCCTTAAAAGTTTAAACAAATTAAAACTATGTTTTCTTCATATATAATTTGTCTTTTATATTGTCTTTTCTTAGTATCAGTGATCCTAAAATAAACACATTGCATTTTAAATACAGTATAGATGTTAAAAAATTGACTAACCCTTCAGTGGTGGACAGTGATTTGGAAGTATAAACTCAATAAATTCTTTCTTCCTCTTCTTGCTTTGGTTATACATAGTGTTTCGTCACATTAATAATACCCCTCACTAGGACAGAAATTGCTACCAGGAGTGGCTAAAGAAGATAATAACCTATGGGTATAACAGAATACCATTAGGAGTCATTACATTGCTAAATTTCTTTAGCAAAACAATAGTCTTTGATTTCCCTAGGTCAATGTCACAGTTTTTAAGCAGTGTGAATTAGCTGAGAAATGCAGGGGAACATCATAGGGCAAATCATTTAAGAGATCTGTGCTTGTTATATGGAACTTACTAGAAGCATGAACAAACCTTTTCCCACCAACAGGACATTTGAATCTATCTTTTTGATGATCTCATATCAAATATCCCCAACAAAGACATCTGGATTATGAAATTGGCAAGAGACTAGCAGACAATTAATTTATAATCCCACATTTTCTAAAGATAAGAGAAAAAGAATATGAGAGGACAACAAATATATACGTAAAGTTTACTCAGAACTCTCTCTAAAATTTATTACTGTAGATCTTTCCTAATATGCATATATGTGTACATCATATACACATATATGTATACACATACAGTCATTTACAAATACACACATAAGAGTCCTTAACTTGAGTTACCCTATATCAGAGAATACAATGCCTTCTCCAAATACTATATGATATTAAATAAAAGGTCCAAATCTAGGTATGGATTAGCTCTTTTACAGATGTTAAGCTAGTGGGGTCTCTTGGGTATCTTGCCAAAATATTGCAGGCTATTGCCATTGCTCATATATATTCTCCAGTATTTGATAGTAAGACCCTAATGTTGGTAACACCTTATACTTGAATAATAAGACATGAGGAACTCAAACTGTTCCAGATGTGGAAGTTTCATCCCTAATATCCCTAATGGCTGATTTTCATTGTGCTGGAAGAGTCTATGTATGCTAAAAGGGGAGAAAAATAATTAAGAGTCTTACTAAACTATGACCTGTAAAAACTATATAACAACTTGCCTGTCAAGCTATATCCACTGGTATAACAGTGGCACTGATTTATGACAATCACCAAACAGTTTCTACTTGAACATAAAGCCAACTCCACAAAATTGAATGTATGCATTGTGCTGGGGATATCTTTATGTATGCTGTGAATGTGTTGTGATTGATTGATAAATAAAATGCTGATTGGCCAGTAGACAGGCAGGAAGTATAGTATAGAAGGGATAAGCAGAGAGGAGAATATTGGGAAGTGGAAGACTGAGTGAGGAGACGCTGGCAGCTGCTGCCATGAGAAGCAAGATGTAAAGATACCAGTAAGCCACGAACCACGTGGCAAGGTATAGATTTATAGAAACAGGTTAATTTAAGATGTAAGATATAGCTAGCAAGAAGCCTGAGCCTATAGACCAAACAGTTTCAATTAATATAAGCCTCTGTGTGTTTATTTGGGTCTCTCCAGGCTGTGGGCCTGAGCGGGCTACAGCATTGTGTTATTAAATTGGCCAAAAATGTGTGCTAACTAGGCCATAGGCTTTGGGGGAGAATATAAACATTATACTTACTATTCTGCTAAAAGATATAGTAATGAAGTGACTGTTGAGTCCTTACTTTTAAACCCACCAGCTAACTCATTTCTCAACCTTGATTAGATAAACTTCTTGCAGTAAATGGTGATTAACAGAGACCCACAACTGGTCAAAGTATATAGATATGAGACTGTGAAGTACTTAGCTCTAAACTGGCATCTATAGCAAAGCCCCTCTCCTCTTTCCTCTAAGCTCTGGTAGGATAACAGAAGAGAGGGCAGAAAGATTGTAGGAAGAATAAGAAGCAATTGGGCATCTCCAATTAAAACAGCTTTAATTTTGCTAGAAATAACAGGGCTGAACCCTTGAACTCACAGTGGCTGTGAGTGAGTGCATAATTTTAGCACAAGATCAAGGTATACAAAATCTCAGTATGGATGAGGGAGTAGTTATTGATAAGGGATGGCCACCAAAGAATTGAGATGTAATTTTCTTCAATGATGAGACCTCTAAGAAGCTCTCCATGCTTCAGTGGATAGACCTATAAAAGTATATATATAGTTAACACTGAGTCATGTCAGTAGATTTTTCTAATAAAAGAGCATATAAATTGTTTGTCAAGTGTCAAAGGATATGTACTGAAAACACAAATACAAGTAACATTACATGAACAGGTTGTATTTAGGAATATGCATTTACTTACATATATAAATGCAATAACAATTAATGAAAAAGGAGGCTGTGAATTTGAAGGAAAATAAGGAAGGATATATGGGAATGTTTGAAAGGAGCAAAACAGAAGGAGAAATGTAATAACATTATAATTTCATAAAAGGTCAAATTAAGTTGGAAGGGAAAAGTATTGAGAGAGATACAGAAAAAAATTAAAGGAGACAGCATGAGGGTATATTTGATCAAAACACATTATATGTAAGTACACAATTCTCAAATAATATAAAAGTTAAAAATAAAATAAAGTTTAGTGAAATCCAACAACTATTAATTAAATTACAAAATTTATATAGTGAGACCAATATATTTATTTTAATTTTTTTCTTATTTTTTTATTGAGCAGGTTTCCATTTTTAACAACATTGAGTGATGCCCACTCAAGAAAAGACAGTGGGGAAATATTTGCATGACTTTCAGTTGAACATATTCAAATTCAGATGTTAACGTGTTTTCCTCTTCTTCTGCCAGTCTAGCAAACTATAAAAACATAAGCTCATTGAGACCAATATAATTTAATAAACAAATATTTTCAAAAAAATTTTAAAGTAAAAAATTTTTAGTTCATTTTAAAAATAGTTTTTAACTTAGTATGTAGAATGAAATAATGAAAGTAATCTTAATGCAGTAGTAGTTTTAAAATAATTTTTATACTCAATATATGCCAAAAGTGAGAAATAATGAAGTTATAATACAATAATAAAGTTGTAATTCGATGCTCAGGAATTAAATTATTAACAAAGATAGTGAATTAGTTTGCAATAAATTTCCTAATGTGTTATCTGTAAATATTGATGGTTCATCATAGTTTCTATGATATGACTCTGTGCTTGTCTGTCTGATGTCCAGACAATTGAAGGTTCCAAGCCTTGGACACTTTACAAGCTAATGAGTTAGCTTTCTATATTTCGTGGATTTAAGCTTAAAAGAAACTGCAGGAAAGAATACCCAGTGGCTTCTTTTGTATGGAATAGTCAGCACCACAAGATTCTTGACATTCAAGTCCATGAGGAGAATCCTAGTTCAATATTTCATCTACAGTTGGTTTGTATCATAGCTTCAGAAACTTGAGATTAGCAAATGCCCAATTTTATAAGGAAACATTAGATAAACAATCCCAAAAGTGACAGTTCCTTTATTATCAAAGTTAGGAGCAAAGCTATTCTCACTAACAGAGTAAGACAATGTCTTTGTCTTCCAAGACTGTTCAGAGTCCAAATACCAATGACAAGATAGTACAAGAGCAAAAGTTGATATGAGATACAGAAACAAGAGGGCAGAATTGTATCCCAACAGCAGAAACGTTGTATATCTTTGCTTTATTTTTGTGTTTATCATTATGCCATGTTGTATACCTGATGATTTCCTTTATTATTATTTGATTGAAGGTTTAGTATACTTTAATAACACCAAGATGAATCTAAAGTTCATTGCACTCTAGTAGAACCCTTGTTCCAGAAGCAGCTGTATGAGTTCTGAAAATATCATTATGAAAATTTCTATATAGAAAGTTGCTAATTATTATAGCATACAATGCATTCAGATGGATAATGTTTAAATATGTGATTTACTGAAAAAAAAACTGTACCACTAGGCTTTTTAGTTGTAGTAGATATAATACTCTGGCATGGCCTGGAAATTAGTATTTTTCAAAGTGGGATATTTGATTTTGATTTTTTGTCAATTATTAAAATGGATTTTATAACTTAAATGACTTATTGGAATTGGATTAAATCTTCCATCTTCATGTATCAATATAAAGGCAAGCATTTAAAAGAGTCATGATGGAGTGTCTCTGCATATACAGTGAGGAATCTTATTGAGCCTATGAGAAATGATCATGTAATCATCTCACATCTTACATTTTGTGCATATTCATTTGTCAGAATCTGGTCTAAAACTAGTTTGAATTATAATTTGTCGTCTGACTGCAATGTGGGAAAGAAGTTAGCAAATTACCTTCCATCTTCCATTGTGTTAATCACCTAAAGAACCTGAATGGTTACTACCTGACTATGAGGTTCAGGTGAGTTTATAATTCCAGAGGTAAAGTAGTAAATGATTACCTAGTTTGGGATGGTAGGGGAAGTTGGCATCGTGACAATTGCAGTTCTGTAAGTACTTTCACTGTGTCCTACTAAAGCTATTAAAGTGACACCATTGATCAGGGACTTGGAAAGATTTGTGCATAATTGGCTTTCAAGGGCCAGTAAAAGCCAGCTCCAGTGAGAGCCGACTGTGGGTGACTACGCCTAATGTTCTCTCTCTCTTTCTTTTTTCCCTCAGAAACCAATTATAAAGACTCAAAATTTTGACTTCTTAGGAGAAGAGTAATTCCTATATTTTGGAAAGAAACCAGTAATCTGACCAAATCTTAAAGACATTAATTTATATTACAATTAAATAAATAACACTTTTACTGTTTGAATCTTTATTATGAAATTTTAAAAGCATGCCTAATTTATTCAATATATTTCTTAATTTAATTTTTTCATAGTTAAATAATAAAAAGATACAAATACATATCTAGTTTTTAAATACAAAAACAAACAAAAATAGAACAATGCAGTAGACATATAAACCCAATTTAACAAACAGAAACCTTTTCCAGGTTTGAAGTAGGAAATTTTAGTGGAAAAAGTAGAGACTCAGAACCTGTTTAAAGACTGTGAGTTTCCTCAATGAAATGCATTAACTTCCTTTTAATTTGGAACCTCTGTGGGTCTGCTGCAGGCCACCAGTGCAAGCACTTGATGGCTATAGTCTAGGATACAGACTGACACTTTTTTGCAGCAGCAGTCAAGAGTGAGTTATTTCCATCAGCGCTAGTACACCTGGAAAATTTACCTTCAGACTCCTGGTATTCCATTTCAGGTTGTTGGGATACACTAGACTGCACTTGATTCCTCAAAAGCCAGAGAGTCAGCGTGATGTGGAGGCTGAGTCTGACCCTCTCAAACACACTGGTCGAAGCCAGTAACAAAAGCAGAAATAAATAACTTAATATCTTCTCATAAGAATGGAGATACAAATATTTATGAGTGGGAAAAATAAATCCTTAAATATCAGTAAAGATTCTCTTGTTTCCTTATAGTTACATTTAAGTTTTCTCAAATGCCTAGAAACTGTAAAGAGAAAAATCACCCACTACTTAGAGTTCATTACAAAAGTAGTGTGGTTATAGTTAATTCAGATGTAAATGAAATAAGCTAAAAATAATGTAACCCTTGCTTAATAATGATTAAAATCCCTGGCTGTACCATTCATGGAAGAGAATTCTTTCTTCATTTGTTAAAAATCCATCCTCTAAACAAGGCATGGTAGTTTATATCTGTAATACAAGTACTTGGGAAGTAGAGGCAGAAGGGTTTTTAGCTCCAGCCCAGCTGGACCTGTCAGCGAGTTCCTAGGGAGTCTTGCTTGCACATCACAACTTTATCTAAAAAAAATACTTAAAAAGGAATTTCTGTCCTTAAGCTTCTCTCTCTCTCTCTCTCTCTCTCTCTCTCTCTCTCTCTCTCTCACTCTCCCTCTCTCTCTCTCTCTCTCTCTCTCTCTCTCTCTCTCTCTCTCACACACACACACACACAGACACACACACACACACACTCGTGCGTGTGCATATAAGAATAGCAATATGATACACATATAAATATGAAATATAATACACACATATATATTCATATATATATATGTGTGTATATAAATATTTAGTTTGATAACTAGTAAGTAATGAAGTCTTATAGACCTAAGTAGGTTATCTGGCTTCAAAGAACATGTGACTATTGTCAAATCATGTGTAAAATTCTGTAGATTAGAGTATTTGTGGTATTTTATTTGTACTGAAATGTGATTTTAATTGTATGTTAATAAATAAAGTTGCCCGGGGGTCAGAGCTATTAGAGCCATAGCAAGAACGTGCCAGTGGTGGCGCACAACTTTAATCCCAGCACTTGGTAGACAGAGCTAGGTAGATCTCTGTGTGTTCAAGGATACAGCCAGCATTGGAGACACACGCCTTTAATCTCAATCCCAACCATAGAAGACCTGGAAGTCTCTACAGACAGGCAGTGAATAGGCAGTCATGTGTTTGGGTTTACAACCAATGAGAAGGCAGAACAGAAAGACTATATAAAGACAAACACACAGGAAGTAGCTCTCTTTCGGAGAGTTCTCTTGGCTTAAGAGGCTAGCTGCAGGGTAAGGCTCTTAGCTCTGATCTCTTGGCTTTCTTTTTGCATTGATTCTGTGTTTCTTATTTAATAAGATGATTGGTTACATCTACACTTTCTAGCATTCCTCAGTTTCTCAATGAGAAATGTAATCTACAGAAGCAAGACACCAGTATCATTGTATAGATATATAATAATGTATAGATATAATAATGGAATGACTAGAATCAATGCCTTCTCCCAGAGTCCCCCAAAAACCCTGCCTACTAAGTCAATGCCATTCTCAACTTGACACAGTATTGTTTCTCTTTATGCCTGGGCTGGTAGTACAGACAGTGGCTCCTCCTACTGATTTTTCACTGGAGAAAATGTTATTAGGAAACCAAAGTAAAGTCCCACAGGAATATGTCTGATGAAAATGGCACTATCCTGAGTTTATTACCACATTGCAATAGATAAGTTTCCCAGTGAAGACTGCTAATGCTTGTAACACAAACATAAGAAAAAAACGAAGAGACTCCTCAAAACAGTCATTCCTAGGGACCTCTGAGGGGAGTCATTTAATTGCATTCAAATCCTGAAGAAGACTCCCATCTCCTGGGCTATACATAGAGTATATCCTTAATACAAAGTTACAAGTTTCAGTCATATGAAGATCAAGAAATGTTTGTTTTTATTAGATTGGAAAATGCTAAGATTTTTCTCACTCTATCTTGAAAAGAATTCTGTTTTCTTCTAATTGGAGTTAAGTTCAGTTGTATTGTTTTCTCTCTTTATTATTTCAGTTAAAGATGTTTGCCTATTATAAATGTTTTCCAATATAGTTTTTACTTTGATAATTATAAAAGTGCTTACCCAAATGAACTCTTATGTTTGCACTAATTAATTCTCCTTTTTATAAAGCAGGAGTTATTTGTTTTCCAGAATCTCAACTGGTGACACCTAGACGTCTCCAAACAAATTTAGATTATTTATCAATTATTGAGATATAATAATAGACATTTTATATATTGTTTGCTGGTAAACATGTACTTTGATGAGCCTTTCATGTCAGGGAAGCATGGCAGCAAGTAAGTACAGGGGATTGAGCAGCAAGCTGGTAACTCACATTTGGAACCATAAACAGAAAGAATAGAAAGCAAAGTGGGTGCAGGGAGAGGCCTTAAAATAAAAAAAGTGATCCTAATCACATACTTTTCTGGGAAGGTCACACCTCCCAAGACTCCCCAAAGAGCATCAACAATTAATGACCAAATGTTCATATACATGAGCCTATGGGTCACATTCTCACGCATAAAATCATATTCTGCTTCCTGGCATCCACAGGCTTGTGGCCATATTGAAATGCAAAATACGTGTAGTTTAACTTTGGAAGTTCCCATAGTCTCTTAATCTCAACGATTTAAAAAGTCCAAAGTGTCTTCTGAGATGCAAGGCAATCTCTTTATAAAAATGATAAAAAATTAAATACTTCCAAATATAAGGGCACAGAAGTTACATTATCATTCCAAAAGGGAGGAATTGCAGATAGTGTAAAAAACTTAACCAAAGTAAGACTGTAACCTACCATGGCAAACTCCAAGTCCTGGATCCCTGTGTACAATATCAAGGAGCTTACGTGGATCTTTGCTTCTGAATTGCAGTCTACAATACAACTCTCCCTAGAGCTGGTTCCACTTCCTATAGACAGCTCTCCTATGAAGATATTTCATGGCTCTGGCATCTTGGGGTCTCCAACACAAGCCAGGTTTCACTTTCACCGACTCATGCAATATTTCATACATGCAATGTAGTATTCATGTATGAAAGCCTCAAAAATTTAAAAATTAAGTTTTAAGGGAAATAAGTTTATAAAGCAACCTGTCTACTTAGGTCTATAAGACTTCATTACCTGTTAGTTATGAAACCTGTCTTATAGAGCTAACTAGGTTAACAGGCTTCAAAGAGCATCTGGCTATTGTCGAATCATGTGTAGAGTTCCTTAGATGAGAGTGTTTTACATTTGCTAATGCAACTAAAGCAACAAGGGAAATTTTCTCAGCTCGAGTTTCAATGATACATGGGCCTTAATCAAAGTAGGAGTTTTATTGTATGAATAGTGATAAATATGAGCTATATATTTGGAAGTTTTTGTAACAAATAATGGTGATAGATAAAAATAACAGTGTTTCACATGTAAGGATATGAAGCATACTGTCCCTATATTTTGCAAAAAAAAAAATGAGTCTCCACTTTTGTGAACCAGAAACTCTAATGTCTAAATCAAACAAATTCAAAAGCTAATGTCTTCTAGAACTTTCTATATTAATAATTTATCAATAAAATATTTAATTAAGACATGTATCACTACTTTTACACATTTGTGTATCTGAATCATTTTATAAAATAACTCAATAAGAACAAAAACAATGACTTATTTTCTTTTAGATTATCTAGCATAATGTGTTATATTCCTTCCAGTAGCTAGTGATACTTGTTTGTTTTTAAACAGTCTTAAATGCATGGCTCTCAAAATTTCAATTAACATTTTTATTAGTTTAATTATATTATCTTTATAAAATCTATTTTTCAAATTGCACAGAATTCTTGGTTGGGAGTCATGTAACTTCTCTGGGGAACAATGCCTGAAAATGGCAAGAGCAGCTCTCCTTGTGGCAAGACCCCTGGAGAGTCTGAACCACTTGGCAAGGACCTGTGAACAGTTTATCCATAATTCCAGGCATGACCAAGGAGTGTGTGTGTTACAGACTCTCCTTGCTCTCACTATGCTAGCTATACTGCTGGCCTGAACGAGTCACAGTAGGTCATAAAGTTTAATTTTACATATTTGCATAATTGTTCTGAGAAGAATGATTTTAACCTTAAGAGCTTTAGAGAAATGCTATTAAATAGATGGTACCAAGAGTTAATGGGAACATTCAAAAAACAGGGAATGAAAGGCACTGTTCCCTCATTTCTAATAACTGTGCCAATAACCCAAGAAGTTAAGGGAGCTAGAAATAAGGACAAGGGACAAGAAAAACCAACTATTAAGAGTAAGTCTCCAGATTATGTTGCTTATATGATAAATGGGAAAATATGGCATGCTTTCAGAGGGGATTTAATGGTTCAAAGTAGAGAATGGATTAAGCCATCTCTGGCTGGTAAGTTGATCGTGAGAACCCAGATGGTACCAGATGTAAATATTAACCACAACAGACAAAACTGTTTTTCACCTTGCATGATGCTGTAAGTGCATATGCTGCCAAGTGGTCACCCTGTTCTACTGTAGGCGTGCCTAGTTAGAGAAGTTTTTTTGTAGTTTGCAAAAATGCTTATACTTCTGATGATAGAGATATAGGCCAAAAAGGTAGTGGCTACCCATGGAGAGTTGGGAGGCAGAAGGTAGTTAATAATCCACGTTTGTAGTCATGTACATATATTGTTTAGTTATTTATACTACAAAGTGCACTTTAGAAACAGCAACTTTGAGCATGTTGGGCTATGCTTACATCTTCTTATCTGAATGTGGAGACAATCAAGCAACACTTGGAGGATGATTCCAATACTTTTTAAAGCATAAAATGCCTAGACTAGTATTTGGCATATAGTTAGTGATTGGTAGTTATTAATATTGATAATTAAAGAATGGCAGAGTACACTTATGCTAAGACAAGAACTTCTTCACACGGTGGCATAGGTTCAGTGGTTCTTTCCAAATATTTTTCTCCATAAAAGAAACAATTCTTTATACACAAAGATTGGTCTCTTGCTTCACATATTCTTTTGTAAAAGTGTGTGTTTCAGACTTATGCTGGGCACAAAAAGAGAATTTTGTAAGAAATCTTGAGTTTCAGTGATAGCAAAATGTACTTTCCCACTGAGGAAAATAAAAACACATTAAGCAGCACAACTCTCCTTTAAAGTTACAGGGGTTAGGAAGCTGGGCTGATAAATATTTGAATTGAAGTTCTCCCACCTGGAAGCCAAATTTTTACAGCTTCCCTTGTGTGCTTTAAAAGCCAGTATTTTCAGATTTGGGTACTTATCACCTTTTACACTAGACCTGATGGTCAAAAGGTTCCTACTGATGGATCATTTTAACAAATGTAATATTATACTTTCTTGGCACATGCATGCCCATTGGGTATGCTATTTCTCAGTTAATAAAGTATTCATCACAGTAAAATTTTGTTGTAAAGAGGAAATCACAAATAATAAAAAAATTAAGCTCTACAAATAAAATTTCCAGATAAAGTTAGCTAACTATTAACATCCTTACATTACCTACAATTATGTTAAGAATATTAATAATTTAAAATGTTCCTATTTGCTCAATGAAAGGCTTATTAAATGCATATTTCATTTCTGTATAAGAGTCTGCTATAAGCCATACATTTTTTTGAGATTAACATACTTTAGTACATATTATCTCCTATAATAGTCATTACTATGACATAAAAATAGTGAATTTAAGACAAAAGCAATTTATCAGAAAAAATTAAAACAATTAAGCAAAAGAATCACCATTTAGGTGTGTTTACCAAAATTAAGAAACTAATTTCCAGCTTTTAAACTTGTTTGATTAATGAGGTAAACAATAGTTTCACATATGTTATATGTAGATTACAGAGCAGATACAAAGAATTAAAGAGGCTGTAGTGAAGTCTGAGGAATTCCCAAGAGGCACTACTAAAGGCTGAAAGTAGAGACAATTTTGTTTCATTTTGTTCTGTTTTGAAAGTCTCAGCACACATAAGACCACCGTAAGCTCAAGTAGATAAAACATTAGCACAGAGGAGAGGAAGTGGGCACAAAGCCCCACCTCTAGACAAGAAGCTACTTAAAATTGATGGCTGCTAGAGGAGGGAAAATCAGGTATCTTCAGTCAAGTGACACTGGGTGTATCAACCAACTCCAGGGAAGGGCAATGCTCAGTAGCATTTACCCAACACAAATATGATTCCATGTTTGTTTGCTTGAGAGAGAAGACCATGATGCTGTATTTGCAGGGAGGTATGGTAATCAGGGAGGAGTTCAGAAAGGAAGAAGAATATGATCAAAACATATGAAATTCTTAAGGAATACATAAAAACATTTTAATTATTTCTTTCACTTTTAAGATTATAATATAATTACATAGTTTTCCCTTCACCCCCTCCAAACCCTCTTATATGCCATACTTTGACACTTTCAAATTCATGGCCTTTGTTCTTATTGTTATTACATACATATATGCATATGATTATTCATACACAGTCCAAAATACATAAATACAATATACTAAATATGTAAAATGTAAAATTTATCAACAGGAAATAAGATGATGAACCCTCTTGTAGGTCTGTTGTAGAGTAAATCTGTTGGGTCAAAGTTGGGCTGAGCTTCAGGGTTAATTCCAATTATAAATTGAGGTATGGAATCCTGAAGGCCATAGAAGTGAAGGTCAGGGTCAGGTCAAACAGACAATAGAAAAAATGGGAGCAGTACCAGACCAGATGGAGTGATGGATGGAAGGAAAACAATTTGTATAATTGATGCCAATATTAAGAACAGAGCCTAATAGAAGCTCCTGGGGTAGTCAAAACTTTTGTGTGGACCTTGATACATACCGCAGGTGGTTTGATGAGAGATTGGTGGGGCCCATCATTATCATAGTATTGTGACATTTTTTTTTGAGGAGATTTCTGTGATAATGTTATACCCATCCTTTGTCTCATAGATTCATTAATTTCTCAGTCTGATTTTCTTGGTGTGATTTTAATAAATTTATGGTCTTAGATACTCCAGATTTTCTTCAGTAAATTTATAGTGTAATTTGTTTAATTTTAGAAATAAGTTATTTATCTGTCTGTGAGTCATGGGCAATGCCAGACAGATTGTACTGTTTACTTGCCCACCAAAGTGCATAGTCATCCTGCCTCTGTGTTTGCAGTCCAAACAGAGTCAACTGCTGTCTGTAAGCTGGATTCTCTCAGAGGAAGGATTAGTCTAAAAAACTTTTTTAAATACAATGTAGGTAACTCAGAGAAGGACATACTCTTAATTTACCTTAAACTCTTGATAACCCTCCCGCTTAAGCATTCTAAAAGCTGGGAATAGCCTTATAAACCATTATGCTTAGCTCTTTTAAAATTTAAACTCTGGACATTTAAACTTCTTATAGTTTACTATTTCTACCATTGAAAAAGATGTATTGTTAAAAGTTGACGGCTTATAGTTTTCTTTGAGGATAGTGTGATGTATAAAAATATTTGATCCTTTCCCTGATCAGGGCTCCTATAAAATATGTGAATTTACTTTTCAAATTCTTCTTGGCTAACCTCCTTTTACTAGCAGATGCAGGGGCTGCTGAAGGTGTGTGAAAAGCACTGAGCCACAGAGCATCCTTGAGAGATTTCACAGATTTTCTACGTGAAAGCAAGTAGGATTCAGACACTATTTGGTGACATGAAACACTACAACATGCTTTGAGTAATTTTTGGGTGTTATGCCAATTAGAAAGCTTGGGGTCACTGATTAAATAGCTAGATGTTACTAATTACAAAACCTTTTGGTGGTAATTAAAAATCTATTTTAATTAATGACAAAATGTTAAAAGGAGTTAGTTATCTCTGCAATTGGAGCATTTTACATAAATTAGCAGACTATACTCTCCATCACAGGCTTAGCGATTTAAACTTAACAGGTGGTAATGTAGTATTCTTGCATTTATTAATGAAGTTGAATGCAGCAGGTAACCAAGGATGTGAAAAATACAGTGACTTAGTCTTAAACCCTGAAATTAGTGAAAATACTCAATTTTTATTTCTAATTATGTTGGTCGTATTTAAAACCTCTTCTGTTAGTCTGAGTCACTTAAATTAATGAATTGGTATAATTAATCATAAAGCATACTTTTATTCATAATTTACTCTTACTTTCACTCAACCAATCCATTTAGCTTCTTTTAGATGAGGAGGGAAAACTATTTAAAAATGTAATACACACAAGCATATAAAAAAATTGATGATTATGTAAGTGCATGATGTTAGAGATAATCAGAGAGACAGTGCTGACTATCAAAAAATGTATGGCATATATACAAAGAGAAAAGAAGATTTTTTGAAAGCACTTGAAAGGTATTATTTCCTTGACTTTATTCTCAGCCCATTTGTCTGTTGTTTGTATACAGGAATGCTACTAATTTCAACTGTAGAAGTTCCCTGGTGGTGTTTTCAGGGTCATTTTATATATAAAATCATATCATCTGTCAGAAAGGACACTTTTACTTTTTCATTGTCTACCTGTTTGCCCTTAACCTTCTTTGACTATCTTGCTTGTATGGAGAGAGTGAGCATCAATGTCTTGTTCCTGATTTTAGTAGAAATGCTTGGGCTTCCTATCCATTTAGATGATGTTGGCTATGGTCTTGTTTTAAAATCTCTTCATTATATTGAAATAAGTGTCTTGTCTCTCCACGAGTTTTATCATAAAGAGATGTTGGCCTTTGTTTGGGCCTTTCCTGAATCTAAAAAAACAAAAAAAAAAACAAAAAAAAACCAAAGTTTTTTTTTGCCTTTTCAATCTGTTTATGTGATGAATTGTGTTTATTGGGTTACAGGGATCTAATTAGAAGAGGAGGAAGAAAGATCTTAAGCATCAGACATGGTAGATGTCTGCAAGAAAATAGCATTTTCCAGACACAACTGGGGTAATAGATACATGAGCTCACAGGAATTATGACAGCATGCACACGCTCTGCAAAAGTACAAGAAAATGCCAGGGTGGGAAGGGGAAGTGGTACAAAGTCCCACCCCTAACCAGGGTATTGGAATTGATGGCTGCTAGAAGAGAAAGATTTTTCTTCATTGGATTGACATTGGGTATATCAACTGTAGTCTAAGACAGGATTCAGAGTAGTTGCCCAATGCAAAATGGGTTTTTTAAAAATATTTTCTCTCTCTCTCTCTCTCTCTGTGTGTGTGTGTGTGTGTGTGTGTGTGTGTATGTGTGTGTGTGTGTTGGTTTTATTTTACAAGGAAGAGAGACAGAGAGAATGAATATAAAGTTGAGTGAGTAAGAAAAAAGGGTAGATCTAGAAGGAACTGGAGATCAAATGGGAAAATATCAATTTGTACTGCAGGATTTTTTAAATTAAAAATAAAGAGCCAAGAAGATTTTATTCAAAAGGGTTAAAATCGACAGATATTTAACTGCCTTCAAGTAGAAGGCAAGTCTATGCTGTGAAGTAGTAAAAAACAATAACCATCACCCAAGGATGGACAACATGATTGAATCATCTGTGTTTGCTGATTGATACACAGTGAACTCAGGCTTCCATCCATTCAGAAAGACAGGATGCCTGTAAGCTCAGATTTCTGGATAATTTTATTTCAAAGGTATGCTTCTCAGGTTTTCAAAGATATTTTTAAGTGGTGAAGCTTCCAAAAGGGATAGGAAAAAGATTAAAAAATTTTCAGTTTTCTGATGTGTATATTCTAAGAAAAGGGAGGTCAGAATCTATAACTAGGAAGAATCAATAACTATATCAGTCTGAAGTTTAGTCAAATTGAGAAAGTTTACTCTAACATTCTGTAACTTAGGATTTCTGCCTAATGAAAAGTATATGTAAACATATTACCCCAATGTGATCAAGACATTCTCTGGTTCTACATGCTTTTAACATTGTTCCTAGCTGTGTGGTCATTATTGTTTGTTTCTGTTTTTCTCTTTCTTTTCAGAGCCACAAAACCATGTGCTTCTTTGGAGAAGAAATCAGCCCACGTTCTTTAACAC
This sequence comes from Peromyscus eremicus, assembly GCF_949786415.1. Taxonomy (NCBI): domain Eukaryota; kingdom Metazoa; phylum Chordata; class Mammalia; order Rodentia; family Cricetidae; genus Peromyscus; species Peromyscus eremicus. The sequence goes on along the minus strand of NC_081418.1, from coordinate 23,875,388 downwards.
AACTTGTTCAATATGTATGGGCTTCTGGGCTTCAACCTTAATACCAAGAAACCACACTATTTCTGAGTGAAAAGATGTCAGAGTTAGCCAGTACATACTCACATACACATATAATGGATTTTTCCTCACTACTTATCATTTTCTCTAAGAAAATTGTGATTAGCTTTCTGTAACATAAAGGAGACTAGCACTGACTCTTAAATCATTAATAGTTTTTCTACAAAAATGTATTATATGTAAAATTATATGACTTTCAAAATAAACATTCAGAGTAAAATCTGTGTAGTTATGTGGCTGGTATGAACAATAGAGGTTGAATTTCACTTTCTTATATATTTGAATCTCTAATAATTATTTAGTTAAGAATTTCATTTGGTCTCAGCAATGGAAATAGCCTTGTATATTATATTAATTGACTTAATGTCTTTAACATTTTTGGACATTACCATGATGAAACTACTCAAAAAGTTAAAAAGACTCAAAATATTCACTCAAGTTCAAAGTAAGTATAAGTATTGAGGAATCACAATGAGTATTTCTAGGGACAGTCTCCAAAATAATCAGTTGAAAGTCATAGCTGTAGCTTAAGTTTTCCTGCCTGGCCCACAGTCAGGCAGATCTCTCTCACCTGCCAGTCCCACAGCCACTCAGACACGACAAAGTAGACACGGAGACTTATATTGGTTACAAACTGTATGGCCGTGGCAGGCTTCTTGCTAACTGTTCTTACAGCTTAAATTAATCCATTTCCATAAATCTATACCTTGCCACATGGCTCTTGGCTTACCGGCATCTTCACATGCTGTTTCTCATCATGGCGGCTGGCAGTGTCTCTCTGACTCAGCCTTCCACTTCCCAGCTTTATTCTCCTCCTTGTCCCGCCTACACTTCCTGCCTAGCCAATGGCCAATCAGTGTTTTATTTATTGACTAATCAGCAACACATTTGCCATACAGAACATCCCACAGCACTTCCCACCCTTTTTTTTTTTTCAAAAAGGAAGGTTTTAACCTTAACAAAGTAAAATTACATATAATTTGGGAATTTGGGCGTAGCATCTCTTACTACTTCCTGCTGGAGGGGGGCGCTGTATCTTATGGGGACACAAAGAAGATTTTAGGATCATAGAGTAGTCCGTGAGGCTGTATCGTCTGAGCCAGATGCCTTCAAACCATTCTGGATGTTGGATCATCTGGGCCATGGTGTCATCGGAGACCTTTCAGGGGGTCTTGGCTGGTCAAACCTGATGTATCTTAATCTGGAACAAATCCATAGCCTCTGGTTTTCTGTAAAAACAAAAGCAGAGACTCTTTCCAAAGCAACATATCCTTATATCCAAATTTTGAAGTCAAGGTACCTTTAAAATATACATTTTGGCATAACTCAACAGCTTTTACAATAAAATGTTTTTCTGTAGTTAAAAATCCCAAAGACAACACAATCCAGATTCTCTGTGTAATATTCATCTTTACGTGGCTTATTTTTTATATTAATTTTACTGTCTCTTTAAAGACTTTATTTTTTAAAACTATGTATTTGTTTCTATAACTGTATATATCACCTTTTTTGTCTTTTTCAAGCCTACGTATATTTTACACACATTGTAAACTATTACATCTGAATCTGTCTTTGTGAATCTATTATTGCTTTAAACTGCAGCAGCTGTGGCTGCTGGCTCTGCCCACCTCAGCTTCCCAACATTTACCACCAGCTCTGGGAGCTATCATGGGTCTAAGCTTTTATCCAAGCAGCGTGTAGCCCAGAAACCTCTTTTTTTTTTTTTTTTTTGTTTTGTGCTAGCAAAGTCTAAATCCACCATGCAGCTTAATGTGCCACTTGCAGAAGCCTCATTCCTGCCATACTGCAGGTGGACTGTGCATGCTAGGAACCCACAAGTAGCTCAAACCAGCAGCTGCCGCTCATTTGAGGGAGACAATTAGCAACTGTTTTTAGCTCTGTTTTAGAATCTTTTTTCTCAGTTTTTAGGTGGAAACTCTTGCCACCACATTGGACGCCATTTGTAGCTAGATTTTTTCTTGCCTGGCCCACGGTCAGGGCAAATCTCTCTCACCTGCCAGTCCCACAGCCACTCAAACACGACAAAGTAAACACGGAGACTTATATTGGTTACAAACTGTATGGCCGTGGCAGGCTTCTTGCTAACTGTTCTTACAGCTTAAATTAATCCATTTCCATAAATCTATACCTTGCCACATGGCTCGTGGCTTACCAGCATCTTCACATGCTGTTTCTCATCATGGCGGCTGGCAGTGTCTCTCTGACTCAGCCTTCCACTTCCCAGCTTTATTCTCCTCCTTGTCCCGCCTACACTTCCTGCCTAGCCAATGGCCAATCAGTGTTTTATTTATTGACTAATCAGCAACACATTTGCCATACAGAACATCCCACAGCACATAGCCAAATGATTTTGTTTTTTCCTAAAGCAAGCCTGCTCCCACTCTTTTACAGGACTCCTGCCCACAGATACACAATATGCTACTTAATCACAGCAGAGGGAATTATTTCTGAGATTGAAACAATGTGCTTGCATTCACATATGGTAAGGGAAGATCTGATTGGCTTACTGTACCTACCTCTGCTGAGGCAAGGTCAGACTGAGAAATAAATATCAAGTTTTTTAGAAAATATGACGATTACACAAAAGAAAAAATGTGAGTGACATTTTATTAAATGTATCATTGAAAAATTGAGTTGTTGCATGAAACTAGAACATTTTGAAAATTTATAACCAATCTTAATTAAATTATTGTTTTGCTTAAAACTATTATTTAAAGTTTGGATAATTTTAGGGGTTTATATTTATGTGTGATTTTCCCCAATATCATTTAAATTGAATATCAAAAATTAGTTACACATTATTGCTCATAGAAAAACAGGATCATCTTGGCTATCATAACATAGAAGTTTCCTTTTAAATTAGTTATATTCAATAAAGATTTTAAGTTGACTTTTAACCACTTTGATTCTTTAAGTTAGAAAGTCATGACCCTGCTATGGACTTTGCCATAGTAAATTACTGCATATAATTTAAAGAAAAGAACAACATTATAAGTAGCACTGTAAGTGATTTCTCTTAAGCGAAGTTTTATTCAGATAAAAGGGAACAACTGACACTAGATTGAAACAACTGAATGTTTGCCAATTGAACTCAGCCTCATCAGTGATAATGGTGACTAACACAGGTAGCTAACACAGTTATGACTGCCATTCATATTAACTGAGTTATTAGCAATGCTCAGAAACTTGACTCTTGTAGATATTGAGGAGGGCTGGAGTTATTCTTTCTCAAGTGTTGTTACAAAAAGCATCAAGAAAATATTCAAAAGTTACCTTTTTTCAAGTAAATTTCAATGATATACAGAGTTCAGAAATATCATGAAAACTGACTGTCTCATTGCTTCTAATATAAAGAATGATTGAAGGAACTTCTAAACTTTCCAGTGCCAATCTTCCATTCAATGAAAACTAAGTCAGAGTACCTGAGGTGGAAGTGAATCACTAAAATTAAATATAGAGGGAAGTATTGGGATTCCTGAGCAAAAATACATCTAGCCTGGGGTTGGACAAAATAAACCATCTTCTAAATATCTTATTATAAAAGAGTCGGCAGTATTTGGATGAGAATGTACTGATACCAACACTTTTTGAGATGTTACAATATCAGCTGATGGTTTATGATCAAATAAACTTATAAAGATCAGTCTATTGAATTTTTACTTGAATTTGAGCTTTTGAAATCTGCTGGTCAAATTTTAGGCTGGCAAAGTCTTCCTGCAAGCTGTTGCATATTGGTCATGCTGAACTCCATCCAAACACTCCTCCACTCCTGCTGTGTTTATAGATGATATCAAGAATAACATCTGTATCTAAACCTCTGTTTTTGAGTTTTTTTTATATCATGATAGAAACATTATAGCCTATACAGTATGATGCCTAGTTTGGTAAGGTATAAATTTGAGAAATAATTTAAAATAATCATGCCTAAGCCAGGCGTCACAGAGTGCAGCTGATGATCTGGTGCAGCAAAACCACGTGGTTTAGAGCACCAGTGCTACATTGTGAGATCTGGGTTCAAATCAGGGAAAACTAAACAATAGAAAAACATCAACAAGTTTAACTCACATCACTCATTCAGTAAAGGTACTATATTAAATCTAGGGTATAAGATTGACTTATTATATTTATGTGCATATGTCTAATGTCTATGTGGGGGGTATGCTTCATGTGTATAGGTGCCTGTGGGTGCCAGAAGAGGGTGTAATATCTTCTTGAGTTAAGGCTACCAATTTGAGACACCTGATCTGAATGCTTAATAAGAAACTCAGTCCTCTGCAAGAGCACCGGGCACTGACAAATAATCTTTCAACCCCCTGAACATAGTTTCTAGAATGTTGCATTATAAATTTAATATCTATATAATGAAATTTTAAAAATCTGATCAAGGAAATGAATAAATAACAGATACCTTCAAGTATGAAGAGAGTAAAGCTCAAGGTCTGTGCATTTTATCTTAGAAACTGGACCAAATGATCTGATATATTCTCAATCACCAAGCCTCAGATAGCTCCTGTGTTAGTGAACTTTGTGTCACTGGAAAATGAGCCTTAAGGAATCAACTTTAAAAGGGAAGGAGCTGTTTTGGGTTGTGGTTTCAGATAGTCAAGCCCACAGTTACTTTGCCCCAGTGCTTTTGTATGGTGATATTTTATTTGTGCTGAAATGTGATTTTATTTCTATGTTAATAAATAAAGTTGTCTGGGAGTCAGAGCTAATAGCAAGCCATAGCAGAAGTCTGGCAGTGCTAGCACACACCTTTAATCTGATTACATGGCAGGCAGAGTCTTTGTGTTCAAGGACATAGCTAGCTTGGAGACACATGCTTTAAATCTCAATACCAAACATAGAGACCTGGAGGTCTGTATAGACAGGTAGTGATGAGGAGGTCATGTGGTTGGGTTTACAACCAATGAGAAGGCAGAACAGAAAGTTTGGTTTTGTGTTTCTTATTTAATAAAACCATTCAGAATTACATCTGTACTGTTGGACCTGGCACATCATGACAGATGGTTATAGCCAAAGAAAGCTAAGTCTCTGTGTGGCAGCCAGAGAGAAACAAAGAAAGACATGGTGTCTGCAGTTTAAATAGCCTCTGGGAGAGTAAGTCCCCCTGACAGAGCTGCCTCCACTAAGTCCACTTCCATAAAGTTTCACCAAACCATATTATATCTCCATGTGTTCAGGTGAATCTTAAATCTTGGGACATCACTGTGCTGTGTTTCAGTGTTCAGTCTTTACATTATTGTATTCCTCAAACTAATTAGGAGGAAATGCCAAAAGTTCACTCACATACTAAAAAACAGCTGTCGATAAAGGGGCTGTGAGTGAATATGGAGGAGTACTGTTGTGTGACATGCTGTGCTTGAACGCTTTGTCTTTCCATCCTGTTGCTTGTCCACGTGGTAGAAGCTTGCTTCCCGTGCCAGGCTCTCTGCGACAATCACTGGAGTGGGTGGACAGGAAGGGTGCTTGAAGTGTGCTTATGAGGTGGCAGATTGGTGAGCATTGTGGTCTGAGTTCCTTACTTCTCAGAATTGTGAAACATCCATTTCTGTTGTGTAAGTGCACTAGACAGATGATGTGTCAAAGCAGCCAGGCAAAGTGGTGTTTCCACAGCTTCTTCTGCCTGCTTCTATTGATCAGGACCAAGTCACATGGCCGTAGGAAGCTTGCTGCTTAAAAGAATAGAAAATATGTATTTCTTTTCTGGTCAACAAATACAATTTATTTACCTATTCTATTCCAGGTATACCTGAAGCTTCCAATCTAAAGTTAATCATACAAAGTTGTTCAAAATCCAAGATTTCAAGATACTATACCATTATGTTCTTTGTTCTAGGTTCTTAGTTCTATCCCATGAAACCTTGCTTTATGCTTTCAACTCCTTTTATTTTCTTTATTGAAAATAATTGTTTTTCATATAATATATTCTAATCATGGTTCCCCTCCCTATCTCCTCTCTATCCTCTCCACCTACTCACTCATCCTATCCCAAGCCATCCTTCTCTTTCTCTTTAGAAAAAAGACATAAAACAATGGATTTTAAATTTTAAAAATTTAAAAATGCAAAGAAAAAGCACAACACATAACAAACTCCATTAAAAACACAAAATGTGTTGGCAATCTAATGCTGGGCATGGGACTTGCCCTTCAGTATGGTTCATACACCCAATTAGACTCAATTGGAGAAAGCTAAATTTTCCTTTGAGTGGTTTTCAGCTGGAGATGACTTCTTGGTTAGGAATGAGAGCTCATGTCAACTTCCGCCTCTCAGTGCTGGGACCTCATTCATCTTAAATTTATGCAGGACCTTGCTTGCTGCCAAAGCCTCTATGTGTGTCAGTTCTGTTGTGACTGGGATACACTGTTTTCCTTGGTATCATCCATCCTCTCTGGCTCTTACAACCATTCTGCCTGCTCTTGTATATATCTTCTTGAGCCCTGAGGAGAGAGTTTTGATGAAGATGTCCCATTTAGGACTAAGTGTTCCATAGTCTATCACTCTCTGCAGATTGTCTAGTTGTGGATCTATATATTTATTAGTTCCCATCTACTATAAGAGAAAGCTTCTTTGATCCTGGCTGGGTGAGACACAGATCTGTAGCTATAGTGGAATGTCACTTGGCAACATTTTGTTACTATGTTCCTTTAACAGAATAGTAACATTCAGATTTCCCCTAGGCCAACAACCTATCATTTCTTTACTTATACTTTTGGGAGGAGGGGAATTCTTCAGATAGGGTCTCATGTAGCTCAGATTCACCTATTCTTTAAGAGGCCCAAGATTTCCTTGAACCTCTGATCCTCTTTTCTACATCCCTCAAGTGCTGAGATTATATAGGTGAACTACACCCAGACTTGTTTATTTGTATAGGGTAAATTCATTTCACAGCCTGGTATCTAGAGAAGCAAGGTTGGGCATCTCAAGCAAATCAACATTTAGTAGGCATTCTTGATGGTAAGAGGTAAATAGGAGTTGATTCCCCTTTTCATGTGCTCAAACAGGTGACCAACAGCCTTCTGTACTGTGGTATTAATAGTTCAGAATCTTATGCTGGAAACTTTGGGTGAATAAGAAGCTAATGAGGTCAGATAAGCATATAATAAAAGTCTACACTCATCCATTTCTCTGGAACTCAACCACATCTATCCCCTTAAAGTATCTCCCACTGGCGCTTCCTGAAAAGGGAACAAGAATACAATATTGCTTAACTCTAGCTTTGCCTCTGTCAGTTATCATCTATCCAGGTGTTTGGATCTCCTGAAGAACAAAACATACAAAAAAAGGGAAAAGGTCAATTTTTAAAATTCTCTTATTAAGGTAACCATGTGTATGATTTATCTTTATTGGTATGGATCTGAGCTAAGTTTTATCAGATAAAATACATATTTCCAGAGGAACCTCAATTTCAAACAGGAACAATAAATGGTAAGTATTATTTGAAATCTCATAAGCTAAAACTATATGAAAAAATACTGCTTATTTGAAATTCATATTTTATTAAGTAGAATAGGTTTCTGTTTGTTAAAATTGACGATCTTAGCCTACATAATTTATTTTATCATAATAGTCATTCAACATATGTACATATATATACCTGAATGAATTGTAGAAAGCATAAATATTACGTTTTATCTCAATTACTTTCAAACTTTCAGAGAGGCAAAAACCCAACCTGGTTCAAGGCAAAATGTGAAGTCTCGGCCATTGTCTGTCATTCAAATATAAGGTCTGTGTGCCTAGAAGCTATACATTTAACTAGTCTTTCATGTTAGATCAGAATTAATATTTTCTATTACCTTTCAGTACCCCTTACAACACTGTTGTGATATGTGATTTCATTTCTGTATCTGTGTTCTGTTTTGTTAAGGGAAAGTTTCAGGAGCCTGCAGATGATCAGCTTCCATACAAGACCTTTACTGGTCTTCTAACCAAGCACTGCCCACTAAGTGGTGCTGCTGAGATTAGATTTCTCACTCTTGTTCCCTCAGTGACTTTCATATTTTAATAAGACCATTTGTTATAGTTAGCTTCTCATGTTAGAGCCATTAGGTTTTATGGGAAACAGCATATCATTATCTCAGTTGCATTCTGAACCATTTGGGATGCTTTTAAGTTAGGGTGATTTTTTTCCTTCTGTCTTAAATTTGCGTTCACTGGTGCCTATGTGCCTGTTCAGCTTATTTTTATCCTCATGTTGCTTGATCTTATTTTGTCAACTCTGTTCTGTTGAAGTGGCTGTTGAAGCTTGGGAAGACTTGCCTCAAAAGCAGTTGACTAAGAAATTCACTGTTTAGAAAGAAGATTTGCACCTGAAGATTTTCATGTTCTCCCCCGCCCCTCTCGCTCTTTCTCCAAAGAAAGAAGTATTTAACAGTATGCATAATCTACCCCTCCCAATTCATATTAGGGAATTAAGCATGTAAATAAGAATTCCATAGAGCATAGCCATAACAGTCTCAAATATTAAATCAATCTATTTTTAAAGACTTTATTCTATAACTAACAATATCACTTACACATTGAATGACTTTATAATAGAATGATCTTATATAGTTTTAAACACAAGAGAAAGAGAAAAAAGTAGGTTTTAAAAATCCCTCCCTCTAGATCAAATTTAAAAACAGTAACAACAACAAATTGCTTTTGTAAGTGGGCCAGTACAACAAATGTATCCAGTGACTAGTTCTGTCTCACTCATACTGCACTAATGGCCATATGGAATTAAAAGAAGAGCCCAATTTTCACAAACACTGCCTCAAAAAAACAGGCATTCAAATCTTTTAGATTTAGATTTGCAAAAACCAGTTCTTGCTCCGTTGATACACAGAAAGCTGAAATCACAGACTCACCAAGAATATATCCTCTTTCATTACAAGTGCATAATTTTTCCTATACTTGGGCATTCCTCATCACCTAAGATGATTTTCACATGACTATTATGAAATACTAGACCATTAATAAAGATGAGAAACATTATGTAGTTCATAGCACTAAAGACTCAAGAGAATGCTTCTTCATCTGCTTGGTTTCTGGTGAGGGCCATGTGCTTCCTGACATGTAGCAAAAAAAAAAAACAAACAAAACAAAACAAAACAAAAAAAACAGAAGGGAAGAGCATGCAAAGGAAATCTCTGGTCTAGAAAGAGAAAAAAGAGTGGATTCAATTTACACTGTGTTAACCCTTTAATGGCAGTGGATCTCCTGTGACCTTTTTTGTCCCTTCAATATCCCACCACTTATCACTATCATTACATTTGGGAACCATACTTACAGAATCTGAAAGTTATGAGATGAAAAACATGAGTCATATAAAATATTAAGAGCAATCATCTACAGTACACATAGACAAAAAGCTCTAAAGAATTATTTTCACAAGTGTTAATCAGTGACTAAAAACAAAGTAGGTTTTGTGTAACCCAAAGATTTTCAGTGTTGAGGTAAGAAACTGTGGATGTTTCTAAATTATACATATGCTGGGGCTGGAGAGATGGTTCGTCGGTTAAAAGCACTGGGTATTTTTCTTGAGGACCCAGGTTCAATTCCCAGCACCTACATGGCAGCTTACAACTGTCTGTAACTCCAGTTCCGCCGGAATTCATACTTCATACCAACGCACATAAAATAAAGTTAAATAAATTACTTATTAAAAAATTATAGATATGCTTACCATTTTCATGTCTGGAAGTGTATACCACTGTTGAAATGAGTCCTAATAGAGGCATACATGTTCAGTCATACACATACATGGGAATGGAATGAGTAGTAGAGTCATTGATAGATGGATAAAGAAAAGGAGTTGTATAGACTACTGTTTAAGTAAAAGAATGCTCAGACTCTTGTCATGTGACAAGGTTGGCAGGTATAGAGAATTATGTTAACAGAAGTAAGCCATGTTCAGAAATATAGATAATATATGATCTCATTTATATGGAAATATATAACAGATAACTTAGTAGAAATTAATAGTAAACTAGTGGTTAAAAGAGATTGAGGAGGGAGGAGAGCAGAGATTAAAAAAAAAAAAAGAGGGCCAATTGGTAAAATCTGATAGCTAGAGCAGAAGAACAAATTTTGGTATTTTATGGCATAGCCTGGAAATGCAATTAATTATGATGCTTTATGTATCTCAAAATAGTTAAAGACTCTAAATCTAATAGCAATAAGAAATAGTACAAGTGACAGACGTGTTAACTACACTGAGTTAATCATTATCCAATATGTGTGAACCAAAACACCATACTGCTTCTTGCAAATGCATACTAAATCTCTGTCAATAAAAACTTTAAAAATTAATTGATCAATCAAAATAAAAAGACAGTTTTGCCAAAAGAATCAGATGTGACTCTCTGGAGATTGTTTTACAGCGAGGTATAAAAACAAAATATTTCCCTCACTTATGGAAGCAAACATTTGTAAGAAGAAATGAAACAGAAATAATATCATTGATAAAATTATATTTTATTTCCTACTTCTGTCTTTTTTATCATTTTTGATACTTCTTACATCATGTAACATTTTTAGTTTACTTACAAAATACTTACTGTGACTTCCTTCCAGCCACATGACAGAAGAGAATTAGGCTGTAAGGTCTTTAAGGATCTTTACATTTAAAAAGCGCACTATGGATGACTTGAAAACTGGATGCCTGGAAAACCATTAGGAAACATAATATTTTATGTCTAATTAAGTTACATATATATTACATATAACTGTGTGTGAAAAGACATATAGATTATTTAAATGAAGTTATATCAATAGGAGTGAAAATGTTCCCTTAAGTGTCATAGATTATTTAACAAAAGTCACTAATGTCAGGGATGGGAAACTTTCCTTTGAGCCATTGGTCAAAAAGACTCCCAAAATAATGTATGCTATTCTATTTGCCATTTGTTGCCTTCTTGAAGTTGAAGGTAAAGTCCTATTCTTTAAGATACCATATGCAACAGACACAGAATATAGAGGACTCAGGTTGTACCTAACCTGAAACCTCCCTGGAGACTAGCTTTCTTAAGTGTTTGAAGGTACTTTTCAAGGTGCCAAGATGGAAAAGCAATTAGAAATCTTATCCAGTGATAAAGCCTACAAACTGAAATTACCAGCCAAGAATGATATCTCCATTGTCACAACAGTGGTGTATATATCTTGGTGGTAATTGGATTTAAGGACATTGTTTATTATTCTCTATATTCTGTATCTTAACTGGTTTGGTTATGACATTCTGTTTCTCATCGACTGAAAACCTTACAGTTTTCATGGATACAAGGCATAGGTAATTGATTATGAATCTAACGATTGTATATAGTCTTTTGTACATTTCGCATGGTTCAATACATATATTACACCTCTAATCATAAAAAGGTAAGTTGTATCACTCAATTTCCATCAATATAAAACCTTTTTAAATATTTCAATACATAGTTAGCAAGAAGATGCTACTGCATCACTCCAATTAAAAAATTAGCAAGTATATCTTGAATATAGTGAAAATATGTAATGTGCTTCCAAAAATACTTCTGTGACCATGGTATGCTCTCACATCTTTTTGTTGATATCTTACATTTTTATGTTGATAATTTACACTGTATTTAAACATTAATTATTGAGACATTGCTTCTTTGGAATGGATTTTACATGCTATTTTAAGTTCCTCTAATATAATTTCATAGGATATAGATAAACATATATAACAAATAAATTATTCAAAACCAACTTGACCTACTGCTTATCTTTCCTGCTACTGTCCAAAATCAAGCTTTATTTGTAAACAATGTTCTAAACAATTGTTTTAAATTTTATATATATATATATATATATATATATATATATATATATATATATATATATTAGAAATTCACCTAAGAAAGGATGGCTCAGCAGATAAGGGAGTTTTCCCCAAGCCTGATACCTGTGTTTGATTCCCAGATGCACAGGATGAGAGAACTGAGCCAACTCAGGCAAGGTATCCTCTGACCTCAGCCTCCTCCTAAGCCATTGCATGCAAACATGTGCCATAGACAGAGAGCAAAATTCTAAGGTCTGGCATGATTGTTGTAAGCATGTAATTTATACACTAACTCAGTTGCAGCTCACTGTGATTTACACTCTGTAAGGCAGCTTTTATCACTGACAGGGGAAATTGATTTATGGAATATCTCAAAAGCAGGAGTTATACACTGGCACTCAATTCACTGTCAAAGTTTCAAGAACTCTATGTTGAGATGCTTGATTGCTGATGTTTTCTACCCACTGGTACGTGTACTATGTTATTAAAAATCCAAAATATCATTGGAATCTTTGTGTATTTATTTAGTGTTGTGCTCAATTTTGCTTAATCCTATAAAATTTCATGTATCCATTTTGCCTTTACATTTCATCTAAACATAATTAGTTTTCCACATCTATTTTGGCACATGATTTAGTGAGCATGCATTCCAAAGCATGCATATCACAAATCTCCTATAAGCCATTGATTACAGAATCTCTAAAACATTTTCGTCTTTGTGACATTCATGTGTGATATAGCCTACTTCTTACTTAACCAAAGGAAGCAGCTTGTCAACAAAGAAGCTTATTTCTGAGTTTAGCCCTTTTCAATAACATCTCCTCTCCCCTTTCCAAGCTGTTCACACACAGTATCTCTTTTTCTGATGTAATTGCATCCAATAAATGAATTTTTCTACTCTCTGCTGTGGGATGTATGGCAAATGTGTTGCTAATTAATCAATAAAACACTGATTGGCCGTTGGCTAGGCAGGAAGTATAGGCGGGGCAAGGAGGAGAATAAAGCTGGGAAGTGGAAGGCTGAGTCAGAGAGACACTGCCAGCCGCCATGATGAGAAACAGCATGTGAAGATGCTGGTAAGCCAAGAGCCATGTGGCAAGGTATAGATTTATGGAAATGGATTAATTTAAGCTGTAAGAACAGTTAGCAAGAAGCCTGCCACGGCCATACAGTTTGTAACCAATATAAGTCTCCGTGTTTACTTTGTCGTGTCTGAGTGGCTGTGGGACTGGCAGGTGAGAGAGATCTGCCTGACTGTGGGCCAGGCAGGAAAACTTAAGCTACAACTCTCCATATCCTTACCAATATGGGAGTTATAATTCACTTTTGGGTTGGAGACTTGTGAAAACATTTTGATGAAACACATGTGAGATACATGTTTATTTAGACATCCAGAAAGTTTGACATGAGCAGGGTGATGTTGATTACATCATGATCCAATCTTCAGGCTTGTGACTCATATAGTACCAACATTACTATTAGTATTGTGTGAATATCTATGCTTTGTATCAATGAGATATGCTAAACTTTTGAACACAGTCTCTGGCATTGGGCAAATGATTAGTAAATGTATTTGCTATTGCTATTACACCTAAGGGTATAGACAATAAGAGGTAAATTATGTTTTAGATTACTTGCAGAAGCCTTAAAAGATTAAAAACTGCCTTATTAATATTTGAACATGAAACTCCCACAAAATAGATATTAAAGAATATCAATTACAAGGCTTTCATTTTTAAATTTTTTCTTTTGGTTTTCTGGTGGTTAACAGCAAATATTTTATTGAATCCCTAAGATACTTTAAAAAACTTGAAAATATTATGAAGAAAACTCCACTTATGAAAATTTAATGGGAGGTACAAGTGATAATATTCAAGTAAATAAGCTACATAGAAACAATGATAACATTTACAAATGTTTACTATATTTACTAGATCATATTTGATCAAGGATATTTGCTGTGGGATGGTCTGTATGTCAAATGTGTTGTTGATTGGTCAATAAATAAATCACTGATTGGTCAGTGGCCAGGCAGGAAGTATAGGCGGGACTAACAGAGAGGAGAATTGAGAGAACAGGAAGCTGGGTGAAGGAGACACGGCCAGCCGCCATCAGGACAAGGAAGATGTAAAGTACCGGTAAGCCACAAGCCATGTGGCAAGGTATAGATGAATAGAAATGGATTAATTTAAGCTGTAAGAACAGTTAGCAAGAAGCCTGCCACGGCCATACAGTTTGTAACTAATATAAGTCTCTGTGTTCACTTGGTCGGGTCTGAGTGGCTGTGGGACTGGCGGGTGAGAGAGATTTGCCCTGACCGTGGGCCAGGCAGGAAAACTCTAGCTACAGATATTCACTTATTAATGCTTCCTTTAAGGTTGGCACACTTAGCCGGGCGGTGGTGGTGCACGCCTTTAATCCTAGCACTCGGGAGGCAGAGGCAGGCGGATCTCTGTGAGTTTTGAGGCTAGCCTGGTCTACAGAGCCAGTTCCAGGAAAGGCGCAAAGCTACACAGAGGAACCCTGTCTCGAACCCCCCCACACACACAAAAAAAGATTGTCATACTTAGAATAAAATAAGGTCTTTGTTGTAAATGACCTTGCAACAAAGCCATTACTGAACAAACACCATTTCCGATTTAAGATCACAGAAATTTTCACCACATGGTATAGATATATTAGTACTACACTGCTAAGTTCCTAAACTTTCTTAGCCTCATATCAATACATTTCAGATACAAGCACCGCAGATTATGGATCAAACATATACATTACACTACTCCCTACTACAACTGCACAGCTTTCCCTTTTCTTGTGTGTGTCTGTGTGTGTGTATGCCTGTGTGCACATGCCTTCACACCATCTACAGGCACATTGTGTATCTTATACTGTAGTAAAAATAAATAATTACAAGACTGACATGGTCTTAAACCATGCTTTCAACCTAGGTGAAAAAAAAAGTTCCTTTACTGCCAGCAAGAACAGAAATAAAGTTCTTCAAAATGTAAGGATACTTGCCAGGTTGCAACACATGATTCAAACTGTCAAACTTACTAGACACACAGAAAAGTATTTGTACTAAAGAAGTGTGGTCTTTAGAAAAATACTAAGCAGGAATGAGAAAGTCACATCAAATCTATAGTCTCACACACACACACACACGTACACACGCATGCACACACGTACACATACACATGCATTCATGCATGTATACATGCATTCTCTGGACGTAACCTTCATTTGAATTAAGAAATTTAATGTTTCTAAAAACTAACATTCTTTTTTTTTTTTGACTAGAAAGAGTGGAATTTTAATCCAATCATTTTCCTAAAGAATACACTACTAAAAGCTAAATTTTAAAATATCTTTTTTTTTTAATTTTTATTTTGCAATACAATTCAGTTCTACATATCAGCCACGGATTCCCTTGTTCTCCCCCCTCCCGCCCCCCTCACCTTCCCCCCAGCCCACCTCCCATTCCCACCTCCTCCAGGGCAAAGCCTCCCCTGCGGACTGAGATCAACCTGGTAGACTCAGTCCAGGCAGGTCCAGTCCCCTCCTCCCAGGCCGAGCCAAGCAACCCTGCACAGGCCCCAGGTTTCAAACAGCCAACTCATGCAATGAGCACAGGACCTGGTCCCACTGCCTGGATGCCTCCCAAACAGATCAAGCCAATCAACTGTCTCACCCATTCAGAGGGCCTGATCCAGTTGGTGACCCCTCAGCCATTGGTTCATAGTTCATGTGTTTCCATTCGTTTGGCTATTTGTCCCTGTGCTTTATCCAACCTTGGTCTCAACAATTCTCGCTCATATAAACCCTCCTCTTTCTCGCTAATTGGACTCCCAGAGCTCCACCCAGGGCCTAGCCATGGATCTCTGCATCCAGATCCCTCAGTCGTTGGATGGGGTTTCTAGTACAACAATTAGGGTGTTTGGCCATCCCATCACCAGAGTAGGTTAGTTCGGGCTGTCTCTCAACCATTGCCAGCAGTCTGTTGTGGGGGTATCTTTGTGGATTTCTGTGGGCCTCTCTAGCACTTTGCTTCTTTCTATTCTCATGTGGTCTTCATTTACTATGGTCTCCTATTCCTTGTTCTCCCTCTCTGTTGTTCTTTAAAACTAAGATTTGAGGTAGATAATAGATAGATGATAGATTAAATATGTAGGTAGATAGATTAATGATAGGCAGATAGGTAGACAGATAGATAGTATAGATATTATAAATTGATGACAGAAAGACAGACAGACAAATGGATGGTGGAGTGATCTGAACTAATTTGTGCTTCTATAACAAGCAACTAAATATTTGGTATACATAAAAAACATATTTATTTGACTTATGAGTTGAGAAGCTGTAACAGCTAGAGAAAAGTTCTTATGGATGACAAGGGGTTTCATACAGTGTCATTTCATGATAGAAAGCAGGAAGCATAAAGGGGGATCAATATGAAAGATCTGGATAAGGATAGGTTTGCTTTCATTCTCATAACTTACATAGCAGCAATCTATTCATGAGAGATGGGACTCACAACACTGTTATCTGTTGGGTTGGAGGTGAAATTCTCAAATTATAAACATTATAGAATACATTCAGATTACACAAAAGTGGACATGAATAGACATAGAAATATATAAACTTATATGACTTTCACGTTGACCCACCAAATTTAGTGGCAGTACCAAAGGGTTCTCTTCTATCCATCACAGCCAATCAATATCTTCTTTGTTCCAAAGCTAACCTTTTGGAAGCCAGCAGCTTCAGTCTCTTTCTATTTACTTGGCACTACCTATACAATATTGACTCCATTAATTTATAAGAATGTAAAATGAGTATTTCCCAATCTGTTACCCGCTTCCCCACATGGAGGACTGGACATAAATGCTATGAGTATAAACACTACTTTCATTTCATTATTATTTCATCTATTTGGTATGTAGTTCACTTATTTCTACTTATGTTGAATACAAGCTTTGTTTTCATTTCTTATTTCATATTAATTATTGACAAGTTAGACATGTGCTGAAGAATTTACCCAGGAAAAGCTGTTTCTATTCCTATTCTCTTGTTCTAATTTCCTATCAACCCCTTATAAATCAGCATCTCAATTAAGATCTGCTATTTCCTAACATGACAAAATATACCCGTGTTCTTTTATTGTTCCTATTTCTTACATAAGCAGTCTTATATAACATTGTGTGTAAGTTACAAGTTCACAAGTGCCCAATTGAAGAAGCAAATTTTAAAGGCAAGATAACAGGTGAATTCATAATAGAAGCCTGCCTAGTGATTCACTAAGGCAGGGTCGGGGGATTGCTGTGAGGCTTTCACTCTTCACCCAGGAGAATATTACTCCAATTCTGAAGATTCAGTAAAACAATCAGCCACTAAAGCAACTCCTGCACAATAGCTTTTGAGTTGTTTGTTGGATGAATAGAAAGACTGCAATTTATAGTCAAAGGAAAGATAAGTTTGGGAAAGAGCAGGTTTTTTGCATGAAGCTTAAGAGACAGAAAGAAGGCAGAACCCCTGGGAAGCACAAACAGACTGCAGGAAGTAGGGTATTGTTGAACTAGTCCTAGGGCTTCTTAAAACTAGTATCAGAAATTGAAGTGAGACATGAAGAGTTGTTCCATTCAATTAATCCAATGATTGGATGTCCAGGACCCTCCTACCTTTCAGGCACATCCTGATAGATTCCAGGAAAGAAGGGTTCTTTGTAAGAAGACATAATCAGTCACCAGGGATAAGAACTGGAATTCTTAGTCTCAGGCAAGGACAAACTGCAAAAAGCAAGAACATTACTGGGACTATTATCATGGTCCCTGTTTGACAACTGCCTGAACAATTTATAGCTCATGCTTTGATCACAAGAAGAAATTATTTTGTAGATGAGAATACTTCTTGTGGGGAATAAATATAGCACAGTAAGAAGGAAGAAAGGGAAAGAATGAAAGATACAAACAGAGAGAGAGAGAGCAAGAAGGGGAAGGAAAGGAAGGAAAGGGAAAGGAAGGGAATAATGACACAAAGAAAAAAAAGAAACATGATAAGGCAAGTTGACTCTTATTATAGCCAACATGTCTTATAATACCTAAGCTTTTATCTACCACCAAGTGCCAAAATCTCTCTCTCTCTCTCTTCCTCCCTCCATCTCCTATCCATCTATGCTATTCAGTTTCTTTTTGTTAATAGCTCTTACCTAGTTAAATGAATCTAGTCAGTCCCAGCATCTGTGTTATGAAAATATCTACTTCTCTTCTAGTCAGAAATGATAAAGAAAAAAAAAAAGACTCACATGCGTGTTCCCAGGAGTTTGCATTATTTAGATGTATCCTTTATGTCTTTTATAAGCCTTATAAATATAGTTAATAGCCTTTCTGCCCAGTATAGTTAGTTTCATTCTATTTATATCTTTCATATTATTGTTTTTTATTACTCTTCCTTTCCAGCAATAGTTACTTCATTTTACAGTCAGGTTAGCAAACATGTAGTAGGTATGTGCCTCACCTCTTGTTTATTTTACTTCTTTTTTTCTATATTAAGAAATCTTCTACTCACTCCTCATGCTATCCACAGACCCCCCCTCCTCCCATCCCCAGCCCTCTTTCCCAAGCCACCCCGCATCCCCACATCCCCACATCCCCCAAATCAAGGTCTCCCATAAAGAGTCAGCAGAGCCCAGTTCACTGAGCCTAGGCAGGTACAAGCCCCTTCCCACTGCACCAAGGCTGTGCAAGGTGTCACACCACAGGCACCAGATTCCCAGAAGCCTGCCCATAGACCAGGGACAGATTCCAATCCCCCTGCCTGGGTACCCCCAAACAGTTAGATCCAAACAACCGTCTTCCGTGTCCAGAGGGCCTAATCCAGTCCCATATTTTACTTCTGATATGGAAATTTCCAGTGTGGTGTTGATCTCAGCAGGGCACTGTTTCTTAGGTTAGTGGTTATTTATTATATTATCCAAGAGAAGTAGGTAATAGTCAAATGGATGTAAGATGTCATTTAAAGTGTATAATAAACTGCTCTCTTCCTATTCACTATATTGCAACCTAAATTTCTAAAAATTCCTCACTTTGACCCAGGGGAAAATGCAAATAATGGTGATCTAAGTAATAGTTAAAATAAAATAATATATCTAAGAAAATTACGTTTGATAATCTTTGTGGAGTTTCAATAAGAGTAAAACTTGAAGTATCGAGAGAGAGAGAGAGAGAGAGAGAGAGAGAGAGAGAGAGAGAGAGAGAGAGAGAGAAAGAATCTGGATTGAACTGAAATGGCAGAGGTTATTTCATCTTGAGCATTATTTTAACTTAGCTGTATATGAACTCATTGGTCTAGTCATATTTATATTCACAATGACTCTAGATATTCCAGTTCTCAGTCCTAGAAGAAGAATGCACAGTAAAAACAAACCCATTTGCTTGTGTGAGTCCTCTTCTGTGACTAGCTTAAAGGCATCCATTCCCAGAAGTGCTTGATGAATTATGGCCATGTTTCTCTTAAGCACAATAAACACCATATTTTACTAAGGGAGACCTTACGTTCCATTCACACCATACACATTGATTAAAGCTCTGTGAGCCTGGCTAGAAATGGCTGCAGAAGCAAGTGAGGTACAAAGTGAAGTGACAGCATGTCCTCTCTCTTCTTTGACACAGAATCTATCTTACCCTTTATATTAGTGGGTGCAATAATGCTTCACCTGTGCTGAAAGTAGGTTTAAGAATGCTTCCTTGGTCCCTACCACTTCACACAAAATAAGAAACTGAGTTCTCTTCTGTGAAAAATGAAGCTTTTGTTTGCCAACGCAGCACAGTCAGATATTTCTGAATTTTTGAACCTTTATCGTAGGGTGATTACATTTGCAATTCATACCAGGGAGATTATGAAAACTTTCTCTAAGTCCCCAAAAGGAAAAATAAATAATAAAGACCCTCTTAATTGTTGTTGAACTAGGATGAAAGCCATTATTTTCTTCCTTATTTACAGGCTTAAATAATGAGCCTCCTGACTAGGCATTATCTAGAAAACCTGTGTGAATTAATAAGTGCAGTCTAGGCATTGGAGTTCTGCTTCACCAAGAATGAGATGCTGCAGGTGTGCACAATCCTTCACAAGCTGCCAGCAAACACATTTCTATTGGAGAAGAGGGGGAATGGAAGTCTCAAATTAGCTTTTATTAAGAATGTTAGGATCAGAGTCTCTGCACAATAAAGCTTACATGATCTATATCAACAAGCATAGCAGTGATGAAAGTTTTCACAGATCTTAAGGTGGACCCTGATTTTGTGGGACCAAGGAAATGAGGAGGAAGTGCTTCTTGAGAGAGAAACTCTAACTTACAGATAGAAACTAAGGTATGAAAGCAAATATTTACTTTGCTTGAAAATACCAGGGCACAACTAATTAAAATGTAAATAAGCTGGCAATAATATAAGCCTTACATCTTTCAAACATTTAGTGTATTGTTATTAATTAACTGCTGAAACACCTTAATGTTTTTTTTCTGTATACCCTTTCTTTCTTCACAGGCAGCAATTTTTAAATATTGTCTATGAAGAAGATATAAAATTAATTCAGTGTATCACGGTTGGTTGCAAACAAGAGTTATTGATAATTTAGAACAGTCTTTGTTCAGCTTCATCACTTTTTACTAGTAGTGCTGAATCTGTAAATTTCTATACTATTGCTTATTTAGACAACAATGCAGATATTAAGAAATATTATTGGATTTTTCTATACTTCCTATTTGGTGGATATATTTCCCACATGCTGTCTTCCGAAGGATCTTTTTATCATGGCCATGTCCTGCTGTTTCATTCACTGTCTTGTCTTCACTGGGTTCATTATTGTATGTTAATTAATAGAAAACATAGGATAATGTCTCCTATTTAAATTCTTCTCTTTGGTGTTAAACTTGCTTGATAGCATCTTTATGCCCTAATGGCTCACGGAAATGATAGTAGTTGGAAACTTTCTGGAAGGCTCAGAAGTGCCACTAGAAGAACATAAAAGTTAGAAAGTTCTCTAATGATCAGGCACAGAGCTTGGGTACATTTGAATCCCTTCCCCACAGCTCTAGTGAACAACATATAATCATCAGGAATGTCCAAGGGCAGATCTCTGAGACTTAAGTTTTAATAGTTGCACAGGCACAGAAATTCTCCCAAAATAAAATTCCTGTTATGCTGTCAAGCATTAAATTAATTACTCTTTTAGCCAAGATCACATTCAATATTTGACCACTGGGACTGGTATTCCTTGCTCTCTTGTGAATATTTCAATGCAGCACAAAATAAGTTCATTATCTGAGAACTTTTGACGTGATGAATACTTAATATCTTTAGGAAAATTATAATTATAGCTAGTGTATCCATTCCCAATGAACTCAACAACATGAAATGTAAGTTAAAAGTGCTTTCCCAAGAAACAAAAAGGTTTCTGATTCAGAAATATAATTTCTTATGGTTAAGTAGAATGAAATACTTATTAGCAATAAAGTAGAAAATAAATGAAAAGGCAATCAAGAGTCCAGTTGGCAAGATATAGATCCTCCCTGGGAGAATAGACTTCATTCCTATGAATTTGTGGGATTGGAGAGAAAGCAACAAGCACTGATATTTTAAGAGCCATGAAATTTCACTTTTGAGTTTTCTTTTTGTCCATAATATTTTTCTCTACACTAGTCCTGCAATGTTTGTCTCTGTGAGTAAAAAAGAAATGTCAGAGTTGGGGGCAAAAATAAAAGTAAAAATAAAGGTCATTTAATGTTGAGGTTTGTCACTTAAAACTATACTTGGAGGCTGGGAAAATGGTTGAGTGGCTCAGTGGGTGAAAGCAATTGCTGTGTAAGCCTAAGGACTGAGGTTGTATCACCAGAATCCACATAAAGGTTGGATGAAGTCGCTCAAGTGTCTGCAAGCCCAGAATGCCTCTATGGAAAGAGAAGGGATACAAAGAAGACAATCCAGATATCCTGTGATACTGAGCAGTGGTGAGATTTTGTTGTAAAGAGTAAGGAAAATAGAAAAAGGTTGTCTTCTCACCCATAGGTGCTGGTTATGGTATATACATAACTCATACCTATAGACAAAGCATTCATGCATACACACATACAGAGAGAGAGAGAGAGACAGAGAGAGACAGAGACAGAGAGACAGAGACAGAGAGAGACAGAGGCAGAGAGAGACAGAGAGAGACAGAGAGAAACAGAGAGAGACAGAGAGAGACAGAGAGAGAGAAGGAGCGGGTACAAGGAGTTTCAAAAGGGCTGGAATTATGGATTAGCAGGTAAGAATAGTTGTTATTCTTGGAGAGGACCAGAGTTTCGTTCCCAGTATTCATGGCAGGCAACTCATAGTCTCATATAAATCAACTTACAGGGAAGTTCAACTCTTCTGGCCTCCACAGGCAACTACACTCATGTACACATATCCCTGCATGCATACGCAAACACATACACAAACACACATACACACACACACACACACACACACACACGCACACATGCACGCAAAAACTCACAAATGCATGCACATGCACATATTTAAATATAAAATAAATCTATAAAGAAAGATATGGAAAACAATTCTCAATAACCCTCCCCTACTGAGAGCCAAACCTTTGTAGAAGCCACACCGAGTACAACGTGGATCTTTGACTTGTTTATTAATGACTGAATATGGCAGAGGTGATGGAATATTGTGTTTAAGAATGAATTTTGCAGAATCATGACTCCTTTCTGGTTAGCAAACCTTCTCATTTTCTAAACATTGATGAAGATCATACAGATATATTTCAGATAGATAGGCAATCTGCAAACACTTCAAAGGCCTATAGAATTTAAAATGTTGTAAACACTTAGATTTTTCATGACAATGAGTCATGTCTGCTTCTGTCAGCACCAATTGACTTCAGAAAAGATGTTGGGCATCAATAAAATCCCATGTGGAGTTTGCTTTCTTTATGGCAAAAGCTAGCCATGTGAGCAAAGAAACTGCCCTTGCCTCAACTTTTGAGAGTTACTGTCCAAACTGGACCAGCAGGATGCAAAAAGAGGAACTAGTGATCTTTGCCAAGACAAGGTAGGACAGTCCTTCAAAAATCCCTGCTTCACAGGAAAGTCTGTCAGATATGCTAGGCCTGTAGGCCAGAGTTGGGTACCCTTACATTACAGAGGAACTTTGGGTTCCTGTCCAGGCAGCCTGATGTCCCTGTCATTAGGTAACATTTTATCCTTCTGGGATCATTGATAAAGTTGCAGACTAAGTAGTTATAGTTTTCCTTAGTTGTAATAAAAAGTAAATTAGATATAAACCAGATATAGACTCACCAAAATAAGATAGATATTAAGTATTTTCTCTAATTTTGCCAAGTGCAAATGGATTGGATATTGTTACTGTAATTCCTACTTAATAACTATTTTTGTTGTATGTAGTTTTACTATATTAAGGTTAAAACCTTCATTTTTTATTAAACAAAAAGGGGGAAATGATGTGGAACAATCCTTTCCTATACTATGATATGTATTACTCTCATTTGCTAATAAAAAACTGATTGACCAGTAGCTGAGCAGGAAGAGATTGTGCTTGAGAGATAGACTAGGAAAATTCTGGGAAGAGGAAGGGTGGAGTCAGAGAGTCACCAGCAAATGCAGAGAAGCAAGATGACGTAACAAGAATTATGGGTTAATTTAAGTGTAAGATCTTGTTGGTAATAAGCCTGAGCTACTGACTGAGTATTTATAATTAATACAAGCTTCTGTGTAGTAATTTGGGAAGTTACTTCTGAGTATTTGGGAACAGACAGTTGTGACAGAAAATATCCAATTACAGGTTTCTGCATAGAGCCTTCACTCCTACCATCTTGTCTCTGGAATGAGAAGGTACAGAAGATACTCTGCAGGATATGGGAAGAGACACCTGGACACCAACTGAGCCACAAAACCCTCAATCTACAATCTATCCTGCATTCAAAATATGCAAGAGAAATGGTGGCCCAGAACTTCTGGGAGTGGCCAAGCAATATTTGGTTTAACTTGAGGCCCATGCTACCAGAGGGTTGGACATGTCCAGTACTGCT
This sequence comes from Peromyscus eremicus, assembly GCF_949786415.1. Classification (NCBI taxonomy): domain Eukaryota; kingdom Metazoa; phylum Chordata; class Mammalia; order Rodentia; family Cricetidae; genus Peromyscus; species Peromyscus eremicus. The sequence continues at coordinate 23,851,437 of NC_081418.1, read as the reverse complement.
TGGATAACCAGGAACCAGAGACTGTATAGTGCAGAGTCAAGGGTAGAACTGAAAAAAACTGACAAAAAAAATCAATGAAATGATCCCTAGTGATATTCTGCTATACTCATAGATGGTGCCTTGTCGAATTGTTATCAGATCAGCTTCCTATAGGTCAGGAGATGGGAGTAGGTACAGAGATCCACAGCCAGCTATTATGCAGAGAGAGTATAAATTATAGGTCTCCATCAAGTCTCTTGCTTTCGAGATCAGGGAGTTTCCTGGAAAAGAGATGGGGAAGACTGTAGGAGTCAGAGTCTGTGAAGGATAATATAATATAGATATCATGGCCCACTGAATCAAGTAAGGTGGGCTCATGAGCAAATAGAGAGACTGAAGCAGCAAGCACAGGACTTCTGTGGGTCTACAACAAGTCCTCTGCATATATGTTACGGCTGTTAGTGTGGTGTTTTTAAGAGACTCCTACCAAAGCTGGGTAGTGGTGGCGCACGCCTTTAATCCCAGCACTCGGGAGGCAGAGGCAGGCGAATCTCTGTGAGTTCGAGGCCAGCCTGGATTACCAAGTGAGTCCCAGGAAAGGCACAAAGCTACACAGAGAAACCCTGTCTCGAAAAGCCAAAAAAACCCAAAACAAAACAAAAACAAAAAACAAAAAAAGAGACTCCTACCAGTGGGAGTGGGTGTGTCTGTGATTCTTTTGCCTGCTTTTGAAATGTTTTCCTCCTATTGGGTTGCCTTGTCCAGTCTTGCTATAAGAACTTTTGCCTGTTTTATTGTATCTCTTTTTGTACCATTTGGGTGTTGTATTTTGGAGGCTTGCCCTTTTCTGAAGATGAAAGGGAAGGCGAGTAGGTCTTGGGGCGAGAAGAGGATAGGAGGGCACCTGGAAGGAGTAGAGAGAGGAGAAACTGTGGCCGGGATATACTGTGCCAGAATAGAATTTATTTTCAATAAGATAAAGTGTCACCGTGATAAGCCTTTCTAAATATTTTTTTACTTCTAAACTCAACTAAGCCTTCAAGATTATTTGAAATATGTCCTTTTAAAATATGTAAGTGATAAATTTTTTAAAAATTAGTTTTAATATAGTAAAGTGTATACAAGAATATATTTATTATATATTTATATGATGTTTAAGTTATAAATTGGCTTTCAAGTATTGACAAGTAGTGTTCATATTTTAACTAGATGTTTTACTTTAACCAATCCATGGTATGATTCCTGTTATCACCTGATCCTGAACCAATCTTTGAGTATGGAGTGATGAGATAAGCATAATAATCATAAAGCAAGAAAGATTTCTTTATACAATCAAAGCTACAACTTAACTTTGTGCTTATATCCACTTCTTACACTAGGCTACATTCTATGATTTATGTTTTATATCTATCTGCCTTAAAACATGATATTTCCCTAAAATAATTTCTTCTGGAAAATACTTCCTTTGCTTCCAGGACTCTCCTTTTTTCCCCTTTGCTATTGTTATAGTTGAAGCCAGAGCCTTACACATAGTATCTTATCACTCTAAAACTGAGAACTCTTTAAATAAATGGCATGAAAATTGAAAATCAAAAGTCAAATTATCTCTGCTTACAGATGACATGGCTGATATGTGGAAAATGTAAAGGTACAATAAAGCAGCTTTTGAAACTGACACCTGAGGACAGTAAAGTTGTAGTGTACAATTCAACATCTGAAGAGCAATAACTCTTGACACCAAAAATGAAGAAGCTAAAAAAGAAAACAATTCCATTCGTATCAGATATAAAATACCTGGAAAAATTTTTAATGAATTAAATGAAATATCTAGATAGTGAAAATCAAAATGAATAAACTTTGGGGGCAAAATAAGCAATGTTAAGCTCCCTGTGACCAAGGATTGAAAGAGTTAATGCTGTTAAATGTCCATTGCATCTAAAATGTTTGACTGACTCAATGTAAAGCCTTTCAAAGTATCATTGGCAGTCTTCCCAGAAGTAGAAAAAACTATTACACAAATCAAGGGGCCACACACACATGAAACAGTAGAAAGCAGAGGCTAGGGTATCACAAGACTTGACTCTAAGATAACAAAGCAACATTAAACCAAATTACAAGAAATTGACTTAGATTCTAGCACATAGCTCAATAAAGAGAACAGAAAAGTAACGGTCAATCCATCTGTTTATATATAATTTGTTGTGATGAAACTCCAAGAAAACACATTTGAAAAAACAAGTTTCCTCAATAAATGGTACAGGAAAATTGATGAAATATGTACTCACGTATGCATTGGCGTAATAGTTTACATATATTCATCAAAACCATAATGTTTTTATTTCATATCAGTAAGACCTCCTGTTATCAAAATGACAAAAAATAATTTAGTGTGAGTAGAGATAAAAATACTTCCAAATATTGTTGGTAAAATGTAAGCCAATGCAATCACCATAAAAAAGTGTGGAAGTTCTTCAAAAAGATAAAAATAGAATTACTTTATAATTCATCAAACTCCAAAGAAAATGAAATAAACATATTAAAAAGAACTCAATATTTATATATTATTGTATAACTATTAATGATAGCCAATTTGTGAAATTAACCAGTATATCTACCAATGGATGGATGAATGTAAAATATAGTGTAAGAGGGCTGGACATATAGTTATAATGTTTGCCTAGCAGTCTTAAGTACCTAATATCAATACATACACAGTAAAGAATCATATATTGAGATAATGAAGTATGTTTGAGTCATGAAAGCAAGAAAAATTTTTCTTTGAAGCAAAACAATCAAATAGAAGTAAACAAACTGGGATGAACTAAAAGCAAGTGTATTGGGAAGGGTATCAAAAATTATTATCAGAGGTGCAGATCATATCAATGTTATAAAATAAGATAATAACTTATCACTTCCTTCAAAATAGAAAAGGAGTTTGAAAGTTCTCAGTAAATATTGATGATACTACAGAGAATGATGTTAAAAAAAGAGATCTTCCTCTCTCATCCTCCCAAGTGCTGAGTACCATATTGTACAACCATGGCTGGCTAAAGTTTTTTAAGAACACATTGTCACTGAATGATTCAGAATTTAGGTAGTTTTAGGACTATTTGCCCTACTGATGTTTTTCATTTAACTGACATAAAATTTATGTTTACTTATGGTCTATAGTACTGTAATTCTATTCATGTATAGGATTTGTAATGTTCAAATTAAGAACGATTAACATTTCCCTCTCCTCCAATCATCCTCTGTTGTGTCAACAGAGACCACCCTCTGTCAAAGGCCATCTACAGAGGCCACCTACATGAGAAACTGCCTCAAAAAGTAAAAAGAAAGAGACAAATAAAGAGAGGAAGAAAATAAAGACATATTTAAGGCAAGACAATGTCTCTCTAAAGCCACACCGATGTGCCAACTAGCACAGCAGCTAAGTATCTTGAGTACTAGATACAGAGCTGAAGCCAGTGTTCATGGTCCCGGGGTATGTGATATGCTACCTTTTCTCTGTTCTTTTGTTTCATTCATGCCAACATCTACTCTACAGAATGGTTTTGAGGGTAGAATGAGCACCTTCAAAACTTACATTTAAACTTAAAGTGATAGAATTATTATACATGCATGGTGATTGTACAGTAGATATTTTATAAGTATTTCACTGAAAAATTGTGAAAATGTTTTTTGAACAGTTCTATGCATAAATCAACATTGAAAAATAACTATAATAGTAAATTAGATATGGTTTATTTTCTGTTTCTTTAGGTCTACACCCATCAAAACAAGTTTGGTCATAAAAATTCACTTGCTATTACTGTATAGAGGAATGTTTCCCTCAAAGGGTTGATTATTATGTCAATGATTTAACTAAATTACTATTAAATGATAATTAAAGGTATTGCATTTTAATATTAATAAATGATATTCTTCTAAAACATTAGTACAATTTGTCTTTGAAAATTTTGGAGTGAAAAACCTCAAATTTAGGTTGAACATCATTTCTATTTATTTACTTCACTTCCAGAAAATAATTACCCTCTTCCCTTACTAGTTTATGACTTATACACTAATTTTCATAGGATATTGAGTAGAAAATAATGGTATAATAACTAAAAAAAGCATATAAATCACTCACATCATTTTAAATGTGTCCATCCTTACTTTTATTTTATATATGATTCAATTGTTGAGTATGATGGATTTTAGAAAGAGATCTACATTCATCTATTTTTCTAAATTTGTTTGCAGCAGTTTATTCAGATTGTATGTTTGCACATGTTGTACTTTATCCGGGACTGCAAGTAAAACTAGAAAAGTTTCAAATATACATGTTTTATATGAAGATTTCATAAGAAGATTATGAGGCATTGCACACTGATTAAAGTTTTTGTAATGCTAACATCCTTGTCTGTCTTTTGTGATTATTTTGGACAACCTTTCATATTGCAGATTGTACTCTGAAGAGGAAATAGGCTTCTGCTTGAAGAACTCTCCTATCTGATTCCTGTCTTTCAAGAGAGAAGCTGTTTTAAACCAAATCCACTGAGATCCAGTGATAAGATCCCCCAAATGTCATTGGCACTTGTTCTACAGGCTGTAATATTAAAGCTTAGGTTTCATTCTGCTAGAGTGGAATTTCTTAACCAGGAAACCCAAGCAACGGCAGCCTGTGGAGATTTGACATGACAACCATCCTCATCTGATTGAAGTACAGCATGGACTGCAGATGTCCATTTATTTGAAAATCCTTAACATTCTTTGAAGCTTTTAAAAGTACATTTCCCAAGGGAAGTTTTGCCAATTTGCAAAAAGCTTCTCACCAGTGTTGCAGGAACAGTGAGAATGCTGAGAATGGCCTGTTTCAGAGGGTATCGGGGAATGCATTACAGCTCCACGTCACTGATGACTAAAAGTTCAAAGAGAAATTCCAAGGCTTAGGCTTTGTTGGTGACTACATTGCATGCATAATTATTACTTTAAAAAGTCCAGCCTGGACTTCAAAGCAAGAAAGGTGTTTATAGAGAGGATGATGAATAACAAAATCACTGTTCTCAGACTGAAACTTCCAGACATTTGTCCTAAAGGTCCTATTTTCTGCACATATTATTTGTAAAACCTGTGAATGGAAGAAAGTTGCAGTAGTACTTACCTAGGTCATTAGTCTTTATTTTCAACTTGGAATATTAAATATTATATAATTTAAATATAACTCAAGCTATCTCATCCTTTAATAAGTGAAATGTTTTTTTTTTCTGAATCTTAATGCATACTAGCTGAAGAAAGAGGAAGGAAACCCAAGGTAATTTATCCAGAAGTGCAATATTATTTTCTTTCCTTTAGCAATGCAAACTTTTATGTAACGTTCTGTCTAATTGTATCTACAATAATAATTATTTTAAGACTCAGTTAAGAAAAAAGACCCCCTCACTGCTATAGATGATAATGATTTGGACTGTGTACAATATAGGACCATTAATTATGCCAAATGGTCTTGATGTATCCCCAACCTGTTCACAACCAACATACAATAAAGTACTGCTACTGCTGTAGTTCCAATGGGAATTTCTGACAAGGTAAATGTTTGCAAATGTAATTTTGATTACTTATTATTTTGGTTAATTGAAAACACAAAAGAAAATACTGGTAGTCTCTCACCATAGGATATTTCCCAATAGTAAATATCAGAAGAGATGGCCTGAAGCAAAATAAAATTCCAAATGTGCAAATGAATAAATAAAGTTAGCTATGTCTTGTGCATAGTGCACTGTCAATCTGGACACTGAAGTTGAGAGCAGACAAGGACAATGATTCTCAGAATTAAAGATGTATGAAAATAACACTATAATCTTGGTGAAACACAAGCACTGAGTTGCCACATAGAATGGGACTCCTGGAAGCCTGAAGTGGAGCTCCACTGAGCTGTTGGCTACACTCTGAAGGACTGGAACAACTATTTATGATTTTTGGGTTCTCATGTTATGGTAGACTTTATCTATGTCTAATACAAGGATGACTCATAGATATTGCAAGTTCATATTTAGACCTTTTTTCTTATAATAAACAAGAATCAAATTAAGATGAGTCACGTTAGTTTTTCAATTTTTTCCGTACATGCAAGTATCATTTATAGTATACTGTAATCTATTAAGAGTATCATAGCATTGCTTTTAAAATATGCCTAACTTCATTAAACATAATGCATGTCTACAAAATGATTGTGATATCTTCAGCTGCTAGAAAAATAGCACCAACTGACCTGAGCAATGCAGAATTGTTACTGATATTCCATATATAAAAAAATGCAAGCTGGGTGACAGTGGCACAAGTCTTTAATCCCAGAACTTGGGAGGCAGAGCCAAGAGGATCTCTGTGAGTTCGAAACCAACCTGGTCTACAGAGTGAGATCCAGGACAGTCACCAAAACTAAACAGAGAAACCCTGTCTTGAAAAACAACAACAAAAACAAAACAAAACAAAAAATGCAGTGTCCGTGTGAAACAATAAAGCATTTTACTGTTCCATGCAGCTTATTTGTGTCCTTATAGTAATCACATACTCCAGGACAGGATGGTTTTACTATATCCACACTGAGTACATGAAGAAACACTTGATTAATTAAATAAATATCATGTCCTAGTTCAATGAATTGGAGATTCCAGAGTCAGAGTTTAAATCTAGTTTTGTCATCAATCTAAAATAAAAGATATTATATTTTCCTCTGCCTTGTTCCCTCTTTGTTTGAACATTATGAAAAAGAGAAGAAAATTATTTTACAGTTTTGAAATAAAAAAAAGTTACTGAAAAAATTGTACTGGTAATATGTAAAACAATTACAACTTGTTAAATGGTAAATTAAAGTTCAGTAAAATTTGCAGGTTATGATTAGTACTGTATCTCAACTATAAATTGGATATAAACTTGACTTTTATCATTTTCCATAGAATACTGTATATTTTTAGGAATTTTAAATTATCTCTATTATTTTCAGCTGCAGAAAAATTTATGGTATATATGAAGGTCACAGACACACAGAGAGATATTTTTGACCAAGTACTTATTACATATTCAAGGTCTATAACAAATAATTCTTTAGCATGTACAAAGCAAATCAGAGAGTCTATGAAATACCATGTGCTGCAGACTGCTTTAAAATGTCCCTTGGTGGAATGACATTTAAATTAAATTGAAATAATTTTTCAATTGTGTGTAATTTCGAACATATTTTCTTAATACAAAATCTTCTTACATCTTTATTTGCTAACTCATAGGTAGCATAAATATGACACACAGCAGTTGCTTAAGTAAGTATATTTTCAAGAATAACAGAGTAAACAGGGCCATAAAACTCATATAAATTTTTATTTCTCGAATTTATAGTTGCTCTGGGGCTGAAGCAATTAAAACTTGAATTTTAAGGAAAAGTCATCATGTTCTTTTCAATATGGTGTCTTCTTATCTAACAGACTTATATTCTTTACAGATCTGTTCAGTGGTTTTGTGTATCTGTGCCTGTGTGTGTGTGTTTGTGTGTGTGTGTGTGTGTGTGTTTATTGTTGAAGAGTTTATCATGATTTATATGAATATCACTTCTCCAGATTTTATTTGTCATTCATCAACCATGATGAAATATTATTAAAAGGAAGCTTCCAGAAGTAATAAAAATACAATTCATGAATTTAAAATAATTTATTATTCCATATTGCTTTCATTCTATTACTTATTATTATTAATATCTTACTGTATCTAATATATGTGTCAAACAACAGATAGATATGAACACAGAGGACAAATACAGGGTATGCCATTTTAGGTTTGGTATTATTTATGCTTTCAGCCACACAGTCCCAGTCTCGGATATGTCCTGTGAAATAGGTAGGATTACTATACAGTACATGGTTACAAAGGAATGAAATCTTCTGTTTTGAAAATCAATTTGTGCAGAAACTAAGGATTTCTGGATTAGAAGCTAAAGTTTCATGTATCCCTATTGTGGAATATTACTTTAACTAGGCAAACATGTGTTACATTTTTTTTATGTTGCAGAATATTATTTTAACTACATAAAGGTGTGTTACATGTTTTTATGCTGCGTTTGTTCAATTATGTAAAGATGTGCTGCTGTTTTACCCTGCCAGGCTAAGGTCTAATAAAAAGCTGAATGGCCAGCAGCTAGGCAGGAGAGGTATAGGCAGGCTGGCAGACAGAGAGAATAAGTAGGAGGAGAAAACTAGGCTGGAGGGAGGAAAGAAGAAGAGAAGAGAATGAGGGAGAGAAGGAGGAAGACACCCGGGGGCAGTCACCAGACAGACACAGGAGAAGCAGCAAAGTAGAACACACAAAAGGGGAAAAAAAGGCAAAAGGCTCCGAGGCAAATGTAAATGAAGAGAAACAGGTTAGATTAAGTTATAAGAGCTAGTGGGACAAGCATAAGATAAGGTTGAGCATTCATAACTAATAATAAGTCTCCATGTTATGATTTGGGAGGTAGTTGGTGGCCCAAAAGAAAGTCTGCTACATATCTCAAGTATGTAACTGAATGGTGCTAATATCCTTTGAGCATAAACTCAGAGTGTCACCAAATTATGTGTTCTTTCTTTGAATCCTGAGTAAAACAGTGTGGGGCTTCTTCCATTGGATCTGCAGGTGTAGATTAGTAGTTAAGTACTTGTCCGCCCCATCTAAAGACTTAGGTTCAATTCTTAGTATGGAAAAGAAGAGTAATAGCCTTCCATTGGCACAATCATTTTTATAGCTTTCTATATTATCAATAAATTTCTAAATTTTTGGAGCACACTGAGATATAATCACTTTTAATGTTTAGAATTTGAGATCTGCAAAGGTAGTTAGCTCTTTGATGTGCTTGCATGTTGACGTGACTACCTGAGTTCAATCTGTGGGACACACAAGGTGGCAGAAGAGAACCAAATCAGAAAATTGTTCTCTGACCACCAGACATACCATGTGACACATGCATATGCAAGTGCTCACACATACACCCACACACCCACCTACCCCTACACCACACTTATACTATGAAAACAGCAATAATTAAAATAAATAAAAATTTCAAAATCCAAATCTTTAAAATTTGAAATAATCATTCATGAATTTTAAACATTTATTATTCATTGCTTTCTTAATGTTTCTTTTTAGCTTAGAAGTGCAAAGGAGCAATCTTCTTAGATAGAATTTACAACCCAATGAAAAATCCAAGTCACAGATTGTGGTGTGCATACTTTATCAGACCCGTTTGTATCTTTCCACAATGCTCAAATTTATTGAATAATAATAATTAACAACCTGTCAGGTTTTTTGGCACAATTTTCCAGATAGTCCTTACAGTTCTTAACACTTAGTTGGTAGACATGTGTTTTTCCATTCTAAACACTACTAATATTAACTTTCATTTAACAGTAAATCTAGGTCATGTCTATCTATCTATCTCCTAATCTATCACCTATCTATCATCTATCTATCATCTATCATCTATCTATCCATCCAACTGTGTGTATGTATGTATGTATCTATCTATGTCTATTATCATCTATCTACATACCTAGCTATTTTTATCTTTCTCTCTCTAAGTTTCTAGCTATCTGTCTGTATGTCTATTTATCATCTAGCTACATACCTAGCTATATCTATCTATCTATCTATATCTATCTATCTATCTATCTATCTATCTATGTCTATTTATCATCTATCTACATACCTATCTCTCTCTGTTTATCATCTATCTACATACTTAGCTATTTCTATCTCTCTCTATCTATCCCTCTATCATATATATATATATATATATATATATATATATATATATATATATGATTATCAAAGTGTTAAAACACAGCTTGTTGATAGAGTTCCAAGAGATCTTAATGGAGGCAGAATAAAAGAGTTGTTAGAGATGCAAAGAGTCATTGGAGTTGTTAGATTAGATGTTAATAGTCCAGCTGAAGAGTTACTGGAAGGTCTAAGCCAGGCTTCAGACACTATAAATTTGGACACAACCTTATTGTTGAGTTGAGCTACTGAAACACTGGAAAGGCAAAGTATAGGACTGTAGGAGTGAGATGTTGACTTGGTGCAGGCAGGTGACAATTTGAGCAGGACATATGAGAAGTGGGAAGTGTGCGGAGCTGAGGACCTTCACACAGTGAGGGTTTTTGTCTGGGTTGTCTTGTCACCTACACACAGTCAGATGGAGGCTGTCATAATTCCAGTTGTATCTGTCTTCCTCTTTTCAAAATCCAAGTAAGAGTATTCCAACCAACCTCAGTCAGGTGTGTATAAAACATTCTCTGGACTGTTTTTCTTATGGCTTTAGAATGCACATGATTATATGCTAATCTATGCTAATAAATATATAGGGTGGTACTTTTCTACTTTTAGAAGTAAGTTATGCTTAAGTCCATACTGATGTTTGGTGCTGGATTGGTATTAATGTTTACGTGAACAACAAGATGCAGAGTGTTCTTGCATCTGAATTTGCACTTAAAACAAAGGCAAATGCTGCTTGTAAAGTAAGATCATCCAAGGCAAGGCACCGGCTGAATATTACTGTTTTGCATAACCAGATGATGTATAGCAGGGCACAGGTTGACCTTAACATGTATCTACTCTAACAGCAGAGTAGTGATTACAAAAAGTTATATTTGAAAATATTTTTCAAATCCTTTAGGACTTTTGATGGTAATATTTAGTGCCAGATTGTTTGGTTGAGAATTATCAAAGAGATACAGTATCTTGAGAAGCATTTGCAGAGAAGTTCAAAGGATAAGGGAAGATCTACCCTAAATGTGAGCTACACCATCCTGTTGCTTAGAGTCCTGCAATGAATTTAAGGATATCAGGAGAAAGCATATTGAAAATCTACATCAATTTTCCTCTGGTTCCTGACTGCGGTGCAAGGGGACAGCCCCTCACTGTCCCTTCATCATGCTTTCCCCATTTTAACGGGCCATGCATCCTAAGACTGTAAGACATAATGAAGCTGTTCTTACTTAGATAACTCTTCTAAAGTCTTTCATTGTTAAATAGTAACTAACACACCTGCTGATAACTATTTTTTTGTCTTTAGTGAGATGGAATGTTTCTTAGTATTTTTTCATTGGAGAAATTTTTATTTTTTTTTCGTACAATATATTCAAATTTTAGTCACAGTTCTAGTCATTTAGAGATATCATCTCTACAATTCAAACAAAAAGTCTAGAACATTAATAACTGTTATCAACTCATCCATGAGAGATAATTTTCTAAAAATGATAATATGTATTATTTTACAAAATATGTACAACTAATCATTATAGCCTGTATAAAAACATTACTTACCTGACCTGCCTTTATTTCAGTAATAAGAAATTTTAATCATGTTGGGCATTCGTACTGTGCTGAGTGTCTTTGTCAATTTTCATTTGATTTTTGTGAGAAAATAATAAAACCCTGAAAAACATAATAGAATCTATTTTTAGAAACAACTTTCATGTATCATCTGACTGTGTGTAGATGACAAGACAAACCAGACAAAAACCCTCACTGTGTGAAGGTATCATGAATGTATAAATATAAATTTATTTTCAAAATCTTATATGTCAGTTTTTCCTACTTTGAAATATTTGTTTAAATCTCCTTAAGAGATTGGAAAAATTTAAATCTTTGTGCCCCTTTAGAGCACATGAACACATAACCATTTTGTCATCTGTTTTTTGGTGATTTTTTTTTAACTTCATTACCAGTGTTAAGGCACTTAATCCTATTCAGGTATGTATCTGACTGTTGATTGGTTAGATTCTTTGTGCTCCTAGAGAGCACATCTCCAGCTGATCGTAGAATCTATGGTCTTCAAAGACAAAAAGTGTTTGGGGATTTTGTTGTTGTTGTTGTTTTTGGTGCTATTCACATGTATGACTTCAAAATGTTTTATTCTTCCTTTGGCTTTGTTCTCTTAAATATTATTTTATTCTTTAGTGAGTTTCTGAATATAACCAGGGCTTGTTATTGTAGAGGCAAAGAATGAATGTTTGTTTCTGTGGTCTTAACACTGTTTTTTTTCCATAGCTTAAATTCTTCTAAGTCTTTTGAATATTGATTTGTTCACCATTTACCTATAATGTGAAGAATCTGTAGAAAATTTGTTTAACATGTAACCAATCTGGAAACAATTCCTTTATTTGGCGCTATAATCTTGCATCCTGCACTTAATGTCCTCTTAGAAAGGTACTTGTTAGTACTTGTAAAATCCTATGTTCAGTCTTAATTACATTGATATATTAAGGTTATCATACTATAAAGTTGGCAGATATTATAGTGTGCCAATATTTTTATTTTACTTTATGTTAGTTTTAGCCATACAAAATTAATATTGTTTGACATTAGCCTCTTTTCTTATAAAGATACACATATAGGTGTATGTATATGTGTATGTATTGTGTGTGTGTATGTGTGTATAGTTGTGTCTTCAAACTTATTTGATGACCACATATAGGCATTTACTTCTTTTACACAAAAGAGCTTCCAAGATCAAAGTGGATGTTCTCTTCTCAATCCATTTGTGACTTGTTTGGGACACACATACATCTGGTTTGATTATGTTCATACACGGTGTTAATTTGCAAAAGAAATGTTAAAAAACATACGTATTCTTTTATATACATTTACAACTCAGATTCCACTTTTTCTACTTAATGAACAATAGCTCAGTTTCCTTCTGGTGCTTTAACTCTTACATCCTTTGGGTAGAGTTAAGATTTGTAATCTGTCATTCTATTAAGGTATATGGAGTTTCTCTCTACTGTCTACTTTTGTTCCAGGGCTCAGTGACCAAGACAAAGTGACTTAAGTTCTGGAAAAGGCAATTTGCCATGCAATTTTGGATATTAATCTGGCTACAATGAAAACAGAAAAAAAGGATGGAATTAATTTATTTAACTGGATTACACCAGATTGTCACTCAGCTTCTGTAGACAGGTCTTAGTGCGGAGAACATCCTTTAATCTCAGCTATGTATAGTTATTTTTAAGCCTCTAAGCACTATATTCTATTCACATAATTCTCATGGATTCTTCGCCTTATGTATGATAGACACTATTCCTTCATTACAATGAAGAATCCAACTATTTGCTTGGAACCCTTTCCATCATACTCTTATATTAGAATTTAAATATAAAGTAAAACAAAGGGAAGCAATTGCTCCCATTAACTAGCATTTATAATTGTATTTTATGAAATTTATATTGTGGGGTCTCTGAAAATACCAGGGCTTGCAGAATAATGACCCACATGAGGCAAAAAGAAAATCCACTTCAACATGACTTAGTGGTCTGATGTTAGTTCTAACTTCTAAAGCAGTGGTTCTCAACCTGCTGAGCAGGACCCCTTTGGGGATCATATATCAGCTTTCATAACAATAGCAAACTTACAGTTATGAAGTAGCAACGAAATAATTTTATGGTTGTGGATCACCTCATGAGGAATTAACTTTATTAAAGGGTCACAGCATTAGGAAGACTGAGAACCACCATACAGAATATAGAGTCTGACACTGGGCCATTTATTTTAGACAGACTTAAGTACAGTATAACTTTTGAAAGAGTTTCCTGATAACAATTATCACAAAAAGGCTTAAGGTGTGACTACATTGAAACTCTTTCAAAATGCATGTGACCTCTTCCAAAATAATAGAATATAAGGGAGCAAAGGTCTTGTACCAAGTCTGGGCAAAATAATAGAGCTAACTCTGGTGTTGTCAGTTTGGTGACACAGATCTGAGGACCTGAGAACAGGAAAACTGGCCCTGTTCCTAAAGCTGTTTAGGGTGAGCTAGCTGAGGCAATGCTGGAGAGCTCATCTTGGTAGTGATGAGGAGGGAAAGCTGGTAGCCTAATCAGGCAATCGGCCTACCACCCTGACCCAGAACTAGGGCTATGAGTTGACCCACCTCATCATCCACTTCATCTATGAACTGCTGGAGCCTGTGAAGATGATGAACCTACAGATCTAAAACAGCAGGAGCTCCACAATACAGGACAACAGGATATCCAAAAGGAGGCTCAGTGAGAGCCCATTATCAGTGATGTAGCATAAATCATAAGCCTAGATCCAATGACTCATGGCAATGAACACTTGCTAGTAAAGAAGAATGGACTAAAGGGTAAATTGTGTGGCTCAATGGACCACTTTACAGCTTCTAGGACAAGATTCTCTCTCTCTCTCTCTCTCTCTCTCTCTCTCTCTCTCTCTCTCTCTCTCTCCATTCTTTCTATTTTTTGTTTTATTTCTTTATTGTGTTTGATTTTTTTGTTTTTTTTATTTTAAATTTGGTTTTGTTTTGGGGGTAGATTGGCAAGGGCAGAGGGTAGATAGGAGGGGATCATAATACATGATGTGAAATCCACAAGAATCAATAAAAAGTTAAAAAAAACAAAAAAAAAAGGAGAGGCGGCTGCCGAAGATGGCGGAGGGGCAGGTTCTAGTGCTGGATGGTGGAGGGCATCTTCTGGGCCGCCTGGCGGCCACTGTGGCCAAGCAGGTACTACTGGGCCGGAAGGTGGTGGTTGTGCACAGTTAGGGCATCAACATTTCTGGAAATTTCTACATAAACAAGTTAAAGTATCTGGCATTTCTCTGAAAGCGGATGAACACCAACCCCTCTCGAGGCCCCTACCACTTCTGAGCCCCGAGCTGCATTTTTTGGCGCACTGTGAGAGGCATGCTGCCCCACAAGACCAAGTGAGGCCAGGCTGCCCTGGAATGCCTCAAGGTGTTGGATGGGATCCCTCCACCCTATGACAAGGAAAAACGGATGGTGGTCCCTGCCGCCCTCAAGGCTGCTTACCTGGGACTTCTGGCTCATGAGGTCTGGTGGAAGTACCAGGCAGTAAGAGCCACTCTGGAGGAGAAACGGAAGGAAAAGGCCAAGATCCACTGTCGGGAAAAGAAGCAGCTCCTCAGGCTACAGAAACAGGCAGAAAAGAACATGGAGAAGAAAATCAGCAAGTTCACAGAGGTCCTAGAGACCAATGGAATCCTGGTGTGAGCCCAATAAAGACTATTTGCTTCATGCCTGCCTGGTCTGCTCTTCCTCCCACCACCGACCAGGGAAGTGGGGACAGGTGCTTTGGTCAGGCTCCTGTGAGAGAGGGTACTTTTTTAAACTGCTCTGAGCGCTTAGCGCCTGCTTGGTGAGTTTGATTAAAGAAATAACCATGCAATTGAAAAACAAAAACAGAAAGAATGGCTTGTATAATTTAAGGGTCTAGGGGAGGATCTGATGTGGTCTAGGTCATTAAGCTACAAATATACATGTTACATCTTCCCTAGGGATGGGTTCAATTGGCTGAGAAACAGTAGTCAAGATAAAGGGAGGAAGAGTCTGGGATAAATATAATAGCCTGGAAAATCCAGGTATAACCTAGCCCTACAATAGCAGATTACCAGGATATTAATTACATCCACTTTAACCTTCTGGGTGGAAAACAGATATGCATATACTTTGTTGATAAGACAATCCTGTGTGTTTAACATTCCTGTGAAAACAAAGACCTTGTGGCCTCTATATTGGACCTCTTACTTTCTAATACAAAAAAGTTAAACAGACTATTGACAGTTTATAGATACCTCAGTGCTTGATATAAAAAATAGGTGTAATAAAATGTGTTAAGTTCATAAGAGCTGTCGGTGTCTTTTAAAATGAACATTTTCATTTTATTAATTAATTGGGTTGATTTAGTTTGTGTTTCATACTATTCACAGGACCCCCCCCCCAAACAACAAAAACATTGTTGGCCACTTCATTGGACCTAGAAGACTAACTAATGCTATCATCATACTAAAAGGACATTTAAAAATTTGCTCTATATTCTATGGTGATATTTTATTTGTACTGAAATGTGATTTTATTTGTATGTTAATAAATATAGTTGCCTTGGGATCAGAGCTAATAGCAAGCCATAGCAGAAGTCTGGCAGTGGTAGCACACGACCTTAATCCCAATCACATGACAGGTGATACCACCAGCATGGAGACACATGCCTTTAATCTCAATACCAACCATAGAAGACCTGGAGGTCTGTATAGATGGGCAGTGATGAGGAGGACATGTGGTTGGGTTTACAACCAATGAGAAGGCAGAATAGAAAGTCAATAAAAAGGACAAACACACAGGAAGTAGATCTCTTGCGGAGAGGTAGGACAGCAGCAGCAGTGAAAGGTAAGGTTTTTAATCTCAGCTCTTAGCTATTGCTCTGACCTCTTGGCTTTTAACTCTGTATTTGGCTCTGTGTTTCTTATTTAACAAGACAGTTACTTCTACAATATTCTTATCTTTATACTCATAGATTAGTCTATGTTTCAATATTCATCAGATAAGCACATTTTCAGAAGGGATTATGATCAATAGAGAGACATGCAATTATTCAAAATGTAGAGTAAGAAACTATAGAGTACTCAACTCTATAAGTGATGTCTATATCATCCCCTCCCCTCCCAAGGCTCGGGGATCATTGTGGAATAAGTTGCAAAAAATGTGACAGCCAGAGCCAGTGAATGTCTGTAGAAAAACAATAATTGCTGGGTATGGCAGAGCCACTACACATATGAATTCACAGTCACTTTCACTACATATGTGTACAATAACTGTACAAGACCAAAACAGACAATATGGGTGGAGGGTTGGTGCATAAAGTTCTACCCCCAAATGAAAGTCTATTGAAATTGATAGGTACTGAGGGAAGGAAAATGAGTTTGAGTCAGAGATGTTCTCAAATATCTGGTCTTTCTTCCATATGCATACAGGCAGTACTAAATGGAATCTGTGGGTTTATAGAGGTTATGTAGACCATTACAGAATTCTAAGACTAATTGAAAATGTACCCCTGTGTATCACTGTACCAATGCATACATCCACAATCAACCACTGATCCTAAGACACAGGGAACAATGCAGGGAAGAAGTGGAAAGACTGTAAGAGCCAGGGGATCAGTGAGTGTGCTGTGAGTTGGTGTCTTCTAGTAATGTCAGAAGCTATACCCACAGAATTTCACCAATGTGACTGCCTAAACAGGAGCTAAACAAGAACAAGAACAATTGACCTGCCAAAGTGGACCAGGAACCACCATGAGACCTCAACTATATATATATATATATATCTCACTCAACATGTAACTAAAGAATGCTGAGGTCAGTAGAAACAGTTTTCCCCAGAGAAGAGCACACCAAATGGTTATCTTATTGTCAGCCTTGAAATCATACATACAAGTAACATTATACAGACTAAACAGGTTATATTTAGGAATGTGTCTATGTGTATTTGTATTTAATTAACAGTTAATGAAAAAGCAGTCCCTGAATTTGAAAGAGAGTAAGGAGAGGTATGTGGGAGGATTTTGAGAGAGGAAATGGAAGGGAAAATGATATATGATTATCTAAAAAATGAAATTATAAAAAAGATTAAAAAGAGAGAATACATCAAGGTGAAACATAAAAGTGGTTGGGGAGGATTATGGAGTAAATGGTTGAAAAGAAATGGAAATGGTGTTAATCAAAGCACATTGCATGTGATTTTGCTGTTTTAGTAAATTAATGGTTGTAGATTGTCTTCCAAGAATCATGACTTCACTAGTGCCAAGTAGTTAGCTCAGGTTCTTGTCCCAGGCACAGTCTCCACCTTTTTGTGCACAGATGTTTGAAATTCTCAATAAAAAGGGGCAAAAAAGAGAAATTCATCCTTGAAGCAGCATAGAAAAATAATAAAACCATCTAATGTTTTTAATGAACCTTAAGAAGAATTTGCTGCAGAAAACAAATCAACAACGAAACAAATGAGGGTCTATAAAAAATGATTGCTGAGAATTAAACTCAATTCTTTTAAAAATACATAATACTTGGAAAGTAAATGTTACTCTGTAAAGTGAAATAAATTTACACAACTTATTTCAGGGGCAGAACCCTTTAAATTGCATGGATAAAAGAAACAATTACAGCAATAATTAACTTAAGCATTGTGTTTTCTGTTCCAGGTTTATTTCCCTATGTATAATGCCCTCTTGTCTCACAAATAATTTTGTAAATGACAAAGTGTCCTCTTTAATATTGAGTGGACTATCATCACATTTATGAACCATATTCTATTTGTCTATTTATTAGTTAATGGACACTTTAGTGACTTCCCTTTTTTACTTGGAATAGTGTCACAGTTTAAAAAAAAAAACCTCTCTGCAGAATAATTTCATTTCCTTTGTTTATATAGCCAATATTCACAGTATTTGATCCATATGTCCTATAAATTAGGTTGATTTTGTAGAAGTTGAGAGTAGATTGGTGAAAAATATAGACTTGAGAGACCAGGGAAAATAAAGACTAAGAAAAATTACATCTCCTGTATGTTTCATAAAGAGCAGAGCAGAAGAGGTGGGACAAAAAAATAGAGTCAGTTATATATTTACTTTATTAACATACATCTAAAAACACTTGTGTTCAGCTTAAAAATATAAGCATCATAAATAGCTATTTTTCATATCACTCTGGGAATATAATGTTAATCTGTTTCTTTTAATGTTGTTTCTAAGAAATGCATTCATTTTTTCAGTTCTTCAATCTTTTGTTTCCAGTCACAATAAATTGACATTAAGATGAAAAATTCCATATTCTTGGGGCTCTCAGATATAGTGTGTACCATACCAGATTTACAAAATGAAAATTTTCATAGATTTTTCTTATACTTTGGATTTTGATACTCAGTTTTCTCAGGAAATTTTTTCCTTGTTTCAAAATTATGCTCTCTGTTACTATCTAATGCATAGAAATCCTGTATTATGTTAATCTAATACTAATTAGCCCAAGGATTTTCCACATATTCTATTGTGCAAGATCTTTTCTTGGGTAGCATTTTTTCATTTTTTGTTATTTTTTTATTATTAAAATTGTTTTTCATACAATCTATTTGATCATATTACTTCTGCTCCCACAGTTCCCCCATGTATACCCAACTTCATGTTCTCTGTCTCAAAAATCTAAACAAAGAAAATAATTGTTCAAAAAATACCAACACAAAGCAAAATGAAACAAAAGACCACACACACACACACACACACACACTCACAACAACAAGGAAAACTTTTGTGTGGCCCACTACTCCTGGGTATGGGTCTTCTCTGGTGTGTGGTTGATATGCCCAGTGACCACTTCAGAAAATTTATTTTTTCCTTTCCTGGTAAATATCAGTTTCAAATATCTTCCTTTGTTAACAGTGCGGAATTTTGTCCACCACTTCTTCTCAGTGCTGAGATTTCGTCTGGATTGAAACTATAATATCTAATAGTGCTGTCACAATCTCTGTGAGGCTATATAAGAGTCAGTACTACTGTATCTAAAGACCCCTTTTCACTGGAGCTATCCAACAATGCTGGCTCTTACAACCTTCCTCCCTCTTCTATGTAGATCGCTGAGCTTTGAAGGGAAGGGTTTGTTGAACATATCCCATTCAGATCTGACTGCTCCAAAGTCTCTTATTTTCTGCACCTTGTCGCATTGTGAATCTCTGTGTGAATTGTCATCTGCAGCAAGTAGAAGCTTCTCTGATGTGTCCTGAGTGAGATACTGACCTAATGTTCTATCAATATGTCATTAGGAATCATTTTATCACCATGTTCCTTTAGCAGAATAATAGCAAGAGGTTTTTTCCCTTAGGGCCACTTTATTCGTGTCAGGTAATGGATTCCATCTCAAGGAGTACAACTTTAAGAAATTTAAAAAGTGGTTGGTTGCTCCCATAACTTTTGTGCCACTATTGCAAAAATGTATTTTGCGGACAGGTTGTTGTTGTAGGTTTCAAGGTTTGTAACTGGGTGATACTGATGATTAATTTATTTCTCTAGTAGCGTGCTGAGTACTTTCCTAAAACATGAATATTAGTCAGTTTGGGTGACCAGTAGCTTCATTTCTCCATGTTTGATGACATAAGTAAGTGGTGTCTTCGGTAATCTCTCTTTACCATTTGGGTTGAAGAGAGTAACAAATAACCTTGGCAATAGTCTGTGATGTTTGCAGTGGCGAGATGTATGGGACTCATTTGACCAATTACTTAAAATGATGCAACCTATTCCTGGAACTGGAGTTTTTAGTTGGTGGCATAAGATAACTAGTTAGAGCATTATGTTTCCCATTATATGCTGACTCTATTTAAATTCATATCATGTATGTACATAACTTAGGAACCTCCTACAGCAGGAGGTTTCCATATGGGTTTCCAAAGGGCCTTTGGTGTTAGTTGTTGTATTAATTAGGGTTTCTATTGCTGTGATAAAACACCATGACCAAAAAGCAAGTTGGGCAGCAAAGGGTTTATTTGGCTTATACTTCTGTATCACTGTTCATCATCAAAAGAAGTCAGGAAAGGAACACAAACAGGGAAGAAACTTGGAAGCAAGAGCTTATCCAGAGGCCACAGAGTGCTACTTACTGTTTTTCTCCTGATGGCTTGCTCAACCTGCTTTCTTATAAATCCCAGGACTACCAGCCCAGGGATCTTACCACCTGCAATGGACTGGCTCCTCCCCCATCAATACCTAATTAAGAAAATATTGTTGGTTGTTTTCTACTCTCTAGGTTCTTTTGGCTCTTTTGGGGATCCCACCACCCAGCTCCCAAATGAATCACACACAGGGGCTTATTCTTAATTATAAATACCTGGTCCACACTTGGCTTGTTTCTAGCCATCTTTTCTTAAATTACCTCATCTACCTTTTGCCTCTGGGCTTTTTCCTTTTCCTACTTCTGTGTATTTTACTTTACTCTTACTCCATGGCTGACTGTGTAGCTGCATGGCTGTCCCCTTGAGTCCTCCTCTCCTTGTTCTCTTGCTCTGTCTTCCTTTCCTCCCAGATTTCTCCTTCTATTTATTCTCTCTTCCTACCAGCTCTGCCTATCCTTTCTCCTGCTTTGCTATTGGCCATTCAGCTCTTTATTAGACCATAGTTATTTTAGACAATGCAGCATAAACAAATGCAACACATCTTTGCCTCATTAAACAAATGTTGCACAGCATAACACATCTTAAAATAACATTCTACAATAAGAAATTTTGTGGCTTTACCACAACCCAATCTTTCTAGGAATTTTCTTCATTGAGGTTCCCTGACCTCAGATGACATTAGCTTGTGTCAAGTTGACCTACAACTTCTCAGCACAGTTATTCTTTCTCATTTACTCTGCTCTTTTATCATCTTCTCCACTTCATCCTCCAGTTCTATTTTTCACCTTCTCTCTTTATAACATTATATCCTATTTTCTCTTCCTTGTAATATCACCTCCTTCTCACTGGTCCCTTATATTTATTCAGAATGAAGTACACATACCTAAAGTTTAAAACCTAGCATCCACATACAAGAGAAAATATTCAGTATTTGTCTTTTGGGGGTCTGAATTATCTCACTCAGGATGATTGCTTCTAGTTTTATCTATTTACTTGCAAAAAGTATGATTCTATCTTTCTTAATAGCTGAATAAAATTTCATTGTGTAAATGTACCACATTTTCAATATCCATTCCTCAGTTGGTGGACACCTAGGCTATTTCTGAGTTCTATGATAAGTAGGCCACAATAAACATGGATGTGAAGGTATCTCTGTAGTAAGATGCAGAGTTCCTTTGGTGTATGTCTAAGCATGCTATATCTGCATCTTGTGGTAGATCAATTTTAAGCTGTCTGAAAACCTTCCACACTGGTTTTTATAGGAGCTGTACTACTTTTCATTCCCCACCAGAAACAAATAAGTGTTCTGTTTCCTTGGGATCCTTGCCTAATGTATTGTTTGTGTTTTCTTGGCCATTATGACTTAGGTAAGATGAAACCTCAAAGCAGTTTTGATTTGAATTTCCTGAGAGAGGACATTTTAAAATTACCCTACCTGCAAAAAAAAATTGAGAAGTGATCATGTAGGACCCAAATCCATGCTCCTTGTCTATAGCTGCTGTGGTCCCTTCCACAGCCTCAGTTCAGATCCTGAGATGGGGAAGAGGCATGGGCAGAAGAAGAATGGTCTGACCACCAGATGAGTTCCTATCCCCTTCAGTCCCAATGCATACTGTCTTCAGAATTCTGTTCATAGTGCCCCTCTGCCATGGTCCTGCTGCAGCTGTGTTCAGATCCTGAGACAGGAAAGTGGCATCTGAGCTGAGAAATGAAGTGTCTGACCACCAGATAAATTTCACATGAGTGGCTATCCTCTAATTACTCTAGCTGTCTTTGTGTACACTTCAAAAACAAGCCTGTTTTCCACTCTCCTGGAATAGCTTCCTGAAACAAATATTTTACCCCACCTTTTACATCAAAACAACTTTTAAACCCAAAACAACATTCAGAAATTTGTTAACTTGGCTAAAAATTGATACACACACACATATGTGTATATATGTGTGTGTATATATATATATATATATATATATATATATATATATATATATATATATATATATGCTAGAATAATGATTTTTTGGAAATTATGTTTGGTTATAGTGCAGTGCTCAAATCATCATATAATCTTGTACTTTCTTCTACTACTATTTTAAAATTTTGAATTTTCACATGTCATTTTCCCCTGAACTTGTGATCATGGCACATATTTGGTTGACTGTAACTTTTTAAAAATATTTAAGAAAAGATACACTGAAGAAAGGAAGAAAAATGAAGAAACAATCCTTGTATTACTTCATTTGAAAGTATTTTTTTCAGAGCGTTCAAATCACTTCAGTCAAAGTGTGGCTTCCAAAATATATTATCATTTCCCATGGTTGACCCATATCTGATATTGTTGTAGGATATTAATCCTCATAGAAAAGTAGAGGCCCATGTTTACTTTATGTAACTGTGAATAACTAACCAAGAACCCAACTGAAAGAATGATAGATTATATTTGGCTCATATTGTTGAAGATTTCAGCTTGTGGTAAACTGGCACTCTTCCCTCTGTGTCTTTAGAAATCAGGGTACTACAGTATAAAACATATGGTAATATAGTACTGTTGCTCACCCCACAACATTCAGCAAACAAAGAGAAAAAGAAAAAAATTGCTGTATCATGGGTCATGCCTTAAACACAGGAGTTGGGAGAAGGAGTGGTATTTCAGATCCAAATAGTAGCTGATAAGTTCCCAAAGAGCCATTTGGGAAACCATAAATTAAAATGAAATTTAAGACCAAAGACCCAGAAGCCCATAATCAGTGTATCTACAAGGCCTTGGCAGCTCTTTAAAGGCTCCAAAAGAAGGTCTTTTTTATTTTGCTAATATTGTACAATTAGGAAATATTCAAATAAAAAAGGTGACAGTTAAACCAAAAAAATCACAAGAAAGAGTAAATTGCCAATTGTTGAAGTATTATAAACCAAAAAAGCTCAAAGGTAAAGGGTTTCAGATATGAACAGACTTTACTTTTTTGGTGAATGTGAAGAAAGGGAGTGACTGGACACATTAGTGACTTCAATTATCACTGTATGTGGGAGCTTGAATGTAGTTGGCCCCCATAAGCTCACAGGCAGTGTCATTATTAGGAGTTATGGCTTTGTTGGAGTAGATATGGTCTTGGTGGAGGAAGTGTGTCACTGTGGGGTGGCTTTGAGGTTTCCTATGCTTAAAATACAGCCCAGTGTCAGATGCTATTTCCTGTTGCCTATATTATTTAAGACTCTCAGGTTCATCTCCAGCATCATGTCTGCCTGCACACTCTCATGTTCCCTGCTATGGTGATAATGAACTGAACCTCTGAGACTATAAGGGAGCCACCTCATTTAAATGTTTTCATTATAAGAGTAGCCATGGCCGTGGTTTCTCTTCACAGCAATAGAAACCCTAAGAGAAAATTGGTACTAGGAACTGGGGTATTTCTGGGACAGGTCAGACCATGTTTTGTTTAGAATAATGTGAACTTTGGGAGTTTGTGTTAGGAAAGCAGTGTGATGCTTTAAGTGCAGCTTAATGGGACAAACAGGTAGGAGCATGGAAGACAGTGGTGCTGAGAGTTATTTGAACTGATGGGGGCTCCCTCAAAAGATTTCAGAGAAGAATTTTAGTATGTTGCCTAGAGATCCTTGTGATATTTTGGAGAAGAATGTGGCTGCCTTTTACACTTGTCTGAAGAGTCTGGGGGAGGCTAAAGTGTAAAGTTGTGGAATAATGCCATTGGCAAAGGAAATCCCAAAACAGCCTAGTATAGACTCTGTTATGTGGTTATTAGTGGTAACTCTAATGAAGACTTATAGTGAAAAGTAGCAAGCTGAGCAATGTAAATTACAAAATTCAAATATTGAGGAGAAAAAGAGCACCAGAAATATTGGAATGGAGCTAAATCCTGTGTTCCAGGAGATGAATGGATAAAGGAATGGAATAAAGGGAGTGATAATCTCAGAGCAAGTTTCTACCCAGCTAACTTTCCAACTCGTGAAATGGAACTAAAGAAGCCTTACAGCCAGGTGTGGTAGATAACTTTAATCCCAGCACTCAGAAGGCAGAGGTTGGTAGATCTCTGAATTTGAGGCCAGACTCATCTGCAGAGCATGTTTTAGGATAGTCAAGCTTAGACAGTGAAAGATAGAAAGTTTGTGAAGATATACTTGAATGATGGGGTCATGTTCCAGCCTCAATAAGCAGCAGAATTTGGTGGCTTCAGTCATGTGGTGTTGGCTATAGGGCTAAGGATAGAAGAAATGGGGCATGGAAAGCCATTAAGGCCAGGCATGTGTCTTCGGTGTCCCTGAATGGAGGCCTAGAGAGGCCATTGCATGAAGCTGTGAAGTTGAAGCCATGATTGCCTTTGAGACCCCAAGATGTTAGAGATACCAGAGCCAAGGGATACCTAGTAGGTTTTTCTGTACCCCAATAATAGGTTTCTCTGCCTATGAAGTAAGCTAGATTTGAAAAGTAAAAGAACAGGTTTATTTGAGCAAAGCAATTCCTGGGTAAGTTCTTCAGTTCCAGAAATTGAAGCAGGAGAAGTCATGTGCCAAAACTAAAGTGGGAAGGTTATGTGGTTCTAAGCCCTTGCCCTGTTGGTGTCCTTGGAGGGCCCCCTGCAGATTGGCATTGGCACACATCTGGCAGAAGGAGTGGACTTATAAAATAAGAGCTTGAAGATGTTTGGGACCAAAGAAGGGCTCTAAGAAGTGGAACAAAGCTTTGAGGCATACATGTAGGGTTTGGTAGATGTCTGAAATGATAAAGAGTACCTGATCCAGGAAGAGGATGAGGTGGTTATTTAAGTAAAACCATCTGTCTTTTATTTCTGCAGCCCTTTTATTTAGGAGTTTGTATCTCAACTCTGGTTGGTAACAGGGCTGATAGGAAGATGTCAAAAACAAAGTATTTCCTGTAGATCCAGTGGAGCTGGAGGCCAGTCCCTGGACTACTGAGTCAGCCCTGGCATTCCCTAAAGCCACTGGGTCCTTGGAGGACTATGGGGAGTTATAAGGCCTCCAGGAGCTTGGCTATAAGGGGTCCATTGACAATGGGGGTGCCCTTGGTAGAGAGGAAGCCCCTTTTGCTCCATAGGACAAAATGGGTATGGGCTATTAAAAAGACATGTTTAGAGTTGGTGTAGATGTTAGCCTGTTGAGCCCTAACTATTCGGAACATTCAAGTCATGGTGATTAATTCAGCCTTTTATCCTAGCAGGCAAGCTGCTTCAACTGTTTAGTACTCACTACCACTGCATATGTTACCTGGCAGTTTCCTATCTGTCCATAAGAGAGAGGAGGGTTGCTATGAGCAAGGGCAGCAGAATTATGATGGGGAAACCTGCAGAGACAACCAAACCAAACTAGCGAAAATTCATGAAGGTAGGATCAATGACTGTGGAGCCTGCGTGGGACTGGAGGGGGCCCTTTCATGGTAGGATCAGAATTCATCCCTGGTGCATGAGTGGATTTTTGGAGTCCACTACCTATGATGGGAAACCTTGTGCAGCCTTGAGGCAGGGGGAAGGGCTTGGACTTGCCTCTAATGGATGTGCCTTGCTTTCTTGTGGGGGTGGGGTGGAGAGTGGCTTGGAGCAGAGGCTGGGGGTGGGCAGGAAGAGGGAAGAAGGGGTTCTTTGATTGATGTGTAAAATTAATGAGAAAAATTTTAATTAAAAAAAAGGAAAAGAAAAGAGAGTTTCCATCAACAAACAGTGAGTTGAGGGTTTGTGAGGGCTTGCTCTAGGAGACCAGGCTGGGTGAACATATGGCATCCACAGCCTCTGGGCAGGAGTAGGAGGGGGTATCAGGGAAAGAAGGGGCAGGGAGGAGAGTTGCAGGGTTTAGAGCATGGTTGGAGGCCAAGGTAATTTGGGGGTTGGGACCTCTGAGGCAATTAAGAGAGGAAGAAGGTAGGAGTCAGAAGAGAAAAAGTGAGCCAAGGAGAGGGTGGCCCCAAAGCAGCTGAGGATATCATGGCCAAGTAAAGGTACTGAACAAACAAGTATGACTAGAAAAGCGTCTTGCTACAAGAATCTTGCTACAAGAATACAGGGAAGTGGCATGGTCTTAGGTAGAAAGGAGTGGGTCCCATTTACCCCCATGACAGAAACTGGCTAGGGAACTGTGGGACCCAAGTGAGAGGTAAAGACAGAAAAGGTAGCCCATGTGTCCACCAGGAAGAGGATGGACTTACATGCTACCTGGAGCATTACCCTAGGCTTGGCAAGGGTGATGGGAGTCTCAGAGTCTGGATGCCATCAGTCTTCCACCAGGCTAAAGAGCTTGAAGGCTGGAGTAGTCTCAGATATCTTGCTGGTGGGGCTGAACCTCCATGGTGTAGCATAGAGGATGAGACTGCATGGGGTTATTCCAACTTCCAGTGGCCAGGCTGCCAGCAGACAGGGCATGGCCTTGTTGGCAGCTGAGGGTTCAGGCAGCATAGAGACCAGTGGCCTTCCTCACTGCATTTGAACCAGGCCCCTGGCAGAGTTGACTTTGGCTCAGCTGCAGTGGGATGAAGCCTTGTGGACTTGCCCTGTTCCCTCTATGGGAGTGCTGACGGCCTCAGAGGAGCTGCCAAGGCATGAGCTTGGAGCATAGACTTCTATTGCAGCAGAGCCTTTCAGGAACACTCAGCTGTATCCTCTCCAGTGTTAAAAACCTTAAAAGCCACTGTCACCAATTCCTGTACAGGTGTTTGGGGGAACATTCTCAGCCTTTTTGCTTTTCTTTTCTAATATCTAGAAATGACTATGAAATGAAATGGATAGCCAGGACCATGGCTCCTACTGGGGAGGCTGGATCAAGACAGGTAGAGCAGGCAGATAGGATAGGATCCCAGCATGATAGGGTGGAAGAAACACACACACACACACACACACACACACACACACACACACACACACAAACACACACAGAGGATCTGATGCTGGTAGAATGGGCAGGAAGGATCCCAGCATGGCCAGACCAAACACCAGGAGAGCCTAGTGAGTAAAAAAGGCAAAGTGGGTACCTCTCGCTGGGCCCTGTCATGATATGCCACTAAGAGAACACATCATGAACTACAGAGTTAGTGCAAGAGGATTATTAGGGAATGGGGAGAGTGAAAGAGAAAGATGGGGAGAGAAAAGGCCCTCTTGGAGTGGAGACATGAGAGAGGCAGGTAGACAGACAAACAGAGAATGGAAGAGACAAAAGGAAGAAGAGAGGTAGAGGGTGCCAGTGACTCAGGCACCTGCTGTGGGATGTATGGCAAATGTGTTGCTAATTAATCAATAAAACACTGATTGGCCGTTGGCTAGGCAGGAAGTATAGGCGTGGCAAGGAGGAGAATAAAGCTGGGAAGTGGAAGGCTGAGTCAGAGAGACACTGCCAGCCGCCACGATGAGAAACAGCTTGTGAAGATGCCGGTAAGCCACGAGCCATGTGGCAAGGTATAGATTAAAGGAAATGGATTAATTTAAGCTATAAGAACAGTTAGCAAGAAGCCTGCCACGGCCATACAGTTTGAAAGCAACATAAGTCTCTGTGTTTACTTGGTCGGGTCTGAGAGGCTGTGGGACTGGCAGGTGAAAGAGATATATCCTGACTGTGGGCCAGGCAGGAAAACTCCAGCTACAGGCACCCCAGTTGGGGTGCAGGGTCAGCATCATTCCCTGGTGAAAAGCCCCTAGTGTCACCATAAGCCCAGACAATAAAACCTGGGCTGCTGAGCACTGGATAAAAGGGATGAGTAGGAGTGCAGAGCTCAAAAACCATGGATAAGGGAGCTCAAACCATTTTTTTTAAGCCTATGGTGTAAGACAGCTCCAATTTGGATAAATTTTGCAACAGACACCACAGGGGCAACTGAAGATCAGATTCAGACCCAACATTGCCTATTTCCAAACCTGTTCCAGAGACCAAAGTCTAGGGTGAGGCATCCCCCAGGATAGCTGAGGGTCGAGTGGTGAGGGTAGTCCTTGGAAAGGATGTCTCCTAACACAGAGGTCACCCTGAGCAAAGACTGTCTCTGCTCCAGAAACTGATCATGCTTGCCCTGGCATGGCCAAGGCTTGGCAAGGGATCCTGGGGGTGCTTGACCAGGAAAGAGTCAACTGGTACCTCTTTAGGCTGTGGCTGAGAAACAGGTGACTTACCCTAAGTTGAAAGTTGATCACATCTGCCACAGAGGAAGATAAAGGCAGTGGACCCCCATGTGACTGGGGTACCTGGTCCACCCAGCAAGAAAGCTCAACTCTTCCTGGGTTTCAGCACCAAGATAATAGATTATCTGTATCCCGATAATACATTAGTCTGATGATGCAGTAAACCAGATCAAGCCAAATTGGAAAAGTATGAACAGGTCTATTTGAGCAAAGCAACTCCAGGGTGAGTTCTCCAGTCCCTGAGATCGAGGCAGAAAGTCACGCTCCAGAACTAAAGCAGTAAGGTTATATAGCCTGTAGCAGAAGGGTGATGACGTGTCACAACAAGCTGGGTTTGTGCCCAAGTATGGTCAAAAGCTGAGCACTTTTGGGGAGGGGTGGGCTTAGGCAGCTGGCAACTTCAGGGGAGGAGCCACCACAGCCACCAAGAATAGAGAATTGGGCTCTTAGTTGCCTTTACTTTGTTGGAGATTCTCTGAGAGGGCAGGGTTTGCAGAGACAGGAATGAGGCTTTCTAGATCAAGCTGGAGTGAGCTGGAGGTTCCAGCCAAACAATACCAGCCAAGAGGAGCTGCTAACAGGGAATAACAACAGCCCAAGAGAAGGTAGTGTGTTTCAATCAACAAAGCTGAATTGACCTGGAGATGTGAAGAGTGTTTAGACATCAGACATGGAAACACAGAGTTTGGAGTTTGCCCAGTTGGTTACTGGTCTTGCTTTGGTTCAGTATTTGGTCACTATGTCTCCTTCCCTGCATTTTGGAATGATAACGTATATCCTGAGCCATTATATGTTGGAAGTGTGTGATCTGTTTATTTATTTATTTATTTTGATTTTATAGGGGATTAGAGTTTATAAATTGCATGAATCACAGAAGAAACTTTGAACTTTGGACTTTTAAACATTGTTGAGACATGATAGACTATGAGGACTTTTGAAGTTGAACTAATTCATTTTGCATTATGATATTGCTAAAACATTATGGTGGCCAGATAGTAGAATGTGGTAGTTTGAATGTAACTGGCCCCCATAATACCCTAGGGAGTGACACTATTATGAGATGTGCTTTTGTTGGAGTAGGTATGGCCTTGTTGGAGGAAGTATGTCACTGTGAGGGTAGGCTTTGTGGTTTCTTTTTCTCAAGATACCACCCAGTATCAGAAACCATTTTCTACTGCTGGCAAGATGTAGAACTCCCAGCTGCTTCTCCAGCTCCATGTTTGCCTGCATACTGTCACGCTCCAGGGCCATGAAAATGGACTGAACCTCTGAAACTACAAGCAAGCCACCCCAATTAAATATTTACTCTATAAGAGTTACTGTGGTCATAGTGTTTCTTCATAGCAATAGGAACTCTAACTAAGACACTGTGACTAAATTCTGGATGAATAAATTCAAGGGGGAAAATAGTGCTTCGGCTCACAGTTTGAAAGTTTACAATCTGTTATGTTGAGAAAGACATTATGAAGTCCATGCAATAGTGGACACACAACTTTGTTATCTCATACCTCAGGGCACCAGGATGCAAAAAGAGAAGGCTATAAGCAGAGCTATGCCATAATCTTCAAGATATGCCTCTAGTTAGCTACACTAGCCAGCTATAACTAGTCTCAGTAATGTTCCACAATCCTCTAGAATAGAGCCAGTAGAAGTAGGCCAAGTGTTCTAAGAGACAAATCTGTGGAGGGTATTTCATATCCAAGCTATAACACTAGGATTCAAAAGATGTTTACATCAACACACACACACACACACACACACACACACACACACACATTTCAATTTAGCTACACTACTTTTGAGAATAATGCTGCTTGAAGAACTATAGACAATATGGTGATATTTTATTTGTACTGAAATGTGATTTTATTTGCATGTTAATAAATAAGTTGCCTGGGGGTCAGAGCTATTAGCAAACCATAGCAGAAACTAGGCAGTGGTGGGTGCATACCTTTAATCCCAGCACTTGGTAGGCAGAGCCAGGTAGATCTCTGTGTGTTCAAGGATACAGGCAGCATGGAGACACACACCTTTAATCTCAATACCAACCATAGAAGACCTGGAGGTCTGTACAGACAGGCAGTGAAGAGGCGGTCATGAGGTTGGGTTTACAACCAATGAGAAGGCAGAACAGAAAGTCTTTATAAAGACAAACACACAGGAAGTAGTGCTCTTGGCTGAAGAGGATAGCTGAAGCAGGAAGGGTAAGGCTCTTATCTCTGACCTCTTGGGCTTTCTTCTTTACATTGGCTCTGTGTTCCTTATTTAATAAGATGGTTACTTCTATAAGACAGTCTAACAAAAATACAATGTTAGACACAGGAAACCTACCTTTTGCTAGTTAGAGGAGTCCAAGAGACTCCCCCAAACATAGGCTGTTGCAATTGCCTTTAGTTACCCCTCTCTGAACTTGGAGGGAAGAAACTATTGCTGACAAAACCACACATTTTGAATGGAGGACTTCTAAGAATCTAGCCATAACTGACCTGGAAGCCTCTTTCCTGAGGACTAACTTTCATAGTAACTTCAGGTGCTTTGCAAACTGCCAAGAGATAAAACCAAGCAATATTGATATATAATTGTACAGCTAAGAACTACATCAATGACAAGTCTGCTGAGGTATCCCCAGGGGTACAAAGGTGGCATATATATATATATATATATATATATATATATATATATATATATATATATATCGACAGTAAACATAGCAGCCATTCAATTGCATTTAAGGCCCACTCAAGCAGCTAAGATTTAGGGAAGATCCTGGAAGAGAGTGAGAAAGGTTTTTGGAGTCAGAGGACCAGGCTGTATGCTTTGAGTTAGTGTCATTGCTATATGACAGGGAAGCTGCATGCAGGAAGCCTTAACAAACATGGAGGGAACCTAGTGACCCTCTAAGAATAGTCAAACCACATATTCAGTCATGACTATGATTTGGGGGCAGAAGCATATCAAAGTTCCCATCTACACTAAAGTTCTGAACACTAGAAAGATAGAGCAGCAGGAGCCACCTTTGAAATTCCCTACCAAGTTGTCCATAGAATTCTTTATTTTTTTTGAGATTATGATATAATGACATCATTTCTCCTTTCCCTTCCCTCTAAACTACCCCAAGTACCTTGCATTCTTCAAGTTCATAGTCTCTTTTTCCTTAAAATCCTGTTAAATATATATGTATTTAATTGGATACATCAGTTTTTTAAAACACTTGACAGACTAAAGCAAGATATATGAGCACAATTAAAAGTAACTTCAGTATTTTCAGTAATTTTTGGAAGTAATTAAGGCAAAAGTAATTATTCTCACAAATTCTAACTACTGGTATCTTGAACACTTCATCTCAAATAAAATTTCTTAATCTCAGCTCAAAAAACACTAGGGCCTTTAGGAAATTGCCTTTCAAGAACACAAAAACCCAATGATGTACAAAGGGTAAGTGTGTAACAGCACTGATACTTCTATCTTAAAAATAGGTTTTCAGTGGAATGAAATATAGAGCAGAATGTGAATATATCTTTAAAGTGTTATTCTGACTGGGGAAGCATCAAGTGTTGTCAGTTTGTCTACCCACAATTCATATTCTTCAAATGTTGATTCTACTTTGTCTCATTCCATGGAGATGACCCACAGGGAACCGAAACATCTGTGCTTCCATAGAGCTGTTAGAATACCACCCAGAGAGATTTGACCTGCACTGCATAGGAACTGAGAAGAGCATTAGTACATTTGAATTCAAGGCAACTTTATTTGAGGAATTTAGTAGAACTACGTGGGAGACACTGATGGGAATAAAGTACAAAGACATCCTTTCTCTGATGTTGGCTGGACTGATATAACTCTTTTCATTTAGAAGCATTGCTTGACAAAAGTTTGAAAAGAATTGACATATGCTTCAAGAAGAAAGCAATTAAAAAATTTAAATGCATAATGAATTCCTGAGGATTCAAAACTGAATAATTAGAAAAATTAGAAACAAAACACCATTAGTTTTATTTGTTACTGATTTGAAGAAATCATGCAAAAGAAAAGAATATGATAATGCTAACTGATTCTGGGAAATCTGCTAGGTAACTAAATTAAAGCTCTAGCCTAAATTAATACAGTACTGGGCAAATTTGGTAGTTGGAAAATGAGTTTTACAAAATTACTAGCAAATGTTATGACAAAATTAAAGTGACAAATTATTGAGGACAGGAATGAGCAGTATGATAGCCTGTAGTGCTTAAGGGAGGCGGCCCTCAATGGTCAATAAATGTAAAAAAGTAACCTATTTCTGGCCTTGGATTTTTATGTGTTAGCCTATGGTATCTAGTTCACCATTATAGGATAACTTCATTTAAACTCTTTTTATATATGTATATGCATACATTTTAGGAAACTTACACTGTAGTATGTTTTCTTATGAATTCTTTTTCAAGCTGTTTTCAATGTTAAGTATACCTCTCCAATTCTATCCTTTACCCCTCCTTACCATACTCCACTCCATTTAACCTTTCCTGTCCCATTAGTCCCCTTTTGCCCTTTATATTACTGCAGTCTTTTCCCTGGACCTTGAAATTTCTGTCCCAGATGACCCTTTACTAATTTCTTGACCTCCATGTATATGGCAAATGAAACACACATATCTGAAGGTTTAAAGCTAACATGCAAAAGTGAGAAAAGACCTGTGACAAACATTTGCTTTTCGGGGTCTAGATTGACTGTCATGCTGGTACTGACATGGAAATTTCAGTCTTACTGCCCAGTTTTCATAATGTTCTAAGGTGCTATTTAAGGAAATGATTAATCATCACTCTTACCCCACCTTGAACTTTCTGAGCTACAGCAACCACAGGGCTGCAAACATGTGCACAGTGCAATAGTGGCACAAATACCATGGCTGTAACCAACCCCTTCCTGGTTGGCTTCAAGGACCATTTTACATGTTAAAACCGATAACTGGTACCAACACTAGAGAAAATAAACTTCTTGTTGGACAAGTCATAGGCCACAGAGGAGAACATACTACTATGATTTTACTAAATGTTCACACTATTAAATCAATTCTCAGTGATTTATCACTATACTCACAAATTAATGCATCACTCAAACTTTATCATTTCTTTTGCAGTAAAGAGCAAGTCACACAGAGAATTCCAAGTAGACATTGTTCAGAGAATAAAAGATTGCAAAATATTCAGATAATAGGAGTCTATAAACATCCATACCTAACAGGACATCTGTATCACATCCACTTTCCTCAAGTCTCAGACATTATTGTAAAACATCAGGGGGAAAAAGTATAAGAGATGAGAATGGTGGATGATTGTAAAATAAAGAATTTTCTGGGTACAGCAGAGAAGTTTCACATATAAACTTACAATGTGTGACAGTATACACAAACCTGTGCAAGCTTGAGCCAGACAAAAATCTCTTGAGAGAGGGGGAAGTGGGCATAAAGTCTCACCCTTCACTCAGGAGTTATTTGTCAATTGATAGCTGGGAGGAGAGAGAAAGCCAGTTTTCTTTAACTGTGTTGTCCAGGGTAGGTAACTACATTCCAATGGAAGTCCATGATGGTATCACAAGATGTACTTGATTTTTTTTAAATAAAGAACACAAAATTTGGTGGTGATGGAGGGTGGCTATTAGAGGAGTTAAAAGATAGTTAGGAATGTGACCAAAATAAGATATAAGAAATTCTCAGAAAAAAAAAGAGAAAAAAGTAAAAGTGATAAACATTAAATAAAACATGAGTCTAAGGAGTTGAGCCTATTGGTTGGATCAATGGGCCTATCATTGACAGGAAAATGTATATGTTTCCTATATATTATATATCACTTTTCTTTCATATTATGTCATCTATCATCTTTTGGTATTTCTTACAAAAAAGAAATGAGTGCTTATAGGGAGTGAATTAAATTTATTAAAACTCTAATTGGTTCTAGAGATAAAAAAAAGCATATTTGGGTATATTTGGGTAAGAAATGAATCCATTTAACTTTTGATAGTTTAAACTATGATGCTTTATTTCTCCATTTTTGTGCTACTAAAAATAAAATAACGTTGCTATGGGAGCTGAAATTCTGCATCAGAGTTATTAAGTACAGTCTTTGAAAAGATAATTTGCAAAAATGGAAAATCAAATCATCTTAAGCCAAGCAGTGGTGGTGCATGCCTTTAATCCCAGCACTCAGGAGGCAGGGGTAGGTAGATCTCAGTGAGTTCAAGGCCAGCCTGGCCTGTATAGCAATCTCCAGGACAGGCTCCAAAGCTACACAGAGAAACCCTGTCTCAAAATCCTCCCCCGACAAAAGAATCAACTCTAAACTATAAGGATTCGAATATTTTTGTGCAAACATTAACATTTTTCTGAAGCAAATGAATAGTGAATAGCAATTTTCCATTTCCTGTTTGAACCAAATTAAGTCAATCATACATGACAAATCCTGATATTAGATTATATACAATTTTTGGAGTTTTTACACTCATTTTAGTTTATACTGGTTTGAGAATTCTTTGGTGTCTCTGAATGTTGTAAAGCAGAATGGCAGTTGATCACAACTTAATCTTGTAAGCATAGAAAACTTTAGACGTGTTCATTGTTGTCATCAAGTTAATACCTAGTAAGAAATTTCAGCTTGTCGGCAATATTTGAAAACACTCTACTATTGTAAAATTACTTTAAATATTTCATACATAACATTTCTAATTTTAACTTAGTACATTCTAGGTGAATTCAGCTCCCCAATAAGGCCTACATAGTACTAAATTGGTTTAGATAGTTTTGATTGAAAATAGAAAAATTAATCTGGAGAAAACCCTTGAGTTAGTAATTTTATCTTCCACATTTAACACAGATTGGTTGAAGGATTGAGAAACTAGATGGCTTATCTGAGATTGTATAATAGTAAGAGTAGAGGTGGGAAATGAGTCTTAAATCATGCTTAGGCTGAAGTGTCTGGAATGGCAGTGCATGGCTGTAACATGGATGAGGCTGCATGAAGTCTCTTTCACTTTAACTCTAATTCAAATATTGGAACCAACTCTAAGGAGGAACTTTGTTCAAATTGCTCAATGCCACTGAAACCTCAAGTCTATTTGGAAATGATGAAGTATATGAAGCTTTAGTAAACATTTGTATAATAAAAGTGTCTCAATAAAAATCATCACTATGTACAATGGACAGGTCACAGCAATTTTAAATAATGAAAATTAAAATCTACTATGTACTCATCCTGTGGAAATAATCTGGGGTAGAGAAGTATATATTTCTTTTTCATGAGTTAAACTATCTTATAAGTCCCTTTTACCTTGATAATATCGTAGGCATAGTCCTGTTGCACGATTCCTAAATGGTCTTACAGTAAAAACCTGAAACCAGATATCAGTGTAAAAGCTGAAAGATCAGAGAAGCAGAACAAACCACAGCTACCACCTCTTCAAACTTCTTAGTGTGGGATTAAAGGTGTGTGACACCACTGCCTGACGTCTGTGGTTAACTCGGTGGCTGGCTCTGTCCTCTGATCTTCAGGCAAGCTTCATTTCTTAGGTTACACATATCTATCAGCACACTTCATTTCCTCAGAAATTTGATCAATTATACCCTCATCAGATGAGGAACAATGCATACCCAAATGTAAGCATGCTACATACATAATCTGTTCTTTCACATAGTATAAAGTTTGGAATTTATAAATAACCTTTCTTTTTGCCAACATTACATGACGACATGTTTTTTAAAATGATTTTATTAATTATTTGGGGATTTCACAAATTATATTTTTATCATAATTATGGAATTAAAAAAACAAAATACATTTCAATCTAGGAGAATAAGTTGAGTTCATTTTGCATTGATATATTATTTTGAATTTATGAAAATGTATTCATTTACTGGCCTATTGAATAAACAGGTAGACAGAGCTTTCTAAAATGCCAGTATTTCCAGTCAGGAATGCACAGTTTATAGTTCTGGCTACTACAGTTAACAAATTTGTTTACCACACAAACAAAATTGATCTAATTTAAAACAGAGTGGAGGAATATATCTCAACTCCTGGCTTCTCTAATAATTCTTTTCACTTAAAAACATTCTGAAATTTGACTAAAAGTTCTTATGGTAACAGGGACTAAGTGATGTTTTATATATTACTCAATGATATTTACAAGATAGCAAATGGTACAAGGCAGTCTTTCTATCTCTTCACTACTCAAAAATTATATAAGAACTATAAGAAATTTTTGGGAAACATCTGCAAAATACGGCATATACTAACTGCCTTGAATTTAACTGTGAGTGAAACAAAACTCTTCTGATTAAAATTATAAATGATATATCACATAGTTGGAGTGAATGATGACATGGAGGCAATTGATCCACTGGAAATATCAGCCTACTTTGTTAGTTCTGCGCTTCCATGTTCTCACATTTATATTTGAATTATCATGAAGACCATTTTAAATAAAGGAAAGACCTTATAAAATAAGTTACTTTAAAATTTTTACTTTTGTTAATTTTGAGATTATAAATATTATTAAATAATTTTTCCTTCCGGTTCCTTTCTCAAAATTGTCCCATATTCCCCTCCTTGTTCTCTTTAAAACTATGGCTACTTTATTCAATAATTGTCACATTTTCGTGTATATGTATGTACATATTCCCAAATATATAAATAAATCCTTCTCAGTTTGTATAATGTTATTTGTAGATGTGTTTTCAAAGCTGAATTTTTTAGTATTGGATTACCAGTTAGTATGTTCTTTTCTGAACAAAACCATTTCTCCAATTCTTAGCTGTCTTAGTTCTGCTCTTTGTGAAGGGTTGAGGTATCCCAGGCTTTCTTCACCCATTTTAGCATGTCTATTATTATCCATGTTCAGCTCACATGTAGGCAGTCATGTTGGTGAGACTTTATGGGTGTACCCTCTGATTACTATGTAATACTATCTAATACTATCTGCCAACAATCTCCCCAATTCGCTAGCTCTTTCAATATTTCTACCCCCTGTTTCAGTGATGCTCCTGGAAACATAGGTTCAGGAGTTGTATTATAGATGTGACAGTTGGGACTGGGCTGCACCACTCTGCATTTCAATTGGCCATGCTTTTGTTTTATTTTTATAATGTTCTCCATCTGTTCAAAGAAAAGTCTCATTGCTGAGGGGTGAGGACTACACTTATCTGTGAGTATAAGGCAAATATTTAAAGTGTAATTAGGATTATTAGGGTTTAGTAAAGTGGCTGTAAGTTTTCCTCCAAGATCTACTTTATTAGTCCTGAGTAGTTGACTGTGTTTAGAGTTGCAGGCACAATTTCACTCTTTCTGAGAAGTTCTTAAGTCCAGTTAGAGAAATGATGGTTATCACCAAGATATGCATGCTGCTACAGAGCACTTTGGGTGATTATGTTATGTTGGTCTTCACTGTGGTTTTTAGGCACCATAGCTGGGTAAGACTGTTGATTAATTCATTCCTTTGAAATGCTGCATGGTGCTGCCTGATATTGTGAAAGCAAATCCTTAAAGAGGAGAGTCATAAGAAATCATACTGTTAACTAACTTTCTACACACATTACGAACACACACACACACAAAGTATATATAGTATAAGTCAATATATAAATACACATATATATTTTAAATGAAATTTTCTCATCTGGGCTGACAATACTCTGAGTGTCAAAGATTATCTAACAAAAAAAAACCTAACACCATGCATGAGAAGGACTCTTTTGAATTGTTGGTCAGGGTTGTTCAAGAGACTGCCAGAACAGTATATGCTATTGGTATTGCCTTTGGTTGCCTCCAAGATATACATACAGACTTATACAAGATAAGTCTGTCTTGTTGAAGACACCTTGCACTTCAGACACAGGGACCCGTGGCCCATGAGCTGGAAATGACATAAAAATAAGTTCTTGAAAAAAGCCGGGGCAGAAGAATCTACCTCTGTTGCTCCATGCTGTCATATCAAGAAGGGCAGTAGACTTATAAATGCTAATGAAACTTTCCTAAAAGGCAGACTTTCCTTATATTGTTTTCAAATGAACCAAACGTAGATTGCTATTAAATTTAGCAGAGTAAAACTAAATTGAATGAATATATTCTTCTGCCACTCTTTTGGGTTTGAAAAATATTGAGTAGTCCCTTTGCAACTTCTGATAAACTACCCCTCAGCATCTAATCTTGTCCAGACACACATCCCATTTAAAGAGCGGCAAACAGAGAAAAATCAATAAAGGCACAAGAAAATGATGACTTCTTTGTCCCTTTTCATTTTATTTACTTGTTTAAAATATCTATACTTGCTGTGTGCTAACATTGTCAAGGAACAAAATGACACACTCATAAACTTACATTTATACTCATTAACAGATTGTGATTTTTAATTCTGAAAAAAATCACTAACATTTCAATTTTTTCCTATAGAAGTAAATTATTAATGGCTTCTCTTTTAGCATATGCTAGCCACTCTCAGAGAGAGTAATTCTGTGAAGTCTAGGGCAACAGTTGTAGGTAACCTTGTTGAATAGTGGAAAATAATGTGTTTAATTCTGTTAGCATATTTGAAAAAAATAAAAAAATTCTTTCTCATTGTTATTATAAAATAATTAATACTAATAACTACTCAACTCTTTTCAATATAATATTTTCATTGATTATTTGAGAATTTCACATCATGTACCCTGATAACACTCACTTCCAAGTCCTCCCAGGCCCACACCAACTCTTAGGACATCCCCCAACTAAAATAGAAAGAAGTAAAGAAAGAAAACCCAAATCCAATTTGTGTTGCCTGTGTATTTATTAGAGCATGGTCTGTTCCATAAAGAAAATTGAGCCCTTCCCCATTGGCACTGCTGCCAGGAGCCTTCAGTTTTGGAGAGCTACACTTCAGCATCTTATCATAATTTTTAAGAGTTTTCTTTAATGGTTTCTTGTCTAGGCTGGCTGTTAGAATTGGGGGAGACAGGATGGAGGACAAAGGGGTGTCATAGAAGCTGCCTATGTCTCTCATACTCGACTGAATCTGCAGTCATCAATGCCACTGCAAAAGTAGTTTCCTTGACCTTTACAGTCAGAGGGAGCACAGATCCTGGACTTCCACGTGGTCTCTTACAACAGCATGTGCCACAGACATAAACATGACCTCAGGTATCAGTATAGGCCACTCATAACAACATGGACCTCTGCCGCAGCAGCGTGGCCCATGGACATCAACATGGATTCAGATGGTAGCACAGACCATGGACATCTGCGTGATTTTTGGTGGTGGTAGCATAGGCCAAGGACATCAACATGGCCCCCAGCTACATTAGGATTTTGGACCCAAACATGGCCCTCAGCAGCAGCATGGCCCACAGACATCAACATGGTCTCAAACAACTACTAAACTCTTAGGGTAGAAAAATGAAAATGTAAGGACTTTTTACCTTGCACCATACATAAGCTGACTTTATTCTCTATAAGCAGATCTCATCTTCTTTCTCTCTCCTCATGAGAAAGCTGTCTTAAATTCTTCACAGTTGCCTTTACATCCACATTGCTTCTCTGCCTATTGGTACTGAGCCCTTAGAGTATGACTTTCAGTAATACAAGTAATGTAAACAATGCATTGCTACATATCTATTATCTAAGGAATAAAAATGTGTATCAATAAGAGATGATTGTATGTACAAAGATGTAATTTATACACATATGACCCAAGGAAAAATGAGTTTGTGTTATATATTATCTTTCACCCACTGATGTGATGAAAATAAGTAGTCCATAAAGAGGAAGTGTTTTCCATAGTCATGACTTTTGTCTGGTAAGCATCTATTCTTCTTTATAGACGTTTCCTATGCTATGAACTAACCCTTCCCTAAGTCTTCTTGAGGTTATCAGGGAAGAAGGCTCTGCCCTCATCATGAAGGAGATAGCATGTAAATGGATCCTTTAACTGTAAGCAACGATACAACTGTAGCCAAAGTAAAATAAGACAGAAACAAATGGTTATAATCCAGGACAGAAAATTAAAACATTAGAACTGGTATACAAGTGAGAAACACTGAGAAATGTGAATGAGAAGAGGAAAAGGATGGGGTTCATTGGTGGACCTAACCAATTTGCAATTAATATCATGCTGGCATGCGTCATCTGATACTACTTGATTTACACAAATGTATGGAAGTGTCATAATGAGATTACTTTATAGGTTAACCACAAAATTAATTAAAAGTAAAAAGAAAAAAAAATCTCAAGTCCAACTTGTAGCAGTAAGTTTCTCAGGTCCCACCTGGCCCCATGGTCCTGTTTCTCCAGCCCAGCCCCGCCCCATGGTCCTGCAGCTGCTTATAAAATAATTACACAGAGCTTAATAGTAATTGTAGATTATATGGCCTATGCTTCAGGCTTCTTACAAGCTAACTCTTATAACTTAACTCACCCATAACTGTTAATCTATGTATCACCACGTGTTCTGTGGCTTTCCTGAGTCTCACTACATGTTGCTCCTTTGGCGGTGGTTTGGTGTCTCCCCTTACTCTTCTTTCTCCTTTCACTCTCTCTCCTGGATTTTCCTGCCTGGCTCCATCCTGACCTGCCATAGGCAGCTTTATTTATTAGCCAATGGGAGCAACACATATTCACAGCATGCAGAAAGACATCCTACAGCATCAACTACAGGTTTGTGAAGTCCTTTATGATATTATACAAATCGAATGAAATTAAAATATACTGATAGAATTGAAATATACTGTCAGTGATAATTTCTTTTAGTCACAAATAGATATAAACTGATACTTACAAATTCATGTGCAGCCTCTCTGAAGTTCTTAAAAATATATATCACCTAGTATCTTTTGAAAAAAAAATCCTATGTTTTAACTTTGAATAGATAATTAAGAGACCCCACATACCAAGCTACAGATGTGAATGTTTGCACAAGGTAAACAAGCATTTGGTCCTTCATGCCTGAAGATGAGTTTAATGGCTACAAACCCCCATGGGCTATAAAAGCTATTTAGAAACTCACTTTGATTTGTCCCTTAGAAAATTCACTTGTACTAGGAGCATTCACAGTGACCACCTTGGGAAATTGCTTCAAATGACCAAAAGTTGCAGGCAGAATTGTTCTAAGTCTTTCTGGTCTCCTGTACTTACAAATATGCTTAAGGGCACTTAATGAATAACCTTTTAGTGATGTACCACCCTTTCATTACCACCTGGGCTCAGAAGCAAAAGACATAAAGGTGAGAATTATTTCCTTACAGGTTCAGCCCAGCCTTTCAATAGCAGTGGCACTCTGTAGATGGCATCTATCAGTGGGAGGAAAATTATACCTTAGGTCATTTTAGGCAGAGTAGACCATAAAATGTAACACTATAAAATCTTTGGGTTTATAATAGTACCATGTCATAAATCCTCCCTGTGGAGAGTCAGAACTGGGGCCTGCTTTACATTTAAAATGTACACAGTGGAACAATGCACTAAGAATATCCTAATTCAGGAATTATTCTTCCTGTATTATTAAAGAAATCACTTAAATGGTTGGGCACAAGGATTTTTCATCTCACTGTGGGAGTTACAGCGAAAATATACATGCACACACAAAAACACACATACATATGAAAAATGTACTCTATTTAGAAATAAAAACAAACTGGAACAGGAAATATTGTGTTTCGGTTTCCAAAGAATATCAAAATCACTTGTTTTGGGGAAAAATGTTGTGTTAGCTAGCAACAGATATTCTTCCTTTCCTTCTTTTTATTATATTACATTTTATATTACTTTTTACTATTGCTTAGAATAAATATTTGTGAAAATTAATGAAGCTGTGCTATGAAAAAATTCTCAACTATACTTATTGGGTAAAAAGTTCAGAAGTTTTCCTCAGAAACTATATTAATAAAAGCATTGATTTTAAAGACTTGGCCTTTTATTTTCAAGAGGACAAGTATTGATCTTAGCTAGTATTAATAATTTTTGGCAAAAATCAAAAATTAAAACATATGAAATATTGTTAATAAATAAACAATAGAAAAAGATATTTTAGTATCCTCTTATAGGTGAGCTCTATAGTTCCTAGGAACATTCTCTGACCAAAAAGGTTAGGAATGTCATTCTACTTTGACTGACAGGATCCTGTCCATTCAGACTCAGTGATAAAACAAGACTCTATTGTATGTGTCTTACTTAAA
Organism: Peromyscus eremicus; assembly: GCF_949786415.1. Lineage (NCBI taxonomy): Eukaryota > Metazoa > Chordata > Mammalia > Rodentia > Cricetidae > Peromyscus > Peromyscus eremicus. The sequence continues at coordinate 23,808,704 of NC_081418.1, read as the reverse complement.
TAAAAGTATGCATATAGGTTGAGATATATCCATTTAAATTCCCCTTAATAAATTTTACTTTTTTTTTTTTCGTTACTGGGGATCTTAAAGAGCTGGAACAATCCTGAACAAAAGAACGATGATGAAGGGATTTCCACACCAGATTTCAAGCTATATTACAGAACTATATTAAGAAACATAGCATCGTATTGACACAAAAATGGGAATGTAGATCAAAGGAACAAAATAGAAGACTTCAATGTGAGTTCACATAGTTACAGCATCTGATGTTTGATAAAGATGCCCAAAATACACAAATCAGGAAATGAAGTTTCTTCCACAATTTTTGCTGAGAAAACTGGATATTCATGTGTACAAGAATGAAATCCGACCCATATTTGTACACATGCACAATAAATAAACTCCAAATGAGCCAAAACCTTGACGATGACCAAAACCTAAAGTACTGGAACTGCTTGTAAAAATCATAGCCAGTACCTTAAATCATATTAGTGGAAAAAAAGGACTTTTTGAACACAACTTGTTGTTCTTAGAAGTTAAAGCAAACAATTGGCAAATTGGACACCTTAGGGCAATGGTTCTCAACCTGTGGGTCACAAGCCGTTTGGTGTCACATATCCGATATCCTGAATATCAGATATTTATATCACAATTCATAATGGTACCAAAATTACAGTTATGAAGTAGCAATGAAATAATTTCATGGATTGGGTCACCAGAAAACAAGGAACTGTATTAAAGGGATTCAGTATTAGGAAGGTTGAGAACCACCACCTTAATCTAAAAACCATCTGAATGGCCAAAGATATTATTAATTGAGTAAAAAAGAAGCCCACAGTCTGGGAGAGAAAATTTTGCCAGCTATATGTCTGATACAGATGTGCTGACCCTCTTGGTTCTGCTGTGGATATCGCTATATGTAAATAAACTCTGATTGGCCAATAGCCAGACAGGAAGTATAGGCGGGACTAACAGAGAAGAGAATTGAGGAAACAGGAAGGGAAGGGAGAGACAGCCTGGAGCTACCGCCAGGACAAGGAAGATGTAAAGTACCGGTAAGCCACAAGCCACGTGGCAAAATAAAGATTAATAGAAATGGGCTAAATATAAGAGTAAGAGCTAGACAATGACAGGCCTGAGCTAATGGCCAAGCAGTTTAAATAATGTAAGAGTCTGTGTGTTTATTTTATAAGTGGGCTCTGGAACTGGCGGGACTTGGTGGCGGGAGCTGGAGAGAAATTCTCCAGCTACATGGTTCCTCATGATCCTGGATGCTGGGTGGCAGACTGAGTCAGAGTTCTCCAAAAAACCCACTGGACTGCACCTCACCTCTGCCAGATCCTGTAACCAACCCCTTTACTGGCCGTAAGTTACCCCAAAGTAAACCTCCTTTTAACTACATGGAGTTGCATTGTCAAATCCCTTCATTAGGCTAGTAAAGATCTAAATAGAAAGTTTTCAAAAGAAGAAACACAATAGCTAAGAAATATCTTGAAAACTATTCAACACCCTTGACAAATCACAAAATGTAAATAAAACTATTTTGAATTTTCTTCTTACCCCATCAGAATGGCTATGCTCAAGAAAATACCTAACAACAAATGCTGGAGAGGATATGAGTGATAAAGAATCCTCATTCAGTATTGGTAGGATTACAAACTAGGGTAATCATTATAGAAATTAGTGGGGAGGACCATAAAATCTACAAGTATGTTCATATCACATATAACTTGACATATTTCACAGATGCTTGCTTGACTAATCTTGCTCTTCTATTTACTATTACAATAGCTAGGAATGAACAATATGGATGTGGTGCATATACACAATAGAAATCCGTTTAACTGTAAAGAAAAATGCAATCATCAAGTTTGGAGATAAACAGAAGTATAAAATATTATACTGAGTTATCTTAATGAAACCCAGATAAACAAATATGCTTTATTTTCTCTAACTTGTAAGTCTTAGCTCCAAATCTTTAGATTTAACTGTTTAAACTATATTCACTCAACAACAAGTAAAGTAGAAAAGGATCATGAGGTGGTGGAAGAAAGAAGGAGCCCTAGAGAGGGAGAAATAAGAGAGAGGTGTTACAAATGGGACAGTTGGGAAAATGGAGGAGGACTTAGGCAGGGAAGAGGAAGAGAGCAGGAAGGGAAGGAAGAAGGATAAATTATGCTAAGGATGCTTGAAAAGACAATAGGAAACCTACTGGAGAGAGAAAGAAATTGAGAATTTGAATGTAGTTGTACTACTTAAGGGCAATAATTTGCCTTCAAGAGGGGTCCAAGAGACACTTCAAACAATATAAGGAATTGTTGACTGCTGTTTCTCTTAGTTTCCTCTCAAAACTTGAAGATGAAACCCTTAGCGTTAGACACCACATATTTTAATGGCAGGAATTAGAGCAATGGACCTGGGACCTACCAGGGAGCCCCTTGCATGAGGAATAGCTGTCTTAGTATCTGAAATTGCTGTGCAAGTTGCTCGGGTGGGGGAAGCAAATAGCAGTACAACCTTGCTGCATTACCTAGGTACTGCAGCAGTGAGCAACTCAGCCAGGGTGCCCTCAAGGGAACAATAGCAGAGTTTACAGCATGGGGTAACCAATAGCTATTTTATTCGACCAAAGGCCTACTCAACAGAATGGAATTCATGCCTGATACTGTAATCCCAGCCAAGCAACAATGGCTAGTAAGGTCATAGTCCACAAAGAAGAACCTACTACTTCACTTTCCTAAGTTAATGCATTTCCTAACTGCTTCTAAGTAATTATTTTGATACCCACAGATAAGTGTGCCTCTCACTTGTTATCAAGTAAGTTTCTTTTGACAGCAGGTAGGTAGAGACCATTACAGAAATCTACAATTGGTCAAAACACAGAGGACAATGTACCATAGAGTACACAAGGCCAAGGCTAACATTATGTGCCATACACCGTGGATATCCCTTGTTCAACAACCACCACTCATGAGAAATTTTCATAAATATACCAATTAACATTTGTTTAACAGAGATAAATGAAGGAGGCTAATTGAATATTAATAACACATTTACTATATCAGAAAACTAAATCACAGATAAAAGGAAAGAAGAGGGTGTCAATATTAGTATTTGCAAATGTATTACTATCCTTATTAGGTTTTAAGCACATATGTTTCTGAAACTCAAATAAATAATACAAGATTGCCACACATAAACCTTGTTCTTTTTTCTCTAGGAACCCTCAAGACATGCCAGACAAGAAAGCAGGTAGGCTAACTGTGGGTTTTCACCTCTTTCTCCTCTGCTGCAAATACAGTCCCCCATTCACACCAAAGAAGTGTAACAGACTACCTGCTGTATGTAGTGTCTCCTTTCCACTCTAGGCCAGTCTCCAGCATATCATGCAGATCTTCTCTTCCAACCTTCCTCCCTATTTCTCCCTTTGTCCTGCAGCCAATTCCAGCAGGCATTCCCTGGGAACCCACCATTCAAGCCTGCCAGAAAAGCAAGTATGCCACTAAAATAGATAGGCTAGTTTGACATCTCTGGACTCCCTCCTCTCCTCCAAACACAATCCCCCAGCCTCATCCCCAGCTTTGTAGCAGAAAACAACATACCTCACTCATGTTTGTTGCTTCTCTATTCACAGTAGCAAGAATTTGGGGGAAAATAATCCTAGATGTTCATCAACAGAAGACTGGATAAAGAAAATGTGGTGCATTTACAAAATGCATTACTACTCAACTGCTAAAAATTGCAATCATGAAATTTGCAGGCAAGATGATGGAACTAGAAAAAAAAACATCTTGAGTGAGGTATAACAACTCCAGAAAGACAATTATAGTATGTAATTGCTTATATGTTGGTAATAGCTGTAAAGTTAATGATAACCAAGCTACAATCCTTCAAACCACAGAGGTTAGGTGTAGAGTAAGGTATAAGGGGCGTCAAACAAATCTCTCTAGCAAAGGAAAATTGGATACTTATGGACACATGATGTGGAGCTGGAATAGGGGGATCAAATTGGGAGGGGTGGGAAGAGGGGAACAAGGGAGGCAATTTTGGAAAAAAAAATCAGAAAATGTAAGCATCATTTGAGGGTTAGTATGGGTACCCCAATACAGCAGAAGTTTCCTAAAATATATACATTATAAAGGTAACCTAAATGAAACTACCAAATACAGACAGACAGAGCTCCAACTGGACACCAAACAAAGCTCCAATATTGGAAATTGAGTTCTTGACCAAATGATTCCCACAGGAATCACAAAACAACCCAGGCTGTTGCCAAGGCTGTAGGTTGCTTCCCACAAATGACAGCAAGGACCTATTGCTGAAGACAACACCCACACAGCTCACTGATTACGGACAAGTTGATCTTCTGCCTACTTACACCCTTCACCCCTATGGGTTAGTATTCTTTGTACTGGAAGGTATTCCATACACTACCAAAGGAGAAAAGTAAACACCAACCCAGATATAAACCCTTTGATCTACAATGGTGTTCTGCCTGCAAGATATGCTAGTGCAGTGGTGGTACAAAGCTTGTGGGACGAACTTGAAAAATATCTGATTTGTCTTAAGGCCCACTCCATAAGATGGAACCCATACCTGACATGGATTGGGTGACAATAACCTGAGAATAGATAGGGAACGAGAAATCAAGTAGTACTGTTCAGCTAAAGGAACATGCACTAAAATGACGCATACTGACATTCTGCTGTACTCACACGTCAAGTGCCTTGCTCACCTTTTGGCTTTTTCTGAGCGCCTAGCACTGTTTGTTTGCTTTTTCTTATTTTAATGTTTGTTTTTGTTTGTTTGTTGTTTGTTTGTTTTGAGACAGAGTATCTCTGTATAACCCTGGCTGTTCTGGAACTCTCTATGAAGACAAGTCTGGCCTTGAACCTATAGACGTACGCATGCCTCTGCATCCATGTGCAACCCCAACTGGCCTGCTGTGCTTGTATTTATCTTATCTTTTATTTTATTACCAGCGTGTAAAAGACTGTTTTCTAATGACAGACAAAAAGAGGGTGGTCTGGATGGGAGGAGAGGTGGGAGCAACTGGGAGGAGTAGCGGGGGGAACCATAAGCTGGATATATTGTATTTTTTAAATCTATTTTCAATAAAAGAAAAAAAATGTCAAAATCATGATTCTTTGTCCCATACATATTAGTTTCTACTTTCAATTTTTACCAAAACTCACCACATAGTAACACAATTATATTTTGTAATTATGGTTTTTATGTTTCTTCCTTCTATTAAACCTGGTTTTCTGTTTGCCAGTTAATGATAAGTATATTTCAAATATATGAAACGTTTCAGTAGTCTTAGAATTTTGAAATTGGTCTGTGAGAATTCAAGAGTATGGTTACCCTTATATGTGGTCACTGAAACCCATGAAACAGAACAGATGCATCTTCTTGTTGTATTGCCATGACTTTCTTATCTCCCATGTCTTTACAAATCTTTCGCCACCATCCGTAAAATTATGTATTTTTTTCCTTTGTGGAGATTATGGATATCAGCAATGTGGAGTAAAGTACTCTTTGCTCTTTCAAAGTCTGACTTCATTGTGAACACCTGTAGGAATCTTAAGGGCTCCCCAAAGATCCCCTGTGTAGTTGCCCAGGCACATGCAGAATTTCTGGAAAATATTGCCATATTGCTATCTATGCAGAAACATTGATTAAAATGGGTAAAAATGAGCCGGGCGGTGGTGGCGCACGCCTTTAATCCCAGCACGCGGGAGGCAGAGCCAGGCGGATCTCTGTGAGTTCGAGGCCAGCCTGGGCTCCCAAGTGAGTTCCAGGAAAGGCGCAAAGCTACACAGAGAAACCCTGTCTCGAAAAAAAAAAAAAAAAAAAAAAAAAAAACCAAAAAAAAAAAAAGAGTAAAAATGAAACTGAAGAGATAGTTCAGAGATTAAGACTACTTGTTCTTACAGATGACCTGGGTTTGGTTCAAAGCACTTAGATGGTGATTAAAATGATTGTATGTTCCAGATTGTCTGATACACAATTATGTACTCTTCAGGGCCCAGGCACTGATATGGTACACATACTAATATGCAGAAAAAGCAGTGACAAATATAAAACAAAAAAAAATAAATATTCTAAATACAAACATTCAGAACACCGTGTGTATCTTAATGATTTATTGGGAACTATTTAAAATAATTTGTATAGACACATTATTAGGTATTTTTTTTTATCAAATAAGTGGACAGGAAGAGCCTTTGCAGTATCCAGACATAATCCTTGTGTGGGGTCCTTAACAATTTCTTCCTCTTTTTCCTTTATAATAGGCTAACTCAATGTCTCCCTCCTTGAGACAAAGAACAACACTGCTATTACTCACGGTGTCATGCTCTTCAGTCAGTTTATACTGAAACAGTATAGATCTTTTTGCTTCCGCAGTCCCCTGATATCATTTATTTAGTACTGGTTACATCATTACTCATAATACTGCATCATACATCACACTGTTCATAGAGCTGCCTTCCAATGGCTTTCTCCAGGGATGTTGTACTCTTTTGAAAGAACCATAAATGCAACTTTCACTCACAACAGTCTCAGTGAATAATAATGTGGTATCTGGTCAAGTTAATTTAGCATATGAAGTTTTATGGCATAAAAAAAAATAATGAATCTTTCTCTTAGCATTTCCTGAAACATTGAGGCTGTATTCATTAACTTCTTAAAATATGATTTATCTTCATATATTATAACATCAGCCAGGAGCATAGGGAAGTGGTCTAGCTTTGGTTCAAGCTAGAATAATACATTTTTCTATGTGGTTATCAGAGTTATTTTCTTAGTGAATCCCTCTTTCTGCCTTTAAGGACCGTTTTCTTACTAATTCTTCACAGGGCTCAATGTGGCTAAATCTCAGGATTGCCTGCACTTATAAGAACACTATCCCATCCATCAGGGCTCTATCTTCTCGATCTAATTACTTTTCCAGTCTCATCTTCAATTTAGATCATGCTGGGAATTTCGCTTCAAATTTAAAATTTTGGTGGATCAAATATCCATTCTACATCAGTGTCTGTGAAGAAAGAGAAAACTAATATTACTCATACAGGAAATATCCTTCTTTGGTAGCATGGCTTACAACTGTTACAGAAGATCAGAGAGTCATTCCATCAGTTGGGCCTGTTATTATCATGGTAGAATGGTCTAGATTGTCTTCAGAAGAATTAAAGTTATAGTCCTTGGTAAATTGGCCAACTCATGGTCAAGCATGCTTGGGGATAAGCACCAACACTGTAGTAGAACATAAAGTAAAAAGGGTTGTGAGAGATCATAACTTAAATTGGCATACCATCACCAGCATGCTTCCATAAAAGGTATGGTTACATATCTAAAACAAATAGTACACAAATCGGGTTGCCTACTTAGAACCACTAACTTGGAAACGAACCACAGGACCTTGGTGATATGTGAGTTTTCATGGGAAAACCTGGACACATTTTTACTAACCTCAGATGTAAATAATAACAGGTAAAAGGAGCAATTCCCTCAAAGTTCAATTTGGCAAACCTATGAGTGAGTTTATTGGGTACCTTATAGGTGTATGGGTGAGTGGTGACTTACAGAAACATAAGGGACTGAAAGTAATTACATCACTAAAAAATTATATCATACCTGACTCATGAAAGCTGAATCTGTAGAACCTTTTGCAAAGCTTGCATGTAGCTAGATGTGTCAAAGAGTCTCTCCTCTGCAACAAATATTCACTGCTTGTTCAACCTTGGAAAATGGGGCTGTTGGGAATCTTCATATTTCCAAGCCTTGTATATTTTATTCATGTTTATTCTTGAGTTTTATGAATCTCTCTTATCCCTGTAGGAGGGAATATGTCAATTGAGAGGAACTTGCATTAACACCAGACATGGTAATATTTTGAAAACCCAGGAGTTCTCTGCCTTTTCAGGAGTTGTTTTGGGCACTTATCATTCCTCTAGGTTTCGTGTTGGATGAGGGCTGAAGAAACCTACAAGAGAATGGTAGAGTAATATCTTTGGTACTAGTCAGGTTGTTATGTAATACTGTGCTATATATAGCATAACTAGCTGAGATTTTAAACACTTGGGGAAAGATGTTGACACTTGATGACTTTTTATTTCTTTTTGTTTTCCTAATGCCAAGAATTGAATACCAGGGTTTGAGCATGCTAGGAAAATGTTGTATTGTTGTACAATGGCCCCAGCCCAGGATGTTGCAAATTAACAGGTTAATCCAACGAGAAGAGGTTACCTTAGAAATCAGGCACTGCTTGCTGGAATTCCTAAAAACAGCATCACCTACAAGTTATACAACATTCATTTTCCCCATAGAAACTTATCTCCTGATGCCTTTGTGTTTTCATAACCCCTTTGTCTTTTGGAAGATACTGGAAATTTCTTATCTGCGCCTTCCCTTCTCCATGTAGTCACATGCACATTTTATTTCTCTCACACACTGCTTATAGAAATTTTGCTTTCTTATTTTGACTTCCAACTGTTCATCAGTATAAAGAAAGGTGAAGAAAAAGAAGCAAAAATAATTCATATCTGCCTGCACCTAATTTTTCAGTCACTCAGAAAGACAAATGGCCAAGACAATGAGAATAAGGGCAATTCAATTGGTTCTTATTCAGACTAATTATAGGAAAAGGGAAAAAATGAAGGATCTTTGAAAGGATTCATTCTCTCTTTTGTTTATGAATGTATGTGTATGTTGGAAAGAGATAAGGCACGAATAAAGAATGATATACAGGCAGAGAGGTATAGGATGTGAATAGTTAAAACATGGAATGAGCTGACTTGTTATAATTTGTATGTTTAGGATGTGTTTCCTTTTTAAAATGGTGAAAAGAACCTATTCCTTCAAAATGCATTTCTATTTTACTTAAAGGACTGAAATGAAAATACATGATTTTTGAATCTGAGCATCTATGATACATGGGTAAATATAAATCACACAACTTTATCTGTAAATACTTGGGAAAATAAGATAGTATCAGTTCTTAAAATAAAGTCAAACAATTAAACAACCAGCTGAAAATCAAGAAGAATCCAGGTAAGTAAATCTTACTTTGACATAAAACAAAAAGTCTCATTTTAAAATTGGATTTCACGAGAATATGCCATGGGAATGGAGTACAAACTTGATTTGGTCCTGTTCCCCACAATGAGATAGCTGACTAACGGTCACTGCAATTTGAATTAATTAACATCAATTTGTTTTTAATAAAAAGCTTCTGAAGCCCATTTTAATAATGAATGCTGTCCGGAGGAAAATCAAGCAGTGCTCTCTGATCTATGAGGAGCCACAGCTGCACATGTTTGACCCCTATTTTACACAGCTGCGCCTCATTGATTTCTTCTGTTAAACGCCTGGACTGAACACTGGGCAATGGTCGGCGCACTCATATATCTTTCACAGAGACCCAGTTGGTGAACTGCAGCCCTTCAGCAAGGCCAGAGCAACTCTTCTCCTGAAGCACTGACTGCCCATCCTGATGACATATGATACAGGTGCTGTCCTTAGAGCAAATAACTTGAACATGAGACCACACTATACGTTTCAAGGATATAAACATGAGTGAAAGGCTTGGGTTCACCCTGGCTTATAGTTAATTGGCTTCAAATTCAGGTCCCTGTGAGATGGATTTATTACTACAGGATCTCTTTTATTTAAACAGTTGTTACAATAGATCACAATATATGGGGTTCTTGAGTATTTCCTAAGGTAGTTGTAGAGTAAGTGAGGAAGACTATCATTAAATAAAAGTTTATTTGATGATATTCCCCCATTGAGAATTTCCCCAAGATTCTGTCAATAGTTGTGCACCTATTTATATTAACTTATTCTTGTAATGATGATAGTGATGAGACAGAACCAATGTGATTCTCTCTACTGATGATTTCATATTTATCCAGAGGTAAGTGTTTTATTAACAGTAGATGCACATTTTATACACGCTTATCTAATAGGATGATCACAAAAAGACAAGCAGTCTCCAGTTGTTTTGTGGTCTGACTTATATGAAACATTTATAGAAACAGATGAAAATCAGTTAAGATAGTGTTCTACAGCGTTGCTTTAGAAATTCAGGAGGAAAAGTTCATGTTATACATCTACTATTAGATGAATAAGTTATCTTCAGTTTCTACAGAGTGTCTTAACAGGAACTACAATTTACAATGGTCAAAATTTACCTTCATATTTTATGCACAAACACACTTCCTCTGCTGTTTAGACCAGGTAGCTAAATTCCTAGATTCTGCTCATACCTTCGAAGTTGTGCAGTGGTTCAGCTATAAAAACTGATATTTGCTGTAACCCCTATTTAAGAAATCTAGTGCTATGTGTTTTGTACTTATATTTATGGCAGCTTTTCTTAAGGTGTTGAACTATGCCTGGGCAGAGTGAAGCCAGAGGAAACTCTAGTGGAGGTCCATATTGGTCCTCAAGTGCAAAATGTTTATAGAAATGCAGATTTTTTTTAGAAATGCAGATTTTTAATAGAAATGCAAATTTTCACTGAATTGACTCATATTACACTGGGTAAATTCCAAATATTATAACATAAAATAAATTTCTGGAGGACTGAATCAATGATTCATTCTGTTTCTATTCACTAATTTACCCTGCTGATTATCAATGTTTATTATCAAAACAGATAAATTAACGTTATTTATACTTAACACATCTATCACTGAAGTTAATTGTAATGTTAACTACTGGAATATTTTCCTTTATTTTGGATGATTTCACTTTACCTGAACTGAAATAATTTCCAAATTTTAGTCACATGTCTAAGTGGTACACCTCTTTAGAGAAGTAAATAGCTAATATCAGTGTTTTGTAAATAGCCATCAAGTACTTGATAATTTTTATGACAAATATTTTTTAAAAGAAACAAAAATAACATAAAACATAGACTCTGGAAGATGGACTTTCTTAGCTGTGTTTTCTCATTAATTGCCTGTGTGAATATAGGAAAATTAATCTGTGTCTGAAGTTTTCTACAATCAAATAAAAATAATATCATTTAAATGAAGCTAGAGTTCACAGCTTAATGTTATAAACAAAACAACATTCAGAATATATTAAGAATTGCCCAATGTCAGCACAGTTAGAAGCATGCAAGGTTGATGAAAACATGAAATATATTTAATGAGAGAAGATAAATTGACAAGTATACCAAAACTTTCATTATGCTTCTCTCCACATAAACTTGTATTTGAGAATTTATTATTATGAAAAAAAATATGACAACCATGTACAAATATATTTGTGCATATAAAACATGACCACACATAAATAAGAATTTCCTTGTAGTTATTAATTGACATACTCTCATAAAACATCTGAAAGGTGAAAATAAGCAATAGAAAACATTAAGTATCTTTGTTATGTTTTAAATAATGTTGTTGCTCATCATAACTTCATAGTAATGTGTTAATGACTCAAATACGTGGTTTTACAACTTTATAAAGAAAAGAACATATTCAAATTAAAGGTTTTTAAAGGTGACTGGATACAATTATTTTCACGTAATTTAACACCAGAGTTTAAGTTTTATGGATCACACTTGGTAAAGGAAGCAAAAAATATAAAGAAAAAAAAAGACAGGGGTAGTGTTTCATTAATAGATACTCGTCTTTGGACATTCAAGTATGTCCATGTGTTTATCTTTAACTTAACATATTGCTAACACATTTAGAGACAAAATTATAAGATAATAAAATATTAAAATATAAAAATTATAGTTCTTTGCCTTTTCTACATACAGGAAAACTCTACAGTCCCTCTTCACACTTTCTGGATTTCACAGCCTTTTCACCAATTCTTTGTGATTTTTTTTTTGTGTGTAGTTTGAGTCAGTGTAAATATAATTTGACACTCTATTTCTGAAAAGTTTAGTTATTTAAGTCTGAGATTTCTCTGTAAATAAATTTTGATTTAAAACTCAAACTGACATTTATTTCAAAATGGGTTGTGAAACTGTAAGATGTGTTTTCACAGTTCTTTTGTATGTCTTTACATTAAAAATTTTATAGTGGCATGAAATATTTAATAATATAAAAAATGTATTACTTAAAATGAAAAGTTGTCAATAAACAGAGTAATTTTTATGTATAAAACAGCTTGGAGCACAGTGGTGATTCCAGTTGTCTCTACACTATAATTACTGGAAAGTCTAGGTGGATTTTTTTAAATTATAGCTTTGAAATTATTTCAGTTATTTCTAAGTTACCTTAAACAAATATCACTCTTAGATTTACCATATGCAATGATATTCTGAGATTAACTGGTGTTCCCATATTTAGACTTGATGAATCTATCTTGAAATCAAAGATGGTCATTTGAGGATTTGATGACAATGAAATCATTAACAGTAATATATAATTTACTGACTGAGTAAAAGTGGAGATGGTTTGAAAATATATGCTGTGGTGTGGTTGTCCATGGACTGTTTTGGTTATAGAAAACAAGGAGAAAAAATGTTTCAAGAAGAAAAACATTAAAAAAAATAGCATGTCACAATGAAGACAAGTTTTAAAATATACTAAAAATTAACAGTTTCATTGTGCACCTAAAAAGTGACTTTAGCCAGGACAGTGCCAGATGGACTCCTGAATATATCAAATTTTCCCAGTAAATACTACAATTAATGCTAAAATGTCAAGCATTTGATTGTTATGGAGTAAAATTATTTCCAGAATTCTTTCTTTGGATTTATAAATATTGATAGTAAAGCTAATTTCACTCATAAAACACACTTTTATGTTTTCTTTCTAAGTTACTGTATCAACTAAAGCTTTTCATGTGGAAACAGCAATCAAAGTAAACAATGAAAGTATATATTCCTATTAGTATTATTCCTATTATCCGAGACTCGGTGGAGAACCAATAGAACAAGTAAAACATCTGCCTGAAGAGTATAGCACTGACAAGCTCACCACCTGTCAACAGACAGATCCAAACTGGTATTTATTCAGACAGCCCAAGTTAAACTCAGTAGGTCACAAAACACAAGACATTGACTTTACTGTCAGAAAGATTTGTAGGGAAGTAGGGGAGGCTGTGCGGGGTGTTAGATAGGGGTCAGAGGGGGATGAAGGGAGGTAGGTGTAACAAGGATCTTCATACAGTATATACATGCATGAAATTGTCAAACACCAAATATAATAAAAAAAATTATAAAGGATATTATTCAAGGGTTTAAAACAGTGATATTGATAAGGAAATTTTGAAAATATCTCTCTTGGTGGCCACAATAGGAGAAAAAGTGACTAGACTAAGAAGATATCACGGTCCTGGCTACTGAAAATAAAGTTATGAATAGGAAACTGGCTTATAGATACTTTCATCTTCTGCAGGACATCTATGCAAATCTTTGTGTTTTTGCTGCCAATGCCCTATTGTACTATTAGTAATATGCTGTTAACACAGTTCAACTTCAAGGTAGGAGACAGGGAGCCATTGATGTAGTCTACATTAATTAGCTATGGTAGAAGCTAGGTAGATGATGGTAGATGGATTTGGAAAGGCAAATAAAAAATATCTAGTATGTTATGAAAATTCAAAGGCTATAATTAAATTATGTTTAGTCTGTAGCCTGGTAAATAAAGAAACAGAGCATAGGTCATGATAATATCTAAAGGAGGGAAGTAGCAAATTTTGCTCAAGTGAGAACATACACAGATCCCTTCAGAACATGCTGCTTCTGGCCAGTGGCCAGTGTAATCACATATGAACTAAATCATGTCTGCATTTATGAATGGCACCACATACTGATGTAACAACCTTTTAAACTGTTGTCATATGCACATCAATAAAAAATGTAAATAATGTAGTTGACATAGCAGCAGAGAATAAATTAAATCATAAATTATTTCTAAAATAAAATAGAATGAAAGATTATTCCTTTTAAATTGTTAAATGTTATGCAATCCACATTCTAAACTATAAACTGTATGAAAATATTATGTTTATAAGAGAGTCAACGTGACAGCCAAAATATCTGTCAATAAACACATTTTGGTAAGGGGTTTTGCCACCTAGTTTGTCTTAACGGGTCATATATCTTTTATTTTACTATATACTTTACAAGAAAGAAATAGCTATATCCCAGTTGGAGACATCAGTTGGGAATCCTAGACTTCCATTCATGGTAGTTCACCAAGGCTCTACCTGGAAAAACCTTATACTTGTAGAAAACAGAATAGCACTAGAATTGTGTTGTGGAATTCACAGATAAATATGATCATTTGTAATGGTAAACACATGTAATATATTTCTTGAAGAACTTGTGCAGTTGAAGGAGATAACTGGCTAACTTGTAAACAAGAAAACAAACTTAATTTATTGTTATTTTACTAATTCTAGGCTGAGAATTATATAAGCATGACCTAGTTCCACAGAATTTGCAGGAAAGAAATTTTTTTCCTTTCTCATAGATATATTAGTGGCCTTAATTATTTCTAGGAAAGGTTAAAGAAAAGTTTATGAACTATCATCCTATCTGTCAGTAGGACAAGATAGACTTTACTTGAAAAAAATGAAATATTAAATTACATGTCAAAATAAACTTGGTTACTTAAGACTTGTAAATTATTTTTTTTTGTTCCCAGTATACTTTTTAATCTTTAACTCATCCATTAAATAAAACAGATGAAAGTTATGTGTTAAATATTGGAGAAAAACAATACAATTGAAAACCCATTCATGTAAATCATGTAATGATATTTTGAGTTTAAAAAGGAGGCTTTAGGGGTTATGAGCAAACAATGAATTTTAGCAATTTCTATTTCAAATATGTTTTCATTCCAGCACTCCATTTCCATCCCTCAGTTTGTTATTGAAGTCTTTTTGTTCCAAGGACATTTCTATAGAACTAAAAGAGCCTTGGCTCATGTGATGTACACTCTGCTTGGTTTCACTGTTCACAATGTAGTCTCTCCATGCTACTGCTGTCACTTATTAGAGCTCCAATGTGCTGCATGAGGCAGTGCTTTGTAAACAAGGTACCAAGGGTCAAATACTATGTTACCAGTGAGGAAAGAAAAGAGAAAACAGAAATCCAGAGACAGAGTGCAGGGAACAATACATGCCATAAAATAGGGTTTGCACAGTGTTTAAATGGAGTTGCTTAACATTCCAATCCCCAGAGTTCTTGCTTGATGCATTGTTAGCAAGGATATGGCTCATTCCCATGCTCTACCCTTTCTGAAGATGCCCCTTGTTTCCTAAGTACCTAATAGTGCAGACCCAGAGCTGTGCATCCCACAAATCATCCGACGTGTCTGCATTCTGCTATGTATCAAAGTCTCTTAATATGCCAACAAAGTTCTCCAAGGTCAGGAAAGCAGTTTATCAACATTTTATATATCTTATAGCAGCAATAAATTTATTCTAGTGTAGGACCTATGAATATTTCAGATATTCTCTGAGAAAAACTCATTGGCTTTAGATAGCTTGTGTACCCAAGAGTGAAGGCTTAGGACGCTGTTGTTGTTTTCTATGCCATAATTTCATTGTTATTTGGACACTAAAGATACTTTCCTACATGTTTTCAGCTCAACACAGTTTCATTTAGAAAGTGTGTACATTGTTTTCTACACTGAGTTTTAGTAAAAGACACACAGGAATTGTATGGATTTTCTCACACATCCCATTGGAAATTAGTTTTGCATTTTGAGTTTCATCTGGTTGTTTATTTTCTGTTTCAGTCATAGAAAAGCTAACTGTTGGGGAATATTCAATCACATTGTGAATTCTGAGTTTGCATTTGTGTTAATTAAATAAAATTAAGCTTGGGTTAGGAGGTTGAGCTAGCAACTAGTTGACAGAAAATAATCATAGAGCATTAAAGGACATCTTAAAGAGATACAGAGACACACCAGTAGTAGTAGGGAGGAATTTGGAGTGGTGTGGCTTTTTTCTGTTTTCGGGGAGTTGAAGGATGCTCTGTTTGGGAAACACCAGCAAGGAGAGAATGTTAGCTAGTTGTGACTCAGCCTCTCTGAACTAGCATGTTCTCACCCCAGTCTTTGAATTTTGAGTCTCATTTATAAATAGATTCATAGAAGTTTAGTTATATCTACCTTTGCATCTGCCAACAGAGCCAGTGGCTGCAGGAATAGGCTCTGGCTGCTGTCAAAAAAGCAGGCTGGTAACTGCAGGGTTGTAATTGCTTCCTGTTGGATGGTCTGTATGTCAAATGTGTTGCTCTGATTGGTCAATAAATAAAACACTGACTGGCCAGTAGGCAGGCAGGAAGTATAGGCGGGACTAACAGGGAGGAGAATTGAGAGAACAGGAAAGCGGAGGGAGACACTGCCAGTCGCCGCCATGAAAAGCAGCATGTGAAGATGTCAGTAAGCCACGAGCCACATGGCAAGGTATAGATTTATAGAAATGGATTAATTTAAGCTATAAGAATAGTTAGCAAGAAGCCTGCCATGACCATACAGTTTGTAAGCAATATAAGTCTCTGTGTTTACTTAGTTGGGTCTGAGCGGCTGTGGGACTGGTGGGTGACAGAGATTTGTCCTTACTGTGGGCCAGGCAGGAAAACTCCAGATACAATTGCTAGCTGAAATAACATTAGATTAAGGTGCAGCTCCGTGCAAATGTTCAAACATTTGATGCTTCTTCAATGCATGGTACAACCACATGGACAGTGAAGTCACACCAGCTACTTCTGCTGCTGTTATAGCTGAAGCTCTGCTCAAGCACTTGCAGCAGCTGGCTGCCACTCACAGGGCTGCTGGAAAGCAAGCTTGTCCTTAGACATTATGAGTTCTCCACCACCATAGGGGACAAACATAGAAGTCAGCAGATTTGGTGAGATATCTGGGAAGTCCTTTAGCAGAGAGTAAAATAATACATAAAAGAAAAATCTTTCTCATGTCAAGAATGGGAAACAACACAATGCAGGGCACTAGGACCCTGTATAGTGCTGCTATGGATGGTTTGAAAATGGAAAATTTATATGAGGGGATAAATGACTCAGCTAAGGTTGACATAATGTCAATTGTAATTAATATCCATCTGGTAATTAATATTTTATCCTTAAAACAGTAGTTTGATAATGGTGCCAAATATGATAATTTGACAGATGAGATACAAGCTTTAGAAAGACTTACTACTGGTAAGATACAAGCCTTAGAAAGACTTACTAATGAAAATAAGAAAAAAATGACTGATAAGCTATAAGTTTCAGAAGGACTATTAATATGATACAAGTTTAGAAAGACCTACTAATAAAAATAAGAAAAATACTCAGATGCAGATAGAGGAATTTAAAGAAGAACCTACCACACCATTGCATTATGAAGCTGAAGAGGAAGAACCTAAGGTTATTAGAACATGAATCTTAATTTATCCAGTTACCATATAAGAATGGTCACCAGATGACAAGTTCCCCCAACGCTACACAGAAGTTATTTAGAATTCTGTAGAAATGTGAGATTTGAAGAGATTTAAGGAAGCTGTCATTTCATATGGTATGCATTCACCCTTTGTGAAGCAGATGTTAAATTCATGGACAGTTAGGAACAGAATTATTCCAAAGACTGGAAAGATTTAGTTACAGCAATGTTGGAAGTTGGTCCTCAGTTACAATGATAACTGTGGAGAGAGGAAGTTGTGGTCATAGAACAATGAGCAGGGCTAGAGGTAATGAAACTTACCAAGACCAACTTCTCAGTGAGAACCAGTATGCTGATTTCCAAAGACAGTCTATATTAGATGATAACATCTTGGTTCTATGCCAAATAGAAGCTTCGAATGCTTGGGACAGGGTTAAAGAATGAGGAAGGAGGACTGAGTTATTTACTAAAATTTTACAAGGCCCAAATGAAGACTTTACCAATTTTTTTTTTACAAAGATTGACTTCAGCTGTAAATAGAATGATATCAGATCCAGATATTAGACATATATTAATTGAATATTTGGCCTTTGAAAGTGTTAATTCAGAAAAGATTATTAGGCCTATAAAGACAAGGTCAGCACCCACAGATGAGTGGATCTGAAATACAGCTAATATTTGATTTCACACTTATGATGGCACTTAGAAAAGAGATGTAACAATAATTTCACCAAAATCTTTGCATCTAGATTGGCCTCTTCAGGAGGTAAATGTTCAGCTTCTAGGGATTGGAAGTTTATATCAGGTAAACTAAAGTGCAAGATGGGTTGATTTTATAGGGCCAGAGGAACAGATAGGAAAATTAAAACCACATGTCACATAATGATGAATTTATGGGGATGTGACTTGTTGCAGTAATGGAAAACACAGATTATCATTCTTCCAATCTCAGAAATAAATTGTAAACTACAGTATGCCTCTGAGAAAAATATTAAAAGGTATTATCAAGAACAGTCCCGTACTGCAGGTTGTACATAAGCTGCTGATTTTTCAAAGGTACCCATAGCCCTTCCTTTAAAATGATTAACTGAAAAACCTGTGTGGGTGGAGCAATGGCTTTTGACATCAGAAAAATTCTAGGCATTAGAACAGCCAGTACAGGAGCAGCTAAATACTCAACATGTTGAAAAATTGACAAGTCCTTGAAATTCTCTTATATATGTTTTTAAAAAGAAATATGGAAAACAGAGACTGTTAACAGATTAAAGAGCTATAAATAAGGTGATTCAGCCAATGAGCTCTTTAAAGCCTGGAAGTCCCTTGCCTTCTTTATTACCTAAGAGATGGTTTACTATAGTGGTTGATTTCAAAGACTGATTTTTTTTACTACACCTTTACACAAACCGGATAGAGAAAAAATTGCCACCCCAGTGCCTACTTATAATAATTCCCAGCCTGTTAAAAGATACCATTGGAAGATTCTTCCATAAGGAATGTTAATTAGCCCCACCTTATATCAGTATTTTGAACAACCACTATTAAAACTAATTCATAAACACTTTCCTCAATCTGTAATTTACCGTTATATGGATGATGATATCTTATTGGCTGATTCAGATGCAGATACTTTAGAAAATTGTTTATTGCAGTAAAGTATTTTGCCTTGCTGGGAATAAAAATTGCTCCTGAAGGAAAAAAAATGAAGAGGAGATTCTATTAATTATTTGGATATAAGATAGGATTACAGAAAATCAACCACAGAAAGTACAAATCAGAGAGATCAACTACTAATTCTTAATGATTTTCAAAAATAGCTGTGAGATATTAACCAACTGTGGCCCACAATTGGATTAACATCTCAAGAACTAAGTAATAAACCTTACATGGTGGATAGGACTTAAATAGTCCAAGTAAAGTATCAACTGAGGCTGAGAGACAATTGGCTACGATAGAAAAGAAATTACAAGGTGCACATGTAGATTGCTTAGATCCAGAGCTTGTTTGTGCTCTGGTTGTTTTACCTTCTACTCATTCTCCTACAGGAATTGTTATGCAGAGATAAGATAATATCTTAAAATTGATATTTTTACCATACAGAATAAAAAACTGAAGACCTGTGTAGAAAAGATTTTTGAATTTATTCTGAAAAGAAAATTGAGACTTCATCAATCAGCAGGAATAGATCAGGCAGAAATTGCAGTACCTTTTACTAATGCTGAAATTGCCTCATTCTGAGCATAAATGAACATTGGCAAAAAGCTTGCAGTAATTTTTAGGAGAGACTAGCAACAAATATCCCCAAAGCAAGAGACGCCAGTTTCTAAAAATAACTAATTGGATTCTCCCTCATATAATAAAGGAAACAACAAATTTTCAAGCCTTTACATTCTATATTGATGCAAATAAACCAAGAAAGACAGGTTATAAGTCGGGAAACTTCAGTAAAGTGGCTCAAATCCCTTATTATTCTGTTCAGAAATCAGAATTATATACTATTTTCATGGTATTATTAGACTTTTCTGAACCTCTTAATATAGTTACTGACTCTCAATATGGAGAAAGAGTTGTTTTACATATTAAAACTGCTGAACATATTCCAGATGATTCAGAATTAACTTTGTTGTTTATTCAACTACAACAGTAATCAGAAATAGAAATCGTCCTTTGCATATGACACATATAAGATCCCATACAGGTCTACCAGGCCCTATAGCCCAAGGTAATAATGAAATTGATTAATTATTGGTAGGAAATGTGCTAGAAGCATCAAAATGTCATAAGAAACACCATGTTAACAGTAAATGTTTGAAGATTTTTCTATCACTTCGCTACAAGCCAAAAAATTATGAGGAAATACCTTCTTGTTCTTTGTATTATAATCAAATTTCATTACTTGCAGAAAGTAATATCAAAGGTACTCAAAGAAATGAAGTTTTTCAAATAGATGTGTTTCATTTTTCAGAGTTTGGAAAATTATAATATATGCACCGTACCATGGATATATATTCAAGATTTCAAAGAACAACTGCTTTATGTTCTGAAAAGACTAATTCTGTAACTATAAGTTAATTAGAAGTCATGGCCAATATCAGGATACCTGAATAAATTAAGACTGACAATGCTCCAGCATATGTCTCTAGTAAAATGAAAAAGGTTTTTGCATTTGTAACACAAAGCATGTTACAAGTATATCACACAATCCTACAGGACATGCAGTTATGGAAAGATCTAATCACACTTTAAAAGATATGCTTAATAAACAGAAAGGGGTAATAAAAAACCCCAGAGACATATTGTACAGTGCCTTATTGACTTTAATTTTTTTAAATGCCAATGAAAGAGGAACAATAGCTGCAGAGAGACATTGGCTAATAGAAGAAATTGCTATATTAAATCATCCTATATATTTTGAAAATGTGTTGACTTCAGAATGGAAACCAGGATATGTGATACATAGGGGAAGGGATTTTGCTTTTGTTTCACAGGTGAAGAAATGCTATGGATACCATTAAGATTAATAAAGATTAGATTTGAACAGAAGAGACCTCTTGATTAGGAGAAGTGATAGTTCATCAAATAGCTTGGTCATTCAATCCTAACTAAATTCTAAGACTAACAAAGACCTTTCACTTAATCAGGTAAGTAAAAAATAAAAACATTTTTTATTATTAAAAGACAATGCTTTTTCTGCTGCTGAAAAAAAATTATCCTAAAAAAATACATTGGACTGCTACTCACATCACCAGGGAGGCTACCTGGAAAACAGGACCCCAAGAAAGACACGGGGATCGCCCAGTGACAGAGAAATGGAATGAGATCTACATGAACAGCCTGGACATGAGTGGGGGTAGTAAAGGGCAAGGGTCGAGGGAAAGAGAGCTTGGGGGAGCAGGAGATCCCAGCTGGATCAACAACAGAGAGGGAGAACAAGGAATAGGAGACCATGGTAAATGAAGACCACATGAGAATAGAAAGAAGCAAAGTGCTAGAGAGGCCCACAGAAATCCACAAAGATACCCCCACAGCAGACTGCTGGCAATGGTCAAGATACAGCCCGAACTGACCTGCTCTGGTACTAGGATGGCCAAACATCCTAATTGTCGTGCTAGAAACCTCATCCAATGACTGAGGGATCTGGATGCAGAGATCCATGGCTAGGCCCTGGGTGGAGCTCTGGGAGTCCAATTAGCGAGAATGAGGAGGGTTTATATGAGCGAGAATTGTTGAGACCAAGGTTGGATAAAGCACAGGGACAAATAGCCAAACAAATGGAAACACATGAACTATGAACCAATGGCTGAGGGGTCACCAACTGGATCAGGCCCTCTGAATGGGTGAGACAGTTGATTGGCTTGATCTGTCTGGGAGGCATCCAGGCAGTGGGACCAGGTCCTGTGCTCATTGCATGAGTCGGCTGTTTGAAACCTGGGGCCTATGCAGGATCGCATGGCTCGGCCTGGGAGGAGGGGACTGGACCTACCTGGACTGAGTCTACCAGATTGATCTCAGTCCGTGGGGGAGGCTTTGCCCTGGAGGAGGTGGAAATGGGGGGTAGGCTGGGGGGAAGGTGAGGGGGGTGGGAAGGGGGGAACACGGGAATCCGTGGCTGATATGTAGAACTGAATTGTATTGCAAAATGAAAATTAAAAAATTAAAAAAAAAAATACATAACCTGACAAAAAAGGAACTCCCCAAAGTTAGGGTAGGGGATGAGTTTTGTTTTTGTTTTTCCAGGAGAATAAAAACATCCAACTAAGTAATCTGAAGACCACTCTGACAAATGAGAAATCTGAAGAAGAATGAATCATCCAGAGAAAAATGACCCAAGAAAAGGAGTAAATTTGGACTAATGGTACAGCACATTTCCAACAGGAAAAAATTTCATAAATCTTCCCAAACAATTTTTCTGCTACTATCCACAAACATAAAAGACAAATTCCCCCTTTTGTCTAAATAAAAATAAAGGTTTTGACTTTAACATAGTAAAACTATACACAACAAAAACAATTATCAAGTAAGAAGTACATTTATAATATTCTGTTCATTTTTAGTTAGCATATTCAGAGAAAATAATGCATTATCTATTGTATCTTAGTGAATCCAAAGTTTTACACCTAACTTACTTTCTGTCATAACTAAGGAAACTTCAACTATAACCATCTAGTCTTCAACATCATCAAAGTCCCAGAAGGATGTAATATTATCTAAGAATGGAGACATTTGGCTTCCTGAACAGTCACCCAAAGTTCCTCTGCAACACTGGGACATCCATCTTCAGCCATCCATAGGCCCAGAATATCTGGCAAACTTTTCAGTGAAGCAAGAAATTTGAAGGACTGTCCTGCCTTGTATTGGCAAAGTTTAACAGTCTTTTTTCTGTGTGTCCTTCATGTCCAGTCTGCATAGCATATTGTCAGCAGTCAAAGATGAGAGCAATTTCCTTGCCCAGTAGCTAACCTAAGAATTTTCATAAAGAGTTTGCTTTTATTATGACAAATTTAGCCATTGGGCAATAAACTGGCCTCGCCTCGACTACTGACAGTACACTGTCTAAATTGGATGAGCAGGACACAAAAGAAAGTGACTGCTGAACTTTACCAAGACAAAGTAGGACAATCTTTCAAAATTCCTGCTTTACAGAAAAGTCTGTCAGACATTTTAGGCTTGTAGGCTGAAGATGGATGTCTGAACATCGCAGAGAAACGTTGGATGACTGTTCAGGTAGCCAGCTCTTTCTGTCATTTCTATAGTTTTGGAAGTTGTTTGCTCTGCACTTCAAGTTTGCTCAAGTAATATTATATCCTTCTCGGGTTTCTGATGGAGTTGAAGACAAGATAGTTATAGTTAAAGTTTTCCTTGTTACCAAATTCAGAAAAGAAACTCACAAAAGAGGTATAATGTATATAAGGTTAAGAGACATAAAAGCTTAAGTTGTTTATTTAAGAAAATGTTTTGAGATCTAAAAGATAGTATTGGGTTGGTAATACAAGTTAGAATAAAAAGTGATTTAAGTGAACTTTGGACTCATCAAGACAGAATAGAAATAGAGTAGTTTCTCTGAATTTTCCAAATACAAATAGACTAGACATTGTTTTTGTTTTGTTTTTTCAAGACAGGGTTTCTCTCTGTAGCTTTGCGCCTTTCCAGGATCTTGCTCTGTAGACCAGGCTGGCCTCAAACTCACAGAAATCCTCCTGCCTCTGTCTCCCGAGTGCTGGGATTAAAGGCGTGCACCACCACCGCCCGGCAGACTAGACATTGTGAATGCAATGCTTCCTTGATAATTGTTCTTAATGTATATAGTTTTACTCTGTTAAAGTTTAAACCCGTTCTTTTTATTTAGACAAAAATGTGAAAATGTTGGGGGATATGTGATCACATTGTAACTCTGAGTTTGCATTTTTGTTAATTAAAGAAAATTAACCTAGGGTTAGGAGGCTGACTTAGCAACTAGTTGGCAGCAAGTAATCAGAGGGCATCTGGAAGAGATTCAGAGACACACTAGAAGTAATAGGGAGGGACTTAGAGTTGCATGCTTTATTTTGTTTTGGGGGAGCAGAAGGATGCTCTCTTTGGGAGATACCAGCAAGGAGAGAAGGTTAGCTAGCTATGACTCAGCCCCTCTGGGCTAGTAGGTTTTCACTCCAGCTTTTAAATCGTGAGACATATTTATAAATAGAACAATAGAGATTTAGTTAAAGCTACTTTTAGCATCAACAACAGAGCCTGTGCCTGCAGGAACAGAATTCCCAGCAGGCTGCATCCTGAGTTGCTGGGTAGCTGTCAGAGAAGCAGATTGGTAACAGCAGAGTTGCAATTGCTGGCTAGAATATCATTAGATTAAGGAGCAGCCACTGTGCTGAAATTAAAACAACAGCTAACAGTAAAATTTAGAATTCTAAAGTGTATTATACAGTCAAAGAGTGTTTGTACCATTTTTCAGACTAGATAGTGTAGTATTAATGTTTCACTTATATTCCATATTGTCATCATGATAATCAGATACTTCAAAGTTATTTTTACATTATCCTTTTATTATATGAGAATTATTTTAAGGCCTCTGAATGACTATACATATTATTAGGTGTTTGTGTGTGTGTGTGTGTGTGTGTGTGTGTGTGTGTGTGTCTTTTCCTAAGGCAGGGGTGAGGAAGGGTGGAAAGACAACATTTTCAAATCCATTTAACTGATTTCAATGATTGTATGATCTCACATGAGACAGGAGCTAAAATATTTGACAGCTGGTAGACAAGAACTTAAGAATTGTTTATTAATTTTTGGTTGTGAGCCTAGCCTTTAACGGCTGAGCCATCTCTGGGAGTCCAATTAGCGAGAATGAGGAGGGTTTATATGAGAGAGAATTGTTGAGACCAAGGTTGGATAAAGCACAGAGACAAATAGCCAAACAAACGGAAACACATGAAATATGAACCAATGGCTGAGGGGTCACCAACTGGATCAGGCCCTCTGAGTGGGTGAGACAGTTGATTGGCCTGATCTGTTTGGGAGGCATCCAGGCACTGGCACTGGGTCCTGTGCTCATTGCATGAGTCGACTGTTTGAAACCTGGGGCCTATGCAGGGTCGCTTGGCTCGGCCTGGGAGGAGGGGACTGGCCCTACCTGGACTGAGTCCACCAGGTTGATCTCAGTCTGTGGGGAAGGCTTTGCCCTGGAGGAGATTGGAATGGGAGGCGGGCTGGGGGGAAGGTGAGGGGGGCGGGAGGGGGGAGAACAAGGGAATCTGTGCCTGTATGTAGAACTTAATTGTATTGCAAAATAAAAATTAAAAAAAAAAAAGAATTGTTTATTATCTTTTATTTCTTTACATCAATATATAAACATGACCATACTCATGTTCTTTGGCACCTCACAATAGAGAGTGACATTGAAGCTGTCCTAAAACTAAAAATATATTTTCCTGTCCTGCATGCAACCCCAGATCACAAGGAAAGAAACTTGTAACTCTTTATTCAAGGTTACAAAGATAGATTTCTCTCTGCAGCCCTAGCTAATTATGAAAGCTTTACCCATGTTTTAGCTGGACTTTATGTAAATCTGTTTCTCTCTGAACTTGGTTGATTGATTAATTAATATTCTTCACCCATGTAAATTTCAGGACCTAAAAAATAAACAGTTGGCTGAACCTTGAATCTTGTATCATAAAATTGAGATTAGGAGTTCTTGCAGAGAGTCCATTGCTGAGAGGATTTGTGCAGGGAGTAATGTCTTTAATGCTATCAGCCAGAGTTTAGCAAGTGGGGAACTGGCACCAAAGTTGCTTTATGCTTGACCTTGGTTCAACAACCAGATATCTGGGAATCTGTCCTTGTGTGATTCATATGCAGGGGCAAATAGTCTACTTTGAATTTACTCTGAAGTTTTAAGTCAGCTAATTGTATGTAATTGCCTTGAAGCTGTGGAATAGAGGTCTGGTTATGAAAGTATATTTTATTCACCAAAATTACACAGTGTAAGAAGAAATATTTTTTCTGTCAATCCACAGACATAATTATGTCCAATAAGTTGAAACACACTACCAAAGGACTGCAGAAAGAATCCCATAGCTGTTTTAAGGGAAAATTGTGGTAGCATACAAGAACATTACAGACAGAAGCAAAACAGCTTTCATTTTCCATGGCCCCATAAGCCTTGCTTTACAAAGTTCTTCCATCAGAGAGTTATTTATCTGGTGGGTTGACCATATGAATATCAGTTGTCAACTGCTATAATTCTTATGACTTCTGGCAATAGGTATTCTAGCATCATCATTGTTGCTGTGATAAAATACCTACCCAAACCAACTTACGGGAAGAAAGGCTTTCAACTTAAATTTACAGTTCATCATTGAGGGGCATCAAAATAAGATTACCTCTTTTGGAAGAACTCAGTCATAGCCATGAAAGTAAAGTGGGAATTATGGAGGAACATATATTGCTGGGTTAATCTCAGATTTGTACTTTGCCATCTCTCTGATAAAGCCCAGGGCTTCCTCCCCAGGAAATGCTCGAGGCAATAGTGGAATAAGCCACCCTCCTACATTAATTAACAGTTAAGATAATCAGCCACAGATACTCCCACAGGCCGATATGATCTAGGCAATCCTTCAATTGAAACTCTCTTTTCAAATGATTCTCTGAGCAGTGGTGGCACATGCTTTTAGTCCCAGTACTTGGGAGGCAGAGCCAGGCAGATCTCTGTGAGTTTGAGGCCAGCCTGGTCTACAGAGTGAGATCCAGGACAGCAGGCACCAAAACTACATGAAGAAACTCTGTCTTGAAACCCCCCCCAAAAAAAGGGCTGGAGAGATGGCTCAGAGGTTAAGAGCACAGACTGCTCTTCCAGAGGTACTGAGTTCAATTCCCAGCACCCACATGGTGGCTCACAACCATCTGTAATGAGATCTGGCACCCTATTCTGTATACATAATAAATAAATAAATCTTAAAAAAATACAAATGATTCTCAACTGTGTAAAACTGACAGTTAAAGTTAATAAGAATCATAGTCAATTAGGTTTGACTCTAAGTATTTTTCTATAAGCTATGTGATATTCTGTTTCTTTTATTTCTCAACATTTGAGCCCTCTCACTAAACTAAAAACGAATACAGATAGTGAAAATAATGTATTTGTTTACGTTGACATCAGTCATCTTAATCTGTTGAAGACTAATCTTTCCTGAGTTGATGATAGATAATTCATTAAAATGTAAATATAATTTTCAATTTATCTTTCATTGAGTTAGTATTAGATTTAGATGTCAATCACAAAATAAAAATTTAATCAATAAGTAAGTACAAAATAAATTCACTTGTATACCCTTGTATTCTTATATTGTATTCATATATACTTGTATTCACTTGTATACATGACTCATTTTTTGAATTAAAACATTACCAACAAGTGATAATCAACCATGCCATTATTTTAATGTTACTTTAATTATTACTTAATTTTTGCCTGTTCTTAAACTTTATAAATGGAATAAAATGATTTTTGTGGGTGGTGATATTTTATAATAGAATAAAATATCCCATTATAATTTGCTATAAAGGAATTCTGGATTCATTGCTTTAGCATACTCTATTTGATTAAATTAATTGAATAATAATATGAATAAAGATCTGGGTAGATTTAACTCATAGCTGTTTTAGATACTTTTGTTGTACACTTCTCTATATGTGTTGCTTCATCGGCTCATGTACACATTTTTCAACAGTTCACATCAACTGGATATTATTGATCATAAAGGGTGTACCTACTTGAACTGACAGTGAATAATTACCTAGCACAAGGAACATGTACACACTGACAGTAGGGATATGAACTAGTCTGGTCTTTAAAAAATCAGTAGGAAGGTTGCTCAAAAATTTCAAGTTAAAAAATAGAACAACATACAACTCAATTATACCATTACAGAACATACCCAAGGGATT
Source organism: Peromyscus eremicus (assembly GCF_949786415.1). Taxonomy (NCBI): domain Eukaryota; kingdom Metazoa; phylum Chordata; class Mammalia; order Rodentia; family Cricetidae; genus Peromyscus; species Peromyscus eremicus. The sequence goes on along the minus strand of NC_081418.1, from coordinate 23,780,907 downwards.
TTAAATCAACACATCACAAAGATACCTGAAAATCACAACACTATTCAAAATAGCTACTTTGTGGAAATATGTGCCCATCATTGGAGAAATGGATAAAGAAAATGTGTTATATATACACAACATATTCTCAGTAATAGAGAAGAATAAATTATCATTATCTGGAAAATATATGCAGTTAGAGATAACCATATTAAGTAAATTAAGCCAGTCTCAAAAAGACAGGCATTCTGTTTGTTTTTTCTTATTCAAGGGTGATGGATTTTGTATACATGAATAAAATAAATGCTTGTGGTACACTGAAACTTGAGGACATTGGTTCTCAGCCTTCCTAATGCTGTGACCCTTTAATAGAGTTTCTCATCCTGTGGTGACCCACAACCATAAAATTATTTTCATTGCTACTTCCTAACTGTAATTTTGCTACTTTCATGAATTGTAATGTAAATATCTGATATTCACATTACCATTTCATATACAACCTCTGTGGGGGGTTGCTATGGGATGGCTTTCTCTATGTTGTGAATATGTGTTGCTCTGATTGGTTTATAAATAAAGCTGCATTGGCATATGGCAAGGCAACTTACAGGCATGTGGGAAATCTAAGAAAATATACTGAGAAAAGAAAGGAAAGGAGGGAGAGATGCCAGCTGCCATCCAAGGAGCAGCAAGACGCCAGCAAACTGGTAATGCCACAGCCACGTGGCAACTTATAGATTAGTAGAAATGGGTTAAGTTATAAGCACTAACTAGCAAGAAGCTTGCCATAGACCATACAGTTGATAATTAATATTAAGCCTCTGAGTGATTATTTTATAAGAAGCTGTGAGATTGCTAGGTGAGAGAGATTTGTTTCAACCATGGGCTGGGCAGGACACAGAGAAACATTTGGCTTCCTAACATGTTGGCTCATGTTTCCACCTAAAATCTGAGAGAACTTAATAAGAGATTCTAAAACGGAGCTAAAAGCAGCTTCCTAGTTGTGTCTCAGGCAAGCCTGAGCTACATGGTGGGTTCGTGGCATGTGAGCTTGAAAACAGCATGCTGAATTCCCACTGCAGCAAATAGAGGCATTTCCAAGCCACTCAGCACACTGCATGGAAGATAAAGCGTTTTCTAGTTAAAAAAATAAAATAAAATAAAAATAAAATAAAAAAAAGATTTTTTTTGAGGGCTACACACTGCTTTGACAGAGTCATAGACCCACTGCTTCCAAGAGAGTTGGTGGTGTGCATGGCTCCCAGAACTGGCTGTAAAGTGACTTTCACCATATTTGGAAGCTGAGAGGGGTGTAGTCAGCAACCAAAGCCACTGCTTCAGTCCTAGTCATGCTATAGTTTAAAGCAATAGATTTACAATAGGCAAATTCAGATTGAATAAACCTCTAAATAGTTTACAATATATGTAAAAATGTATGTAGGCTTGGAAGAGAGAGGAAAAGGAGTATAGACAGTTACAGTTATATAAAAAAATAAAGTCTTTAAAGAGACAATAAAAATGATATAAAAAATAAGCCATGTAAAGTTGAAAATCACACAAAGTTTGTATTATATTGTCTTTGGGATTTTTTCATTTGATTGTGAAGGTTGCTGAATTAAATATATATATATAATTTAAAGGCATATTGACTTCAAAATTTGTGTCTAAGGACATGTTTCTTTGGAAAAGAGGTTCTGCTTTTGTTTCCACAGATGAGAACCTGTGGATTGATTCTATGCTAATATGGTTTAATCAGCCAAGATCCCCTGAAAGTTCTCTGATAACACCATGGCCCAGATGATCTAACATCCAAAATCAACTTCAAAGCAACTGGCTGGGATGATCCATCCTCACAGACTGCTATAGCCAAGATTTAATTATAATTCTTAATTTTCTCAGGATCCCCATAAGATTTTCAGTGCACCCAACCAGCAGGAAGTAGCATGAAAAGCTATGCCCAAATTCCCAAAATATTGTTTATAAATGTTTATGGTTCTAAGGGGGTTGATTATAAATGCAATCTCTTTCTAAAGAAGAAAAGGGGATATAGCTATGATGGATAAAAGGGTAGATTATTTAATCTACATTTAAAGAGCAACAACTTGTGTAAAATGTCATTATTAAACTCTATCAGTAGAGAGCTGTAAGAGGGATCCTGCAAAAAGAAAGGTCTGGATTTTATAATGTTTATATTGTTATTATCATTTTGTTTTGTTGGATATGGTATTATATACCTAAAATCCTTGCATTCTGGAAGCATAGACAGAAAGAATCTCATTAATTTAGGTCAGCCAGGGCTAACTAGTGAGTACAAGGCCAGCTGAACTTATTTAACAAATATCTATTTTTTTTAAAAAAAGCCTGGTGGTGTGCACCTTTAATACCAGCACTCAGAGGCAGGGGGATCTCTGAGTTCAAGGCCTGAGCTACAGAGTTAATTCCAGGACAGCCAGGTCTACACAGAGAAATTGTATCTTGAAAAACAGATACAAAAAGGAAACAAACAAATAAAAAAATAAAAAGAAAGAAAAATAAATAAATAGAAATTTCTGAGCTACTTTCTATATATTCAAACACTCTTGCCCCAAATAGTAGGCAATCTCCAAACCTTTGTTGTGCTTACCACTCAAATTTTTATCTACCTAGTGTCCTCACAGCCTTCAGTGTTCATCTCTAGTAATTATCTGCTCACCTATGACCTGATGTATTTTACCTGTATCCCCACAAACACAAGCAAGTTTTCATTCCAGAGTAGTTTTATTTCTCACCACTGATCTTGAAAGAGTTCTGCCCTAATGATGAATTCTTTTGTGATGGAATTTGCTGCAGCTTCTTTCTGCTAAGACATGGACAGTCATGTTAGAAAGCCTTAGTTATTCCTGCAGCCCTATAGCAAATACATGAATAAATGGCTGGATTTGAACTTCCCCTTCAGAGGTGAATGAAAATGTTAAACATAGATGCCCTTACTCTATCCCTGTTCCTAAGAAATGCTTGAAGTCTTCCCCTACTATATGTCATGTGTGTTTTTTCACAGATGGAAAAAGTTCTCTTCTATTTCTTGTTTGCTGGTTGTTTTGATCATGAAATCTTTTAATTTTGTCTAATCATTTTCTTTAGCTACTGAAACAATTCTGCAGTATAAATTAATTTACGTTTTGGTAGGCAAAAACAACATTGTTTTTCTGAGATAAATTTCATTCCAGATCTGTGTATAGTCATTTTATTTGTATTTGTGTTTGATTTGCCATTATTGTTTTGATGATTTATTTATCTGAGTTCATAAGGAATATTGGTTTCACAGGAATTTGTTTTCTTGTGATGTTTTTATCTTTCTCTGATATTATGACAATGAAAACCACAGCAAGCTTTTTAAGGTGTTTTCTCTTAGGTTTTAAAAGAGGTTTTGAATTATGTTTTATTTTTCATTATAAGCTAGGACAAATCACCAGTGAAGGTAGTGGAGAAGGGAAGAAACAGAGCCAGTTGAGAGAAATAAGGTTAAGTACATTGAAAAAAAAATGAATCTAATCAAAATATACTCCTTTGGCAAACACAAAAGCAATAAACAAACAAACCCAACAAAAAACCCACAAAAGTAAAGGGTTATGTGAAACCTCCAACATTGAGATCGATATCAGCTTCAGTCTCTACAGACAGACTCCTCCCCATTGTGGCCCCCAGAGCTCAGGCCTAGGCCAGAAGGGTCTGAAGCAGGTCCCATCCTGATATGGCACCAAGGAGTACCACATATTCTGCAGCTCTGATCCTCTAGGCCACCAGGCACCCTGTCCAGAGACGTCCCAGATGGCACAGAACCTTGTCTGTGCGTCCCCTTTCCTCATGTCTCTGTACCAGTGACCCCCTGCCTGGAACCCATGTCCTCCTCAAAGCCCTGAAAGGTGAGCCCTCCCATACTTTGTCTCCAAATGAAATTTGTCTTTAAAATAAAGGAAAGAAACACCCTAGGGACAAAAAAAAAGAGAGTTCAAATGTTACCTAGTGAAGATTTGGTAGGATTTTTTTTCTTTTGTTATTATTTTTTCCTTTTTCATATGTATTTTCTTGTCTGCACGTTTGAATGTTATGGGTTCCTGAATATATTGTGCACATAAATGTGGAAGCCAGAAGTTATCTTGTGATGATCCTTTGCCTCCCTTCCACCTTTTTCAGTGTGGTATGGCATCTTAATCAAAGCACAAAGCAGATGTTGCTAATCTCATTAACCACTTGGTCCTGGTATAACCATCCTCAGGCTAGACTCAAGGTGGACTGCCAAGCGCAATCAGCATTTTAGGAGGATCCAGGAATCCACATGCTTCTGTTCCCCATGCTTCTGCATAGGCATGATGGATTAAATTTCCCTTAGTATGAACACAGCTAGAGTACTTTTCTCCAATTTCCTCAGACTTGAGTGTCATTTCTTTGACCATTGGAGTGTGGCAATGCTTTCCTTAGGGGAAACTGGACAAGCTACATAGTGAAGAAAATAAGGCCCAAATACTTGAATCCCTGGACCGTGCTGTGAGTACTATCCAATAGTTAGACCAACATATTTTAGAATTACATACCAAAAATAAAATTTTAATTTTTCAAGCCACTAAGGTTTAGGCTGTGGCTTTGTTATTTATTTGTTATTCCAGGCAATACAATTACTTGGACTAATACAATTTAGGTTAAACATGGTGTATTAGTAAATTACCAGCATATAAAACCAAAACTTTAGTTATTTTATAAAAAATTGCACTAAAAAGAAAAAGTTCCATAGGCCACTTAATATTGATTATGAATAAAATCCACTGAAAGTATGTGAGCATTTGTTCAATAAACCACAATTTTACTGTTTGGCTGATATGCTGGAAAATATAGCAAACAATAGTAGAAATACAAAGAAAATACAAAACCACAATTATTACAAGAAAATTTTACTCACCTAGAATTTTACTGAACAGGTAAAGGAACCTTAATTAGGATTGATTATATATTAAATTACATATAAAATTTTATAAATGTAGAAAGAATTTTCTCATTACTCACAAAACATTGAAGCAATATGAACAGGATCTAATATTTATGAACTTATTTAAATATTTTTACACTTATTGATAAAAAGTAAATTAAAGTTGTAATTACAAATGCTTTAAAAAACTTTAAAATAATTTTATTAAATTTAGTGTCTGTTGTTGTTTGAATGTGGAAAGTCACCCATTGTCTTTTCTTATTAAACACTTGGCTCACAACTGGTAACACTGTAGAATCTTTGGAAGGTAGATCTTACCTGGAGCAAGTGGGTCTCAGGAGGCAATCTTTGACCAACTGTTTTGTTTGTTTATTTTTTTCGAGACAGGGTTTCTCTGTGTAGTTTTGGTGCCTGTCCTGGATCTCGCTCTGTAGACCAGGCTGGCCTCCAACTCACAGAGATCCACCTGGCTCTGCCTCCCGACTGCTGGGATTAAAGGCATGAGCCACCACTGCCTGGCTGACTGACTTTTTAATAACCAAGCCCCATTCCCAGTCCCCTCTCTGTTTCCTGACTGCAGAGTCAATGTGACTTGCCTCCATGCGTCTGCTGTTGGGTCTTCCATTACAGACATTATTTACTCATATACTGTATGCTAAAAAGACACCTTCCTCTCTTCATGTTTTTTCTTGTCAGTTTTATTTTTTTTGTCACAGTTATTGAATAACACCCAAAGTAATTAGGAATAAAAAATGCTTTTGTACCATCTCAATTCAATTTGTATAATAATATTGAAGAATAAAACTACTAATATAATTCAACTGAAAATATAAGTCAGAGAAATTCTTCATGCAGTTTCAACACAAATTACCTATACTTTATGCAATAGCAATGGCACAGAAATATATATATATGTATAAGAACTAATTGGAATTCCAGAGGGAAAATCATCATTATGATTACTAATATACTTAAATGTTTACATAGCATAGGAGAACTTGTGAATCATTTTTACTATTAATGAGAGGAAGAGAATGTTCTCTTATACACAGAGTCCCATAAATGGTGATTCCAGTGAAAAATGTGGTGTCAAAAGAACTAGAAAAGGTGCTTTTGAATGATGATTTTGATATGAGTTGTTTCTTTGTTACACTACATTCTACAGTTCACTCTGGCTCCAAGCTCATGATAATGCACCGGTTTGTCCTTCTCAGTCCTCAGATTACAGATACAAGACAATACATATGGATTAGAAGAAATATTTTATATGTTCTCAGTATAAAAAATGGCAAATGTTTGAGATCTTTAATAACCTAAATATCCTGAACATATCGTTGTACATTGTATATTTATATCAAAATATCATACCTTACCATATAAATACAACAGTTCCATATCATTTAAAAGTAAATGAATGAATTAATATTAAGAGAATTATGTGCAGAAAAGAGGGAAATAAGAGTGTAGGAAGGAGGTGATATGGGCTGAGAGGTGACAGTAATCAGATGCACTATATATGTATATATATACGTATACATGGGTGCATCAAAATGTCAAAAAAGATGAAGATAGAACAGACTACTTATGTAGTTATAACTATTCATATATGTCTTACACAATTATACATCTATACATGAACATATTCAATAAATATGTATGCATAAATATTTACTCATCTGTATCTCACACACACACATATATATATACACATAAATATATATGTATGTTCTAATGCATTAGTTTGTATTTTGCTTTATTGATCTACAATGTACTATTCCTGCCAATAACATTAATCCAATCATTGGATGTTATGTTTTAATGCATTAAAACAGTAGTTTTAAAAAAAATGAATGAATATTTTTCCTATATATTTTGAAGTTTTATGAATTGGTTTCTATCTACAATAACAAAAGGACAAATGTGATTAAAGATACCTTCGATTTTACTAGTGATAGTTGGTACAAAATAGCATGGGCACAGGGAGTCCAACACTGAAGTGCATTACTCTCATTGTGATATCATGCCTTTGCAGGACGAACCTCACAACCTCCATGGGTGATGAGAATGCTAAGAGACCACAGGGCTGCAGACTGCTGTTTGTGCATATTAGAGATGGATCATGGAAGCATATGAGTGGGGTCACATGTTGGATGAGGTTGTTTAACTCTTCTTTTCTTACCAGCTCCTTGCTTTTCAAATTCTGAGATATTTATTTTATAATATTCTATCACCAAATTATTATTATCATTATAGACACAATACATATGATTCTTGTCACTGAATTGATCTATGAAACCCACAGACAATTTACATGATTGCCAAAGGGAATAAGTTACAACAGGAAGAGGAGCCTAAGAGAAAAAGCAACACAAAAGTACTTTAGTACTGGTAATGTTCAAATACTCCATTACAGAAGACAATGTTTGCCATTCTGATAGGATTGTCTCCTGACAATTGACAAGAGAAATGTTTCCCAAAATAGGACTAGAAAGACAAAAATCCAGACTCCATTTCCAGAGATGTATGTGGCAGCCTTAGACTTTATAGTTGCGATTTGCCCACTGACCGAACATCACAGAGCAAAGAGTAAGACATTAACCAAATGAAATGGCTCATTAAGTGCTCACACAGTCCCCTGACAATGCTGAAGCCTTGCTATTTACTATGTCATTGCCAAATGTTGTTCCCTTGTCAGCAAGGAAGTCCATAGGAAGTGGACCCAGTGGAAAGGAAAGGCTGAACAGACCTGTGCCATTAACTTCTGTCAGCTTAATCAGCCCAGCAAATGAATGTGGCCCCATCAAAAGAGTAAAACAAATAACAGATCCATTTCTTACCTTTCTAGCACAGGCAAAAGAAAAAGAAAATCCTGAAGTGAAAGTCTTAACACTGTATCTTGTAGTTTGTGACTGATTTGGTGATTTTTTTAAAATAAATAATGTAGAGTTAACAGGAAATATTTATATTAAGAACCATGTTCTTAATATAAATGTGGTTCAATTTTGTTGGCTACCAAGGAAAGAAATGCAAATTATCTCATCACTGAATTAAAAATACATGAAAAGCATATATATGCATTTTAAAGAAGAATACAATTAATAGAATGTGATTTGAGATATTTGATATTATGGATTGATCATGTAGATAGATTTTACAGCAGTGAGATATGGCTATTTTGACTAAATAATAGCTCTCACTGGGATAAATGTGGTAATGATTAAGGAATTTGTAATATTTAAATGGAAGTGTATGCTTTGCACATTTAAAATAAATTTTGTTAATTTGTTAGGAATTATATTACAAGTAATTCAAATACAAGTTTCACAGTAAACGCAAGCTATATACCTTATAGATAATGCTTAGACATGCTAAGGAAGAACGAATTTGTTCAAAGTTACCACCAAAAATAAGGAATCTAGAACACTAATGTTTACTTTCATCTACTACATTAAGGATAGAAACAATTTCTGTTAAGTATTACTCTTATAGATCACTAAGTTCTCTATTACAACCATCAATTAAGTTTTTGTATCATTAAAAACAGTCAGAGATTTCACAAATCAAAGGACATAGCTATGTTCTAGTAAAATCATATTTGCAAAAATAGGTGGTAAACCAAATGGACAGTCATGTGAGGCCTCTGTATACTTACTGTGAGCTGTACTGCCTTTATCCTTGCTATTACAATGATCGTTAAAATATGGTTTCAACTTCAATACTATTAGAAACAAAGCCAACTCTCACTTGTTTACTTCTATTACTGTGGAGATAGTATATGTATATTTTTGTTAGCAGGTAGGTGTTTTTGAGAATTTATTTCTTTGGGGATATTAGAGTCTTTGATATGCAGTTGAAATTTCCATACAAATATCAATTCATTTCAATCAAATTAATATTGTCTGTGTGTCAATTCTAAGATCAAACTATTTCCACATCTTAACACATCCGATCCCTTTGTTATTATTTCCAGCTTATCACAAACCTAGAACTGAGTAGAACAATAGAAGCACTATCAATGTTTATGTTTGAGATAATAATAAAGAGTAAACAATTGATATGCAACTACACCATACACACCTTTCTTTTTGAGCTTTGTGCTTTTGGAGCATCATCCAAGGAAGCATCATCAAATCTAGTGTATCAATTCAATAGTATTCTATTCATTACGTATGCACTATTGGTATAGTCAACAAATCTTTGGAAGTTTGCCATGATATAGCCTTCCTTTTCCATGGTAAATATTTTATATGTGGTATTTTTAAAAAAGTGATTTTTACTTGAACTTTACAGAGGAGCATTGAGATATATGTGCAAATTTATAAGAGCAGCTTACCAGATGGTAGACAAGCCATGAGATCAATTTCTGTTGATCTCAACTCTGTCCTACAGGGAGAATGAGATTACAATGCCCATTCTTCCTTAATGAAGTCTCTGGTTCCTCTAAACAGGGCCTTTACTTAAAAGTGTCTAATACTCAATAATAGCAGAATTTCTGAAATTCTTATATTTTTCACTTTTAGAAAAAAAGGCACTGCTTATTGTGTGAAATTGTTGTTTATGACATTTAGACTAGTGTATTTGCTGCAAATGTTTATCTCAATCCAACAAAATTATCATACAATCAACTCATCTTATTACTTGAATTTTATTTTTATTTTGTGGCACATTAACTTGCCATGTATTCTTAATTTTGAACTCAAAATAGTCTTCCTGTATCAGCTCCTGAAGCACTGGAGTTAATACATGTGCCACATGCTTGACTTTAATGTCATCTTATACTAATAAGTCTCTTTAGAACTTAAATGTTTAAAAAAAAAACATATAAGGCAGTGGGCTGCCTATGTGATTTTCAATGCATTATTGTCAGTGACTAAGCCAACTACTCTAAAAGCAGATTTTTTTAAAAAAAGGCAAGTCTATCTTTACACTTCATAAGCCGTTTCTAAATCATCACCTAATTTTAAATGAATGCACATTGGGCAGTCCACTCTAGAACTAAGATTAGTAGAATCAAACTGTTCATCTTTCACCTTTACAATATAATATGCAATGTGTTTGAGGTTCCATAACTCTTTTTGAACACACCCCTATCTCTCCCATTGCCAAATAATCCAAAAAATGAATGTTCTTTTTATTATCTTCTTGTTTTCCTTTATATCACTGGCTACCAGTGTTGACTACACACTGAATTACCTAGCAACTTGTGAGGTACCAATCCCTAGTATTCAGGCTCAAGGCCACAGATTTAATTGGCCTGGAGTCTAGTCTTCATATTGTGTGTCTGACAGGATAATATTGCTTTCCACATGAAAGTTAGCTTGTGAGATTGCTATGTGAAGAAAAGATAAGCACGGTGCCATTCTCTGACTTGACTCTCCTCAGATTCTAATAGAGAGGAAATGACAGAAAGCTGTGTGCACTCTGCCCAAATATCCTTTTTAGACAAGAACGCCTCACAAATTTGTAATCTTATTCAGCCTTTTTACTTCACCTACTCCTCGTTTTCTCTTCTAGGGTCCTCATTCATAATTGTTACTTGGTTTTTATTAATGTGGAGCATGGGGCTCTTTGGGAATGAAAGAGGCTGACACGGAAAGCAGATTTCCCGCACAAACAAATAGCAGCACATTGCTTGCTGTCAGGTTAGAGGAGAACAGAGAATGCAGGGTTTCACAAAGTTGGTTCAAATCATGGTTTGGCTTCTTACTGATGGAAGAAGATGCCGGAAGGGGTATGAGTATTTTCCAGCCACAGTCCCTAGGTGAATGCAATGCCTGTCACGTACTCCATAAGGAATTGTTATAATCTTAATAAAACTTTAGTAGTTGAGATTATGATAGATTTATGTATTTGTTACAGAGTGTTGTTCATGTAGAGAAGTGAAAAGTCATTCAAGACTGAATGGTTTCAGAAAGTGGGGGTGATTTCATGATTGAGTCTTTAAAGGAAATCTTATACTAGAGCAAGAATAAAGAGGTCATTAATAAAGTAAACATAATTATTCTAACTTGCTGAGGCAAAGGTTGCAGGCATTTTGAGTGATGCACAGGGAAATTCTTTTGTACCACTTTATGATGGTTTCAGAATGATCTTGCCTGCTGTTTGTGCTCTGTACTGCAATGTCCAGTAGGAAAAACATACAGCTTCTCAGTAAGCAGCTGGGCAGGTCATCGATGTCAGATTATTATATTCAGAGTTTTGTTACCAAATTGATCAATTTCTTAAAAGGATATACAGAAATACAGAGAAGAGTTTGGAGTAAGAAGAGGCTGAACATAAATACAGTATATTAGAATGTTACTTTAAAAGGGATTAAAATCTCATTGAGAACAAGAGCTGTGGAATTGCTTGACATTATACAGATTCTAATTTAAGAATTTGCATGGGGGAAATTAGCATTTCAAAAGGGATACACACCAGATCATTCATTAATTTGTTCAGTGTGTTGAAACAACATTTTCACTAAATAATCATGTCAAATTTTATATATTCTAAGAAGTTAATATCAAAGAATGACCTTTTGAAATTGGGTTGTAAGATATTTCTAAGTTAACCATGTTTCACATTTCAACTAAACATCTTAAATAAAACATGTTTTATGTGTATATTTATCTGTGGAAGAGTAAATGAATTGATCCTTAATGTATAGCAACTCAGAAGCATGAATGTATTTTGAGAAGTTCATTCTAGGATAACAAAACATTTGAAAGTAGGAGGAAAGCTATTAGTTTAATGGAGCTGTTTTCATCAATGATGTTAAATGTCTGCTTCACATGAAAAATGAAGTGAACTGTTATACTGAATCAGTTTGTCACCATCTCACTATTGTAAAGGAAAAAGAAAAGTCTAAATGCCTTACCTAGGTTAAAAGAGTCAAACTTTACATTTTATGTTTAAACGAATTTGGAAACTTGATTGCCACAGTTCCTTGGTTGGTTGCAGAGGATTTTACGATAGGCATTGACTCCTAGACTTAATATTTTTACGTCATTGGACCATTTAAATAAGTAAGATTCAAGGCATTTGATAAAACATTAAGCTTAATATGTACCTAAAATTCCCTTATGTGTTGGAGGGTTCGGAAGAGTAAAGACCAGTGAAGCCTAAATTCACTTCCTGAAAATTCCCTAAAACTCTCTGTATTGGCTGTAAACAGCTCTCTTAGCTTCACATAGCATTGGGAGACATCTTGAAAATACATGGGATCTGTTCTCTTTTTCTATCAATTCCAATTAGTGTCATGTACATTTTAGACAACATTATGCATTTACTTTTAAAGCATGGCATGCAATTGTTGGGCTAGTCAATTAATATAAGCTATGTGGTAACTTTTTTTGTAGTCCCAGTCATCAACAATTTAAATACCTGGGACTTTAACAACTTGTCAAATGGAGACATGCATTATTAATAAATTTTCTGAAATGAAGAAATATACCTGGGACCTACAAATGGAATGGTTGTTGATCAGGTAACGTTTCTGTTAAAATAAATATATTAGTCACTCAGTAAGGTCTGACTCATATCGATCTAAAACATATTTCTGCCATGTATTATTTTGCTGTTTTTGTTTCTCTCTAATCCCTTAGTCATTTCTCAGTTACCTCTCTGCTTTTCTGTGCCTAGATACCACAAAGCCCCTGTTTCTTTACTTCTCGGTGTCTGCTTTCCAATTTCAAATTTTCTTTGCTCTCCCTTATGACAAAGGTAAAGAAAAACACCTGTAGTCTACAGACCCACAATGTGAATCACAAACAAATATTTCCAGACATACAGTATGAAGATGAACATTTTGATTTCCTCATCTTCTCTGCAGAAACAGCTTAGAAGTCATGTCAAAAGAAAATGACAGTCACAGATTGAGAGAGAAAAGGAGTAACCCCACAGAAAGGGGGTAGTACTTATAAATGTATTCTCCAGAAAGAGATAGTGTTCATGCATTAACCACTGCAGCTCCAATTAGAAAAGTGGATATAACAGAGGAAAAAATCTGGAATAAATGTCCAGCTAACAAAACAAAAGTAGTGGGTTCCTCATTAGGACCTGTTATCTCTCCATTTATCAACTCTCTAATAGGTTTCTTGTACCAGTCATGGATTTCTTCCTGTGTAGTGGGCCTCAAATCCAAACAGAAATTGATTGGTTATTGCTGTAACGTCTATGTTACTGTTGAATCAATGGGTACAATAAGTCACTATGTTATCTCACAGAATTCAGAGCTGGATAAGAATGGGGATAATTTTCTACCCCTGTTGGATGAACTGCATCTTCCATGTTGGGAGGAAGCTTCCAGTTCAGTTTTCTGTTGATGCTACATATTCTGTGACCTAATCACATGATATCCTCAGCAATCATGTCTTCTCTTCAAATTTAGTGGGCAACTAAGAGCAATGTCAGTAATCTGTATCATTTTGATGGCCTCTGGAGCCTCCCTGACCAATAACTCAAAAGAAAATACTTTATTCCTGACAATGAGAAATCTGTTTAAACTCACTTATTTTAATTCAAAAAATATTACATGTAAAGGTCTACAAAATAATGCACAAGGAATCCATACAGCATCTCCTATATTAACAAATTGTTATTACATTTTTATGAACCAACTGAGGAAACTGTTGTGCCTCATCTTTATCTTCTTTGTGCAATTAAAACTAAAAAAAAAATAAAAATAAAGATTAAAAAACATTTATCTTTAAACTTTGTGCAAGGTATTATATTTCCTGATTATACATAATTCAACTAAAATTTAAATTTGATGCATTGAAGTTATCTAATGAAATTTACATTCTTTATTACAAATATTTCCTTTTACAAATTACAGTATTTTCTTTTCTATCCAAAGGTAATATATGTTATTTATAGGTTTATATCATTAATCTACAAGTTCTTGTTTATTTTTTCCTGATTTGACATTTTTAAAAAGAATAAAAAAATGATTAAGAGACTATTTCTTAATGTCTGTTTATCAGTTTTTCAGGATCAGAATTAACTCAAACACTCTTGATAAAATACCCAAAAAGTGAAATTGGGTGTTCCTTAACGCATCATGGTAGTAGGGGATGTGATAGAGATGAACATTATGTTTTCACAAGAGAGAGCAGAGACAGTAGGAAAAGGGATAGAGTTCTAGGTGAAACTTTCAAATCCATGCCTGGGGTCATATACTACCTATGTCCTATTCCAACAGTTTCCAGAACTGTTCCTCAAATATCATTATCTGCTTTAGGGACATTTTATATTCTACTCAAACACTATGCTCTTGGTCCCCAACGGCTCATATCTATCTCATGATGCAAAATGCATTTAGCCTATCCTCAAGAATTGTCAAAGGTGCAGATGTCACAATCCACAGCCAAGCACCAGGCAAGCTCTAGGAGTCCAGCTGAAGAGAGGAAAGAGGGATTCTATGAGCAAGGGGCATCAAGATCATGATGAGGAAATCTACAGAGACAACAGAACCAAGCTAGTGTGAACTCATGAACTTTAGACCAACAGCTGTGGAGCCTGCATATGACTGGACTAGGCCCTCTGTGTAAGTGAGACAGCTATGTAGCTTGGTCTTCTTAAGGGACTCTTTCAGTGGGATCAGGATCTATCCCTGGTGCATGAGCTGGCTTTTGGAGCTCATTATCCATGGTGGGACACCTTGCACAGCCTTGGTGCTGGGGGGTGAGGGTGGAGGCTTGGAGCTACCTCAAATGAATGTACCAAACTTTGCTGAGTCCCCTTGGGAGGACTTACCTTTTCAGAAGAGGGGATTAGGGGTGGGTTAGGAGGAAGACTGGGAGGGAGTGGGAGGAGGGAAATGAGGGGGATCTGTGGTTGGTATGTAAAATGAATTTTAAAAAAAAGAAGAAAAAGTCATCATCCACATCCTCTTATATGTTATCCTCTCAGAAATGCTTGTAAGGTTCTTGACTCTGGGCACACTGCCTTGTCTCTCAGTTGACTTTCTTTGGAAGTCTGGCTAAAACCTCTGTAACCTATACATCTTACATCTATATTCCATAAAGAACCAATATCATATAGTTGAAAACTGGTTTTGGTAACAGGTGAAGTAGTGGCTGTGCCTCTTTGAAAAATGACTGCAACTGATTATCTGGGTGATTAAATCCCAGAAATTAGATCTGTGGGTGTCTCTGTGGATACAGGGATTCTGGAGCTCTCTTTCTAAAGCCAAGCTTTCAAATGAGTTAAATCATTCACTGATTTGATAGTGGAATGTTTGGCATCTGGCCAATTAATGATATGACCTCAGGGTAAATTTCCTGTCATCCTGACAACATGTATTCTGTGTTATATTGCAATTTCCTCTATCCAATCAATTATTTCATTACTTTTAAATTCAGCTCACCTAAAGTCTTAGGACCCAGACAAAATACAGAGATTTTTTTTTTCTGCACTGCAGCATATATTGCTTCTTGGCCAGTTCCTAATAGGGCCTTGATTCTGATATGAAAGCTCATTTATTTTCTTAGTCAGGGATTCTGAACATTCACCAGAATCACCTATTAAACTGTACCACAAGCACTCTAGGGATTCTCCAGCCTATTTCTTCAAACTCTCAAAGGGTTCCCCCCACCCCAAAAACAAATTCAGTCACCACAAGAACCAACTTTCAGAATTACTTGCTTTTTTTTCTTTTTCTTCTTCTTCTTCTTCTTTTTTTTTTTTTTTTTTTTAGTTTTTCGAGACAGGGTTTCTCTTTAGTGTGGGTGCCTGTCCTGAATCTTGCTCTGTAGACCAGACTGGCCTGGAACTCACAGAGATCTGCCTGGTTTTGCCTCCTGAGTGCTGGGATTAAAAGGATTAAAGAAATGAGTTCTGAAAATGCACACACACACACACACACACACACACACACACACACACACACATACATAATATATTGACTGAGATGGCTATATTTATGTATATACATGTTCATTTTACATATACAATACATAAATATATAAAATGAATTTGAGAATAATGGAGTACATGACAGGGTTGGCAAAGGAAAGCAGGAAAGGTGAAATGATGTAATTATATTATGATCTCAAAAACAATAATAATGTAAGATCTTCTGAAAAGAAAAACTTAAAAAAATACTGAAAACTCAAATGATAACAATTTGACATCAGAGAACTTCCTTGAGGCTAGGATATTACTGAATGTATAGATTTAAATGGCTCATTAGTTATTCAGTGTGAGTGGATTTTTTATATATTTTGAGAGAATTTCAAATGACCAGTAGAAAAATGATCTTCCATTTGCTTTCTAACTATGTAACATAGCTCAAGCACACAGCATTATGTTCCACCATCCTCGCTCAGGAATATATTTCAGAAGACAGTAAATGTCAGAACTAAACAGCTTTTATTCTTCTATATGTGTAATATTTAAGTCTATTTTCTAATTTGTTCTGGTTAAAATTAACAGTTGATCATATTCTTGATTTCATTTTCAGCTGTTTCCATATTTTAAGTTTTCTATCACCCATCTCTTTCTCCAAACTTTATATACATGTTGGGATTTCTAAAGACAGCATGTCAGTTGTCCACCTCAACTCAGCCAATACCAGGAATAAAAAAGGTAAAGAAACAACTTTACTCACAATTTATGGGGACAATTTGTCATAACCTTACAGAAACCCAAATAAAAGTGAACAAAAGCCTGACATCGAGTAGATATTTTTGCACTCATATAGATCATATATGAAAATCTTCCTAAAAAATATGAGATCAATTAAGTCCCCTCCCCCCCAGTGTTTGCTCAGTGAAATAAAATCTAGTTTCATATGGGCATTCTCTTTTGCTTTCATGTTTTTGCTTGGTATTCTTCGCAGACAAAACATAACTTTCACTCAGAGCACGTCCACATAAGATTCACTAAAACTGAAGAGTAAGATCAGAGAAAATGAAAACAATAATAGGACAAAATGTCACTTATTTTCACTAGCCTTATTTTATAGAAAACTGCTCTTGCTCTCGAGTTTTCATGAGGGCCTTTGGTGCATGAGAAATCCCACGGTGATATTCACAATCAGTTTTCACATGCACAAAAACACTATTCGCCTTCTGCTGCTTTCCAGATTTCAAGTGAAAGCCTCATTTTTATCACAATTTAAGTTTGCATTTTCCCATTCTCTCCCAACTTTTTGTCATGTTCGTATGTTCCTGGCCTTCCAAAACAAACAAGCAAACAACAAACAAAAACAAAACAAAACAAAACAGAGAAGTGCACTAAACCTACAAAGGAGAAACTGCTAGTTGCCGAGATTGCTTTCCAGGAAAGTAGTTCTTAAAAGAAAAGTTATGAGGACATAACAGACATATAATTAAATTTAATATGATAAATTTTACCTGGGACTCTATCTTGGAGAACATCATCTTGGTGACATAGAGACACATTTATTGTCCAAAGTTCACGTTCCATCTTATCCATTGTCTCCTTTTGTCTCTGGGGTATATCATCACACTCTGAGCAAGCACTAATATTTCTTCATTGGAGAGCAAGTTGTATTTTGGATATATGATTTGTGAAATTATACAGTTTTCTGTTTTTTTCTGCCTCTGTGTTCAGTGTATTTTCAGATTTACATGGATTGTTGCATGTATCAGTATTTGATAGCTTTTAATTTTATTGCATGATATTCCATGTCTGAATATATTACAACTTTTAAATCTATTTTCCTCTTGATGCACATTGGTTCCTTCCAGTTGTTGGCTATTATAAATAAAGTTGCAGTGAACATGCATGATGATATTTGTATCCAGATAGTTTCATTTCTCTTGGTGAATATTTGGGAATGGAAAAGTACATATAGTAGGATAGTAGTCACGTTTACAAAAATTCCCAACTTGTTTCACAAAAAGTAGTATGTGGGAGATTAAGGTTTTCTATATCTTTGTCAAAAATTTGATCTGGCATGTATTTCTTAAGTTCATCTCTTCTTGAAGAACATTCTTGTAAAAAGTGGCATGTAGAAATACCTTGCTGCATTCAAATTTCCACTTCCTAATGAGTGATGATGACCTGACGATTTTTCCATGTGCTTAGTGTTTTGAAGAAATGTTTGGATTTTTAATGTTTGTTTTAAAAGTGAATTTTTTGTTCTCCATTTTTGAATCTGAGAACTCTATGTAGAGTTGACACAAATCTTATGTCATAAAAATTATTAATGAATTTTTTTGCCCCTGTGGATTGTATTTTATCTTTTTAAATTTATGTGAACATGTGTATATATATATATATATATATATATATATATATATATATATATATATATGATTGTCGAGGTTAGAAGTAAACTATGGGTTGAGTTCTTCCATCACTTTATACTTTAATTATAGAGGCAGGATCCCTCGGTGAATCCAGGGAGTCCTGATTTTGTCTAGCTTGCTTGCATTGGGCATCCCAGTGCCTTGTCTTCTGAGAATTAAAATTTCAAGTGGGCCACCATAACATCACTTCTTTTTACATAGATTTTTTAGGAATCGAGCTTTGGTCCTCATTGCATGGCAATTATTTCATTCAGTGAGCCATATGCGTAGCTTTCATATGTTTTTGTTATGGTGGTGGTTACTGTATTGTAATGCTTTGTCTGGAACCTCCAGAATTTTAATTTAGAGTGCTTAGCATGGATAAACTTAACTTATTCTTGATTTTAAAAAGAAAATTTAGTCTTTTACCAATTAGTAGATATTAATTGCATGTTTTTAATTTTCATAGTCAATATTAAATTGAGCATATTTTCATTGATTCCTAGTTTATTATAATTCTAATTGAAAATAAGCATTGCAATTTTACCAAATCACTTCCTTTAAATTTAGTTTTCATCTCCCTTCAAAGAAATGTCTTTCTGCAACTGATGGAGACTATTACAGAAACCCTCAACTGGTCAAAATATTGGAAACAACTGGCCATACCTAAGTCCCATCTGATAGATTTAGAATACAACTAAGGCTCAGGGAGCTTCACATTAGAGGGTGCTTAAAGATTACAAGAGATGAAAGGCAGTGATCCCTGCCATGTGATATGCTCTTCTATAAATGACAAGGAAGCAAAACCCAGGAAATTTCAGTGATATTCCCACCTGAGCAAGACACACACATTGAAAACACTAGTAGACATGTCAGTGCACATTGATAAAGCTCATAATGCCCCATCCCTAGATAAATGTTACAGGAAAAATGGCTACTGAAAGAGGGAGAATTAGTTTGGGAAGAGTTCCCAGATAGTTCATCCAATCCCAAATGTTCACTCTAAAACATATGTATGTATAACACTAAATGGACTCACACACATGTGCATATATGTATAGATGCACAACACACACATACATACATAGATATATACCTATCTATGTATGTATACATATATATGTATATATATATGTATATATGTGTGTGTGTGTGTGTGTGTGTGTGTGTGTGAAGAGGTGACTTTTTTAAAGTAAGTAGGAGAGGTGTGGTGATATTTTATTTGTGCAACCCAATAAAGTTTATCTGAGGATCAGAGGAAAAAGCTAGCCACAATATTAAACACAGAAGTCAGGAAATGGTAGCACACACTTTAATCCTATCATTTGGGAGGCAGATATCTGACTGGATCTCTGTGAGTTCAAGGCCACACTGGAAATAGAGCCAAGCATGGTGGCACAGGTCTTAAATTCCAACACTAGTTAACCATAAAGGTTTGGAAGTCTGTACAGACAGACAGGAAGTGACAGAGCTGGGAAGGAAGAGGAAGTAATATAAGACAGAGAGAGCAAATGAGATAGCAAAACAGAAAGGCATATAGGTATGGGTATACAGAAAATAGGTCTCTCTTGGAAGTTGAGGGTTGGTAAGGTGAGGTTGGCTTGTGGCTTTTCCTATTTCTCTGATCTCTCAGGTTTTAACCCCAATATCTGGCTCCAGGTTTTTTATTTAAGAAGACCATTTAGCAGTTTGTCTACAGAGAGGCATGAAAGGGATTAGAGGAGGGAGACACAGGGGAAGAAATAATGTGACTACAATAAGCATATAGAAAATTATCAAAAAAGATCTTCACATTCCTCTTCATTGGGTTTAGATTTCTTAATACATGTGTAGTGATACAAGTGATGCTTTCATTGTAAATATAAACTAGGTTTTATTGATTGAGAAAAAACTAATTACAACTCTTTTTATTTCTTTAATGTGATTTATATACAAAATTCTATATATTTGCAAGATAATAATTTTCATTTTATAAAAACTTAGCTAATGAGTCAATTCTATTCATTATAACATGGAATGCCTATCATTTTGACTAGGTATCTTTTATTGATCCTAAGTTACCATGCTTTTCACCAGAAACAGAGGCTTGGTGCTGTTATTTCTTTAGGGAACAATTCAGCAGGCAAAGTATAAAAGAATTCTACAAATTTCTTCTTGTAAGACCAAAATGACCATCTCTCTGATCAATGATGAAAATAGGTTAAATTAAGATGTTGGTCATTCAGAATAATTGGATATTAATTTAATTTCTGTCATTTAAAATGTCTGTGACTTTGGGTAGATCGCCTTATTAATTCAGTTTTGGTACCCTATTCTAGTGAGCAAGAGGGTAACAGTTCACAGTTTTCAATTTTATATATACTTAACTTTCTGAGACTGTGTCACTCTGAACTAAACATCAGTTTTTCACACATTACGAAAAATAGTGTCATTGCATAATTCAGACTTTCATGTTAAAAAACTTTGATGAAAACTCTAACTTTAGCTGTGTGTGATCAGTTTCATGGTACAAACTGATTCACAGGACCTCTTGGTAAGCAAAGTGCATGTTAGTCCATTCTGTTTAGTTCATTTCTGTCTTTAATCTGTCAAAGGACCACTTCATTACTAATGATTTGTATCCTCACTAAAGTGCATTCATGCTTAGAATATTGCTATGATATATTGACAGAAAATGTTACTGCTGCAAGCATGCTAATTGAAACTCTTTATACCATAGCTAAGTAAAACAAAAAATTGAATATATACAGCACA
The DNA here is from genome assembly GCF_949786415.1 of Peromyscus eremicus. Lineage (NCBI taxonomy): Eukaryota > Metazoa > Chordata > Mammalia > Rodentia > Cricetidae > Peromyscus > Peromyscus eremicus. The sequence goes on along the minus strand of NC_081418.1, from coordinate 23,759,976 downwards.
GTACTATATGACCAATACAATTTTCCTTCTATTGCTGGTCTTTAAATTCATGCTATTTATAAAATATAGCAGAAGTTAGAAAATAAACTGTATAACATACTAAAAGGAAATCTTCAATGAATAACTTTATAATTTCACTGCTACTTTAGAATATACTTTTACTGAAATACTCATATTTCATTAACAATATTAAAAAGTGGCTATTTCAAGGTTCTGAATTAAAATATCTATGATAAATTGGAATATAAGAAGAGTGCATTCTTGTTAAATAACTTATCTGAATATATGTAGTTGTGTAGGATGCAATTGCTAGCTGAGTCTAGAAACTATTTCATAGAGTTAGAGTGGAGTAAAAGTTATATAGTTATATAAGCAAATTGTTAAAATGAAGGCATCTAAGGACTTAGATGTGGAGTACCTAAGGAAATAAAGTGGAACATTCATTTAATCAAGTCAGGAGGGACTGGAGAAATGGCTCAATGGTTAAGAGTAGTTGTTATTTCAAAGAGTACCTAGGTTCAGTCCCTAGCATCTACCTGAAGGCTTACTACATTCTACAACTACAGTTAAAAAGGACCTGATACCCTTTTGCTGTGGGATAATGCTCTTGTACCTTGTAAAGACTTATCACTTGAATTGGCTTAATAAAATGCTGGTTGACCAGTAGCCAGGCAGGAATTATAGGCAGACTATCAGACTAGGAGAATTCTGGGAAGCTGAGAGGTGGAGTCAGGAGTTTCCAGCCAGAGTTAAAGGAAGCAAGATGAGAATGTTGTACTGAGAAAAGATGCCAAGCCACATGACTAAATACAGATAAGAATTATGGGTTAATTTAATGTAATAGCTAGTTAGTAATAAGCCTGAGCCAGCAGGCAAACATTAATAAATAATATTAAACCTCCAAATCAATTATTTGGGAAGCTGCTGCCCAGATATTTGGGAGTTGCTGGAGGACAGAAACTTCGGGCTACACCCTTTTCATGGGCACCAGACATGTGGTACACTTATTTACATGCAAGTAACTCACTCATACACACACACACACACACACACACACACACACACACATGCACACACACACACACACACATAATAAAACACAACACACCTTTTAAGTGTTAAAAATAACATTATTGTCTCTAATGTATTTTTCTGACAAATGCTATCCACTGGAATTAACAAATATTTAAAACCATTCAAAGGAGTTCTCTATGTTGCTAAATGTGTCTATATTTTAAAAATTCTTGTCATATGTTCATATGTTTTTTCTAACATTTTATGCAATAGTTTTCAAGAAGAAATATGAAATGTGAATTTTCAATTCAGTATGAAAGTGTGAAACATGAACTCACATTTTCTTGTGAGATTTTCTTTCAAAAATTATAGAACACAATAATTTCTAACTTAAACGTTTGATGGTGTATAAATATATATAATTTTTAATTTTTAAATTTTGCATTGAATCAAGAAAATTCAATGAAATTCCAAATATTCAGCAACCTTTACATTTTAAAAATCATTGCAATTTATAAGAAAGTGTTATTTTAATGTAACTAATTTTTGTCAATATTTTATTTTGTACTTTAAATTAGGATTAGCTATAATATTAATTTTACATTTTTTGATAAACGTGTTATGTTAAGACAGAACACAGATTAAAATTGTTTCACAAGCGTTTTTTAATTTTTAAAAGAAAATTCACATTGTTTTCATAAACTTTTCCCCCATTTATGATGTAGTCTGTGTGTTTGCTTTTATCATTCAGTTTTACTCATTTATATTTTATGTAAATATCATTGTGTAAGATACTTGTTATTAACTGCCCCTATTTAATTTTTTCTGTGACTTGATGTGAACATGTACTTGTCTGCTTTTCTGTTTTCATTAACACAAGTTTTCTAATATCTTGATCTAATACCTCATTAATTTTTCAATTTACTTGTACAAATGCATGAATATCTAAAGCACAGCAAGGTTCCTAATAATTGCACCCCTGGCTAAGTACTGTAAATTAGTGATCATCTTGTAACATTTTCTAAAGCAGTATAATTCCAAACATACTTCCCGTTTTCCAGGATTTTAGGAAATTTTCTACTTCATCCAAAATTTTAAATAATGGAAGGTCATTAATTGATAGTTTCATACATCAGTGAACTTAAAATGTGACATGCAAGTTCATTTGACTTTTTTTTATTTCCCTGTATTCCATATGCCAAGATAAATTCATATTTTTCTAGAGATAATGAGAAGAAAATGTCTTTCGCAGTTACTGTCATATTGCATTGAACAGAATTCATGATCAAGGTAACTCTTACAAAAGAAAACACTTAACTGGGGACTTGGTTACAATTTTAAAGGTTTTGTTCATGATCTTCATGTGGAAAGCAGACAGGCACGGTGCTAGAATAGTAGCTAAGGTTTTTATATCCTTATCTGCAGGCAGCAGGTAGAAAAGCTAGGTTCAGGGCTAAGTGGACTTTTGAAACCTCAAGGCCCATCCCCAGTGACACACTTTTTCCAACAAGGACACATTTCCTATTTCTTTCAAAAAGGTTTTGGGGAGTAAGCAACCAAATCTACTAACCTAGTGGGTGTCATTTTCATTCAAACCACCACCATGTCCTTATGTTATATCATGAAAATTAATGGATGACTAAAGTAATAGCGCTGATTGTGCCACTGTGATCCTCTGAGTATTTGTATTACAAATATTGTGGAACATGTTTGTGGAATAGTTTTATATACTAGAGAAACTGACATAATATTTGAAAACATTAAGATATTGGAATAAACGTGAAAAACCCTGCTTTAAAATAATACATTAATCAGTATATCTCAGGAATATCACATATAAACAAAAATGTACATAAAATAATTGTTAAGATTTGAGTGTATTCTTTGTGTCAAACATAGATTGATGTGATTCACAAGCAGTTATTCCATGTGTATACCACCAATGAAGTGTTTATGATTATTAGCTTTGTTTGAAAGAGAGAAATAAGGCATAGACATTAAGCATGGCTGCCTGTCAATCTTAAAATAGCATAATGGCCATATCACTTATTGTTTTCTTCTAAAGTGGTGAATCACATAGAAACAAGACAAATGGGAGAAATAAATGATGCTATTATAATTTTGGAAAGCTGTAAATATGGTTTGTTGAATCAGTCATTAATACATAAAACATTTATTGAGTCTTATTACAATACCAGCTTTGTGCTAGGCCTTAGAGATATAAAATTAACATGAAAGTATTTCCACCATCACACACAATACAGGGTGAATGAAAAATGGAAATTGTTGTTTCAATTTAGTAAGGGTGTTAGGACAGGAATTCAAAGTAAGAATTGAATTGTAACAGTAAAATTATACTCCAACTCTTTGCTTGTATACTTATTGCTTGTATAAATTTTAGAGAAATTACAGTTAATTCATATGTATGTTTCTTTTTTTTGTTTTTGTTTTTGTTTTTGGTTTTCGAGACAGGGTTTCTCTGTGTAGCTTTGCGCCTTTTTCTGGAACTCACTTGGTAGCCCAGGCTGGCCTCGAACTCACAGAGATCCACCTGGCTCTGCCTCCCGAGTGCTGGGATTAAAGGCGTGCGCCACCACCGCCCAGCTGTATGTTTCTTTTTTATCATCTTTACTACACACACATTTACACATATATGTCTAAGTTGTCTCTTAATAATTTGGAGATGTGATAATCAGTAGCTTCATATGTGTAAAGCTTAATCATACAGTTCCATGACTTATTATTCCACTGTTTTCTGTTCTTTCAATGTTCCTATCTGCTCTATACACTCTAGATAAGGGAAACATCAGTTTCTGATCTAGAAACCTTCTATGTGCATTGATAGGTATGCTTTCACTATCATATTCCAGAATATCTGTAGACTCGAAAGTTTCTAGCCTCAGTCAGGCTTTCATAGAACAACCTGTTTTTCCCAACTATGTGGAACTGCCAATCTCTTCCCAGACAACAAAGACAGAAACACAGTAAAGGTGATGTATAATCATTTTTTTCACAAAATGAAGTGCATTGTGCCACACAAGAATGCAGATAAAAAGGGAAATTACATGGCGGTCCCATAAAGCATGGAACAATATTGTACTTTGGTGATGTGAGTAATGTGGCATCTTTAGTCTCTTTGACTAAACATAGTTTTATAGTGTTTGGGTACCCATTATTATTCTAAAGAAAACTATTTCTAATATCTGCATACCGATAATGAAACTACAATTAAAAACTGATAGAAATATCAAAAACAGTATTTGAAATCTATGTATATACCTTGGGTTATGAGTATTTAAAATGGCCTTCTAAATAAAAATACCATGTTTATAATCAAATACATACAAGCAATTTATTATATAAATGTTTTAATTGGGAGAGAAACAGGCTTATTTCTTGCTATTTTCTGCATGTAGTTGTCTGCAATATTTGTTTTAGCACTTTGAAAGGAAATAGAATAAAATCTGATTTGAAGATTGCAAGCATAGTATCATCCAATTCTGACAAGAAGAGTAGAAGAAATGGTGTGCCTCTGCCTTCTTGATTAACAATAAGATTGTTTTTAGAAAAAATATAACCTCTGATTACTAAGTTATATTAAATATTAAAGAAAATATATGAGAACAAAGTTGCTTATGTTTAAACATAGACAAAATTAAGTAAACAAACTTAAGTGTGAAATGAATGATGGGAAAGAACAGTAAATCATTTCTATATGCAAATATACACACATTCATGTTCATATTCCTAATTATATAAAAGCTAGAATTAAGAAATCAAATTTTTGCCATACTTAGTTTCACCTAAAGGCTACAGAAAATAATTATGTCCATGTTTTTCTACAGGTGTTTTTTTTTGTGGGGGTTGGAGAGGGGTTGGACTATATTGTTATCACTGTATCTTCACATATTCATCCCTCGTTGTGAATCTCTGTTCTTATTTAATGTTTTTATAAGAACATTGGTAGTAAAACTAAAATATGAAAGGTCTCATTTGTTTGTACTTACCTTAATTTTCATAATGTCTATGAGATATACCTAGGCTGCTCTTCATGGAGAAAAAGAAAAGGGAAAAGAAAGAAAATGAACTGGACTAAAGACACACCTGCAATCACAGACTGAAACAGAGCTACATGGCGATGGCCCAGATAGATCAACTGAATGACAAATATTTCACAGATAGAAACATGTTATTATTTTAAGGTAGTCATTTTTTTGTGCAACTTATGACCCTGCAAGTTTGGGAGTAACTGACAGATTTATTTAGAGTCTAAATTGTTTCCTTATTAAGTTTATTTATTGACTTGACATCAGAAAATTTCATGGATTTTATTTCTACATGATGGATGCTATTTTCTTCTTCTTCTTCTTCTTCTTCTTCTTCTTCTTCTTCTTCTTCTTCTTCTTCTTCTTCTTCTGTATTATTTATCATGTATCCTTGAAGACAGTTCATAAATATAATTTATGATTTATGAACTCAAAATCAATAATCATGAAAATAGAAACAAAGATTTTTCAATTTCATATATCTACAATAATTCTGGGAGGAAATGTACATCATTAACAGGTTAATATATATTTTGTTTATAATACTAATGCTTCCCATCATGTTAACACTAAAGCCATCTATGGTAAACAAGCATAATAAATATTTAGCTAGAACATATTTGGGCCACCAAAATACCCATTCCTCTCTTTTTTTTTGTTTGTTTTTTGAGACAAGTTTTCTCTGTTTAGCTTTGCGACTTTCTGCCTCCCAAGTGCTGGGATTAAAGGCATGTGCCACCACTGCCTGGCCCATTCCTCTCTTTATAGCAGAATTTATAATTATAAGGTGTTGCAGAAATATTGTATATTAAGAAGTTAAACTTCTCAGCCGGGCAGTGGTAATGCACACCTTTAACCCCAGCACTCGGGAGTCAGAGGTAGGCAGTTCTCTGTGAGTTCAAGGCCAGCCTGGGCTACAAAATGAGTTCCAGAAAAGCCACAAAGTTACAGAGAGAAATTAATCTCAAAAAACTAAAAAAAAAAAAGAAGTTATATTTCTCTGTTGTGGTTTGAGCTCTTTTCATATAGTAATTTAAGGCATGGGTACACATAACTTTTATTAATTTTTATTTCAATGTAATAATATTTTTATCCCCAGAATATACTGTCAAACTTGAGTCCCTCTAGCTAGAATGTTTCTCAATAATAATGGGTGTTTATCCATGTTAAAGATACATTTGCATCAAATTACTAAAGAAAGCTATCTACAAGTTTAGACATCAACTACCTCAGGTCTACGTGTTAGATCCACTGAAAGGATGCAGGTGATGCACTATGGGGATAGCCTCTTTTCTATGGGTGACACAAGAGAAAATATTAGTCTTATATCAAAGATTAGTTCTTACCAGAATGAAATTAATCTAAATGCAAATTTTATTTCTTATGAAAACTTGGATACATATATTAGCATCAATTTTTGTTATATATATATATATATATATATATTCAGAGCAGACACGACTTTTCATGTTTCTGTAGGACTTTATATTGTCCAGTTCATCAAACTGTGATTTGGTATCAGAGGATGAAATAAAGTTTAAACATATACTCTCTCTGTAACTAAAATGACTTGCTTTTCTTTTAAATATATCTTCATGTATTTTATGTATAGCAGTCTTAATTGTCACACACCCCATTTCTTTTATTAAATTTTATCTTCATAAACACATTTGTACACATATCAATTCAAGAGTTGATGATCTACATTTTTGATATTTGATAGTTAATAGCTTCATTACATAATACTTCTGCAAAGCCAATACCCTGTAGTTAATCTAAAAAGTTTCAGCTCTTATTTTCTTCTGAATACTTATTCAATTTAAGCAACACTCATTGCTATTCACTATTCCTAAAAATGACATATATTATCACACCATCATTTAAACACGTCCTTATAATTCTAAATTCTAATTAATAAAGAAACTCCAAAATCTTTTTTACAATGCAAGAACTACTTTAGAATAAGACACATATCTTATTTTCATTTCCAAATTATAGTATATTTTCTTTCACCAAAACAATTGAACCACTAATGCAATTCCAGAGAGACAATACATAGTTTGCAGAACATAAGATCTTACATTCACCTATTTATGTCAGAATGCAGGAAGGCTCTTTCATAGGGATTTGATAAGTTATGCTGCAATGAAAGAGATGTATCACCACACTCAGAGTTGGTTAATTGAATCATTGTTACTTTGTACATACATAAATAAATCTGTTACCAGGCTACACTGTCTAGCGCTGTTTAAAATTGTCTCAGTTACTGCCCAGCCAATGGGCCCTATGGTAACTTCATGTGTTAGCTTGAGTCAAAAGTTTTTTTACCTCAGCAAGTGCTATTATTAGGTCTCACATTTGTATATAAACAATGAGCTATGAGGCCTCCCTTAGAACTGTAAAACATCATTTAAGAGCTATCTCAATTTGAATTACCACAAACATTTTGCAGTTCTTCATGATGTCTAAAATTAGCAATATATTGTTAACTTAAAATTTGCCAAGAGATGGCTGGAGACACAGATCACGAGTTAAAAAACATTTATTCTTGCAAGGTACCTGGTTTTGTTCCCAGCACTCTGTCTATAAGACCTCAGCTCCAATAGTTACAATGCCATCTTCTGGCATCCTTGGGCACTTCACAGGAGTCATGCACATACATACATACAAGTAAGCAAAACATTCATTCACGTAAAATAAAAATAAATACATCTTTAAAAGATTTTTTTCCAAGAGTATAGGTCATTGTTTCCCTAAAAATATATACAGAAAACAGAAACTATGTAAAATGATAGATAGATTCATTAATTTCACAGTGTATACATATATTAAATGATTTCATCACATGCATTGGATTCATGTAATTTATTCATCAACTGTACCCCATTGAACCTTGAAAATATTTTGAAAAATAAAATATAAGTCAAATAAGCAGGTAAGCATGTGAACAGAAACATATCTCATTTTCAAAATGTGCTCAAAATAAATACAGTAAAGGAAAAGTCTCTCCTGTGGGATCTGTTTAAGCATTTTGTGTCCTTCTATGAACCTCTGTTACAGAAAAAATGAACTGTAACACTAAAGACATCCCAATGCCATCGATCTTCAGATGGAGGGCTATCAAGAAGTTCTCTTCTCTCTGAAGTTTACACCCCCCCTCCCTACAAAACTTTCCCGTGTGATTAAGCAATATCAATACCTTGTCATTATCTGGTGACCTTGACCAATTCATTTCATTAAGTCATCTGGTCAAACTTCTTTCTTATCATTTTCCTTCATCTGGGTTGTTCTCTGCATGACTTTCATTCCTTTTCCTCCTTTGGTTCCAATAAGTTTGAAGCTCCACAAGATGTTTAAAAGGTCCCTGAATTTTTAAGTGTTGAGAAAGAGAAGTCACATTTTATCCCAATGAATCATGGGACAGTTTTAAATTACATTTCTATCTGGCTCAGACAGAGTCTACCTGGAAAACAGGGTTCTTGTAATCTCAAAACTTTTGGCATTGAAAAATATTCATATAAAAAAAAGTAAAAGTAAAATAATAATCAGGGGGAAATGTACAGTAAAGAACAACCACACCACTGAGAGTTTATGTCACAAGAAACTTTCCTACCAAATATTCTTCACTTTAAGGACTTAATCATTGTTTAATTATATAATATAAAATATTGCTTAGATTTTCCCCTTTTTGGTTATATACTCTAATTTTTCCATACTAAACGTTTATAATGTTCAAAATTATCAGCAAATAAAAAGCATAAGCATTTTAAAAAGCCAAGTTGAATGTAAATGGCAATATGGTTAATTAAATTTCAATCTCATAGAAATGGATTTTTAAAAATCAAATCCCTTAGGCTTTATCTCCTACAAAGGCATGAAGCCAGGCAAGATATTTTCAAAATTTTATACAAATCAGCAAAATCAAAAAGTGAGAATGTAAGTTACTTCCTTTATTTTATTTTATTATTTTTTTATCAAAAGCAAAAAACAGCTGAGCTTAACATTTGCCAGGCACTCAATCTTGCATCTAGAACATTTACTGTATTTAAAGCTTAAATTAAATTTCTTGCATCTGGATATATTGGGAAGAACTGGATGGAATCCTACTGTAACTTCTATGGGGACAAATGAATTTTCCCAACTGAATAAATCAGCCAGACAATCTTTCACAGGTCTGTCTTTGCTAATAGGACAATAGAAGCTTTTCTCCAAGGTACAGTTTGTTCATCTTTGCTACACATTTTTATTGAGCTCCAACTCCTTACTTACTCTTGTCTCAAAACTGTACACATGACTATTGAAGAATTTAGAGGAAAAACTCTCTGTCTTCCAAACAGTGCGTTCAGACATGCACATCGATACATCTCGGTACCTACTCTAGAATGGATGATTTCTCCTCATCCTCCAGACATACTAATTTGGTTACAAAGATGGATGGAAAAAAAGTAAAGCAGATGAAGTGGGGTAAGCAAAGATTCCTCTAATACACTAATTAGAACAATTATTGCATTATCTTCCACATCTTTACTTTCAAATTGATTTATAATTCAGATAAGTTGAGATATGTTGTTTTACAGAAAATGTCACTTGACTTTTAATTTTTCTAATCAACCTCAATTTTGTTATAAAAATTTATCCCAGCTTTTTCATTTCCCTACTCTTCTTCAATTTATACAAAATAAATTGCAGCATGTGCTAGTGTAAAAAAAAACAACAAAGAAGCAAAGAAATATAAAACTATCAAAGACATAATTTTCCGTCATTAGTCTCACAAATAAAGATACTGTATAAATAAAGATGAATTTAGATGTGCATGGGGGCTGTTCCAGAAGATGATTCAGAGGGACTCCTGTCTGGTCAAAGCTAGTCCAGGATACAGAATATGTCCTTGTTTCAAAATAATAAAAATCCTCACAAATGAGTGTTTCTTATCCATGATTGTGAAAATGCAAATCATGGTCTGATTTTAAGGTGATTTGATAAATAAAATATAGTATAATATTACCCAGCATTTGTACTCTTATGTGAAAAAATAATTATTAGCATTCACAACAATAGGCCTATAGATATATCTACTGAAGGCAAGGATATGATAAATTGATTCTACATATACAGTGATATATATTAATTGATTCTAGCCTTATCTCATTTGAACTATGGTAAACTAACAGTGGCTAAGGGTAAAGTCCATAATATGCTAAGATATAGTCTAGATTAATTTAATCCTAATATTTAAGAAATTAGAGAAAATAGATAATATTTAAGAAATTGGGGAAATATTGTTTTCTGGGAACCATCATTATTCATTATAGTTTTTTAAATTATTTTTTCTAGAATAGAATCCAAAATATTCAAGGATCCAAAGAAATAAAAAGTATAATAAATACTGAAAACTATTTAAATTATTAATATATGTTACATACATTTTGATATATATTTATATATATAAGATGTTAAAACCCCCTACAAATAATAAATAAATAAAATGAAAATTAAACTACTACTATAAAATACATCAAAAATAAAAAATGAAGAATGGGCCGGGCGGTGGTGGCGCACGCCTTTAATCCCAGCACTCGGGAGGCAGAGCCAGGCGGATCTCTGTGAGTTCGAGGCCAGCCTGGGCTACCAAGTGAGTTCCAGGAAAGGCGCAAAGCTACACAGAGAAACCCTGTCTTGAAAAACCAAAAAAAAAAAAAAAAAAAAAAAAAAAAATGAAGAATGGATTTGAGAAAGTTAATGACAGACTGAATTTAGCAGAAAACAATTTTTAAAATGACTTATTCATTTTAAACACAGAAGGAATACAAAGGAGAAAAATTAAGTAACAGAATACAGAGTCTTGTGGCAAAATATTAAATAATCCAATATTCCTGCATTGCATATCAAAATATATTATTTTCAATTTTTTTTAAAATTGATCACCACATATGCCAATGAATCTCAGAAAACTTCAAGAAAGGCAAATAAAGCACAACATCTTTATACTCTGTAACATAGTATAAAAAGCCCAAAGATCAAAGTTAGAACAACAAGAAGCATAGAGAAACACATTGTTCATTACAGAAACTGTTGTACACCAAATAACCAACATTAAAAAGAATACAACATAGGAGATAGTGAACTAAAAATTTGTACAGTTGAAAGAAATGTATTCATTTCAAGAGCCTTGAGAGATAGCTGAGCATTTTCTGTCCTTACAGAGTTTCTTCATTTGATCCTAACATTCGAAGCATCTGGGTCATAACTTACTGTCACCCCAGTCCTAGAAAATACAAGACCCTCTAATGCACATACCCACATGCAGACACATACATACATACAAAGTAAAAAAAAAAAAAGAACCAACCTTTTTCAATGTTCAAAAATTAAATTACATGACCTTTACTGAAAATACATTGCCAATTGCTCAAAGAATAGGACTGTGTTATCAATGATTTCTCATTATAAAGAAAAAAAAAGATTTTAAAAAAGTGTTAGGTGAGATTTTATACAAAAGCTTCATTGGCAGAGAAAGAATGAAAAATGTGGTGAAAAGTAAAAAACTGCAGATTTTTTATCAAAGCGAAGTTAGCATTAAGAAGAACATAGAAGCCATCTTGTAAAAATTTCACCTCAAACAAATATATTGGATAATGCATAGTTATAAAAAACTGTTTACAAAATAAATTGTATATTATTCTTCAATTCATATAAACAATCATACACATTTAAACATTTTTAATTAAAATAGATCTATGATATATATAAAATTAATTAACTTTAGTTTAAATAATTTGCATAGGCATTTTTATTTGAATACTAATATGATAAAAGAATTTAAAATTCTAAATAAATATATTGAAAGTAAACTCACGATTAGGTTAGATGGATCTCTAGAGAGGGCCTAGTAGGATACAAATGCTACAAGGAGGAAAAGGGGTAATGGGAGAGTTTTAAATGTGCTGGGGAGAGAGCAGGGAATAGAGAAAGAGGGAGGAAAGACATACACAACAGCAAGCGTGTTTGAAAAAGTTGTATATGTAAATGGAGTTATACTTCCTTCAAGAGCCATACACTACCTAACAAAAACCCCTGTGCCAAGCATAGAAACCTCATTTTGAGTTATCGTTAAAAGAAGACCAAGAGACTGCTAAAATAATATAAGAAATTGCCAGTGCTCTGACAGAACTTGAAGACTGAAAACATCACATACTTTAGATACAAAACATGGAGGAATTGAGCTGAAACTGAACTGGAAGCCTCCTTCCTGAGGACAAACTTCCATGTTCCAGAAGTTGCTCTACAAGCTGTCAGGGAAGAAAGGATATCAGTCCCAGATGCAAAGCCTCTGAACAACAGCAGAGAATGAAAGGCACAAGATCCGGAAAGCTACAGCAGTGGCACTTACATGATGGGGTGAACCACATCTGTCTAATTCTAAGACTTGTTTAGCTGGAAGGAAATCATGCTAGGCACTGTAAACTGAGCCCATTACCAATGGCTGGTGAGGTCATGGATCCTATGGAGAACCTACTAACGCCACTTTTCCTAAGCCTGTGTAATTTCTAAGTGCACTCTAAATTCTTATCAATGTACCTGGAGCTAAGTATAGCTCTCACTTCTTTTGTAACAAAGACTGTTAGAGAGACACACTAGTCAAAATGCAGAAAACAACTTACCCCAAAGGAAGACTCAATCTGAGTTTTGGGAAGCATCAAGGGAGAGGGAGAAGTAAGGTTATAAGAAACAAATCTTGGTCTGTTCTTAAGTGACTTTTGAATCATGGGGTAGACATGTCTGCTTTTCAAGACTCCTCCAACTAAAACAAAACACTCCTAACTGAGTTGGCCCACAGTGGAGACTAAGAAATATATTCTTAACACCAAGACAGGTTAAAGGAGCTATATAATTGTACTTTTATTAAATAATGTCTATGGTTCAGTATTTGTCACTGTTGTTCAATTTTATAGAGGTTCACTGACTCTAGTCTGAAAATCCTTGGCTCTAACCAGTTTATTGATGCTGTGTTTCAGTTGGAAGGAAAGGGTGATGTAATCTAGACTCCGTGTCACTCCACATTGGTCACATCAATTGAAAAAAATTTGGAGTTTCACCTTCAGCATTATGGAGTATCTTAATTGGAAAACTAAACAAATAAAGAGAAACACAACTGTGGCATTATTAACTGGGCAAACTTCATCAATGTACGTCTTAGTAATATGACACTTGTTGGGAATGTTTGCTTTTGTATTATCTAGTGAATTGTTTTTAATTGGAAATATCTACAGGGGAAAATAAAATAAATACATTGAGAAAAAAAAAAGCGTGCCCGGAAGGTTTATCTTCAATCCTACAAAATCAAAATTAATTCTACCTTTATATAAATTATACATATATATTTAAAGAAAGAAAGGAATGACAAAATTCCTAGTTGTATTGCTGTTTTTAAGCAACATTTTTAGAAAGCCAGAGAGACAGGAGCATATCGCCATTCAGCACACACTGAATAGTGTAATAGGAGGGAGCATAGGACATATATTAAGAGAAAGCTTTTATCTAGTTAGCATTTGAGGATGGGAGTTTGGATCCCACACCTGTGTCAAACTAATGGGTATTGTATCCTGCTTATGTACTCTCCCCAGGTAGGCAAAATCAAGGAATTAAAGAGCAAGCTGACAGGTAGACTCCACAAGCATATACACATATACATACACACATGTAAACATGCCTATAGACATACACATAGCACACATGTGTGCATGTGGTATGTATGTATAGGTGTATACAATGTGGTATGTGTGGTATGTTGGAGTAGAACTGAGAGACTGGAGGTGGATTTGATAAACATGAAATGAAAATATGCCTGAAATTTTAAAACAATAGATAAGTGATATTTTTAAAGCAGAAAATGTGAAAGATGAACAACAGCAACAACAAAAACTACCATGAAAATGGTAGACTAAGACCCGAGTCACCATTATTTTGGGTTAAACCACTATTTGTCATACTATTGCCTTCAGTTCCTGCCTTGATTATGTCCTTTGTTTTTGTCTGTTTTCCTTCCCATATCAACTATGATTGCAACAGCCCCTGATTCCCTTTATAGGAAGATGTATTTTCTTTTAACGTCAGCATACTTTTGTTCTAACTGCTGCTCAAATGTTTTAGTCCTTTTGTTAGCAAAACACATGTCACGAAGATATTATCCTAAAATGGAGAAAAATGGATTAAAATCTGAATATAAGTATGAGGAATTTTATGAGGGATTTTCCTTTGTTGACTAAGAGTATAGTGCATGAATCAGACGTTCTATACTTTTCTAGTCATTGTCAAATAGTTACAGAAACTAGGAGTGCCTAAATCCATTTCTATGATACATTTCAGGGTTTGGCATAAAGACTTTTATCTTTATAAATAAGGATTACTATAACTTGGAAATGTGTAATAGAGCACAATTACTTAGGATCAAAAGGTCACATTCTCTGAAGAGTAGAGTAAAAGCTATTACCTCATCATTTCTGGAGAAAGATGTCCTCTGATCACCATAACCACTGAAATGTTCATGATGCACCTCCATTCTTAGGATGAGGGATTGATAAGTTATGTGAAGATGGTGTCTATTACAAAGAGTTGAACCATCAGCAGTGTTGGTAATAAATAGAAAATCATAAGATACTTTGAAAGTCCAATCTAGGTATCTTCAAGGTCTGTAGCCTCCTCTATGAGAGAGGACAGCATCTAGAACATAAAAAATAGAAATAAAAGTATTAGAAATTGAAATAAAATATACTGTATATTAATCATGAGTTAGAAATATTATTTTATATTGTAGTGACAGCATCTTAAAATAATTGGAAACTACTGTATTACTGTAGTGCTTACAGAGTAATTATTATATTTTACTTTATTCAAATATTATGGAGCCAACTTTATGGATTTCCTATTTGCTCCTCAGTCGTAAGAGTAATGCAAAGATTATATAGAGTCTATTATTAAGAATAATTTCCATGAACATTGAAAATAAACTCATGATGTGTATCATCAGAATTATTTGGACTAGTAAAACATTTATCATCAGGCAAATTTTCCAAGAATATTTTAAATATGAACTTACTTACTCAGAAGTCATTAGGAAAAGATATATTGAAACTTACCTCTACAGAAGTTTCCTAAAATATATTTACACATGTGCATAAAAAGAATAAAAAATGGAGTCATCCTACAAGAAGACAACAGTGCCCTTAATAGAATACAAGGCTAAATAAAAAAATAATCAATCAATCAATAAATAAATAAATAAATAAATAAATAAGTAGCTGCAGCACTTAGAGGCAGAAGCAGATGGGTATCTGTGAGTTTGAAACCAGTCTAGTCCACATAGTAATTTCCGTATCAACCATGGCTATGTAGTGATATCCTGTCACAAAACATAAATTAGAGTCATTAGCCTGTTAGGTCTCAACAACCACCAAATATTACAAAGTATTGCCAATATTATTGGTTAACCTCCAGAACTTATGATAAGAAACCGCATAAACTAGTCATAAAATATGAACAACCAAGAGTGAGTTATTACTTTGAGAATTACTTTGCAGAACATAGTGTATGCAGTGGATGAGATCCATGCAAATGGTCAATCTGTTGTTATAGCAAGGTTTGTCTAGCCTTTGTAGGTCTATATTTTAAATCACATTGCAAAATGAACATCTGACATCAGAAAACAGTGTACTGGAAATAATGAACTAAGCCTCAAACTAAGAGCCAAGTCTATATAGATTTTCAGTCACTAAAGCACATGATACAAAGGACATTTCTAGTGGCATGATATTAAAAAAGTACAATAGTCAATTACTAAAAAAATGAATGACTTGTGCATGTGGTATTGCTCATGAAGAAAGCTACATCTGGGAGACAAAATAATGCAATCTGAATAAACTTAAATGTGACCAAAAAGGCTAAAAAAATGAGAAAAAATCATAAACAAGATACAAGAGTGCCATGTTATATTTGTGAAATACTTTTGGGAAAACAGGAATGAAAGGTTCTGATCATTATACAAGAGTTCACCTAACTAACATACACCATGTATGGGGTTCCTCAGCTGTGGAACATTAGTAAAGCCACATTATATTTCAACAGACACATGATTATGGCAAAGCATTATAGTAAAAATACCTTTTGCAACCTAAGAGAATGGAGCTTTGATGAACCTCACATCCAGAGGGCCTTAAGAATCATGACTACTATCTTACTTGGTACTCAGTATGTTTTTGAGCCTGCCTTTAGAAGAGTAATGTAACAACCAACCTTACTTGCTTTGGATTTTACATGTGATCACCTTTTACAACCTAAGCTAATGCATAGCTCTAATCTTAAGTGATATTCTCTTTCATGAATCAGATTCAAGGAAGCCAATATGGTTGTATGTGTGTTATCACTGCTTGTGACTCAGCTTATTATTAATGTGTTTAAATTGACACATTTTAGGGGTTCAGAGTGAAGAATGTGTAAGCTCAGGTGATGAATCTCTATTATAAACCTACACACATAATAAGGGGA
Organism: Peromyscus eremicus; assembly: GCF_949786415.1. Taxonomy (NCBI): domain Eukaryota; kingdom Metazoa; phylum Chordata; class Mammalia; order Rodentia; family Cricetidae; genus Peromyscus; species Peromyscus eremicus. The sequence goes on along the minus strand of NC_081418.1, from coordinate 23,743,375 downwards.
GGGGGCCTGAGAGAGGAAAGGATGAACATCAGTAATATATGAGAATCAATTTAATGATTTCCTAATTTTTCATAATGTATAATAAGATTGAATTTGAAATTTGTTTATTTTATCCCTTAAAGTATACAAAACTTGAATTTGGTATTAGAAACTAATTATTCAAAAATTAACAACGACCCTCCCACCAAATAAATCACAGTACAAAGAAATAATTTTTGGATTTGAAACTGACTTGGAAAATAAAGGATTTTTTTATGGGAAAAATTTTCCTAGTACTATACTGTGCTTTTAATAGCTTTAATTTTTATCTGAGCTATGTTCACTCTAATTTGAGTTCTGCATGCTGCGTCCAAGAGTATGTATGGCTATTCTGAGATCATCACCTACAAAAATGGTGATGGCAACAACTTTAATAAAAATCATTCAAAATAACCATTTTTTATCTTTACTACATCAAATGTTTCGCAAAGTGACATGATTTTTGTTACAAAGAGAAGGGAGAGTCAGGTGTTCAAGGCCAAAAGGAACACTGCTTTGGTCAGACAAGAAGGGAATTGGCTTGACTTTGCTCCAAGCAGGCAATTAAGGGATGATGAATTAGAATCCCCTCAAAGTTGGACCTCTATTACTCTCAGACGTGTCATGCACTCTGAAGTGTAAAATGTCTGAACATAAATAATAATGTCACTAATTGAGTAAAAATACTCAAAACTAAGTACTATTCCAACACATGAATGGACTCACGGATTGAGAAATGAACTTACCATGTGAAAATTTCTCCCTGTGATTGTAAGCTCATAATTCTGCTGAAGCCAAAATAAAAGTACAGGAATAGAACATGGTACCAGAATGATGTCTGGCTTTGACACACATCTGTACTCTACTGATACTTATTCCAAAGGTAATGGTTGGAAAAATCAAATGAAATCTACTAAGTGTTCCATTATAACTCAACCAATGACTGGGCAAAATTTTCACACATTCAATACCAACAAACGTTTTTATGATATTTCACAGTCGTTATCACTGTCAATGGCTGCCAATATCATATATGACTATAAGTATATTACATTAAAGTGTTCACATTGTACATATTGACTAATCAACCAAAATGTATTTTTAATAAAACATAAAGGTATTATAAAAATAAATGATTTTACTTAATTTTTTAGAAATTAATTAGAATAGTTTATATGACATATGGCATATCTTATTTAAGTAATATGTGTGAATTTAATAAGAACACATTCATACAAGTTTTTCTTTTAACCATAATATAAATGTTGAAATACTTTCCTTACAAAATTTTATTCCATTTTATTCAAGACTGCATCAATTTAAACTATTTATGCTGACAGTTAATGAAAATTATAGAAAATTTTCATCTACCCCACAAAATTTTTAATATTTAAAAAAATGATGAAATTATCACAAAATATTTGTATTTTTTTAAACATTTAGGAGAACAGATGACTAAAGATTGGATGGTATTTCTGAGAGTTTCAGAACTAGGGACATCAAGACAATTTCCATGGAGAAGTTTTTTGACACCTTTCTAGTCTGAGATGGGAGTTTTAGAACAGCAGGGAACTCACAAGGCTTCTATAGTTTTACTTAATTCCTTATATAGTCCCTGCCTTCTGATAGCATGACTGCAGGTTGAGAATTAAAGATGAAAACTTTAGAAGAAACAAAAATCATCCCACAAAATTCATATAAGCATACTGAGAGAGAGAGACAGAGACAGAGAGACAGAGAGACAGAGAGAGATATGTACATACTAACACACACACATGTACACATATAGACACACACACACACACACACACACACACACACACACACACACACCACACCACACACACGGGGGTGGGAGAGGGAACCAATGAGATTTTACTCTGCACTAAATTATTTTTCATAAAACCTGAATCAGGTGAGGGAAGAGGAAGAGAAGAAATAGGCCTATTGGCCTACTTGAATTATACTGACCTAGTACTGATTAAAGAATTTGATGAGAACTTGTAATGATTAAACACTGATCTTTTCATAATTGCTTGAATGTGATGATTATTAAGGAGGCTTAGCACTGTTTTCAGTACAAAAATTATACATACACTGGATCAAACTGATGCTTAATATTTATCAAATGTAAAACGTCTTTTAACAAAACTTTAAAGTTCTCCACATTTCAATATCTCATATACATTAGTTTCTTTATATTCGCAAGCTCTTGATCAGTTTTATTTTTCTTATTTCTGCTATTTGAACATAAGTTCCTTTGTTCACTTGTTTTTCTTCTAGTCATTTAGAAAATACAAGCATATTTTTGAGAGTTTCTTTTAAATGTACATGTATCATAATTTAATTCACTCAATATGTAATTTAACTTATGCAAGTATCATATAGTCATAAATAATTACAGTTATTTTCCTTATATCTCATTTTATTTTCTCTATTATTTATAACTATTATTTAAATTGACTGTAATTATTATTGTCATAAAATTACAAATTTATCTAGATGCAATTGCATACTTATCAGCATTTACATCATTTTGTTTCTTATATGACAAACCGTATATGAATTGAAACTTTCTCCCCCACCCGTGTATATTTACTTCAGTATTAATTTGCCTTGACCTCCTAACAGTACACTCAATCTCTGATTCCTTCAGGTATGTTTCCTTTGCTCTACTTTTGCTATGTTCTTTTCCTGATAATGAAGGTGGGACCCAGACATTGGTACATGTCAGATGAGCACTGTAGCACCAGGCTACATCTCAGGCTTTAGTTTGCTCTTTCAATCAAATAGTGTTTAATTGCACATGGAAGTACAGTTTTTCAGTTATTTTTTCATAACTTTAATGTGTGTTTCAAATGCACACTTGTATCTAATCTGATCTAGAGGAAAACTTCTAATCTTTGATAAAGCCTGTTTTTTCTCTAGGACTCTTCAATTTTGTTTGTTTTCTTCTTTATGTTTGAGAGTAATAATCCAAGTTAAGCAATACCTATTACTTATATTATTGTTATGTTATAGTTCTTATCAACATCATTTATTATGTTACCTATCACTTTTATTCTTCCAACTCATTTACATGATTCTAGACCATTTAATTCACTAGTTGTACTCTTTATATTTTTATTAATATCATATCAAAGTTCAATTCCATTTTATTATTTACACTTTTTCTTTGGTAATTTCATACATTATAATGTTTTCTGATTATTCTCAGCATACACCCGTTTTATCTCCTTCCTATCCCTTTCAATTCCCCCTCTTTCCTATAAGTTTCTTCTCCTCATTTGGGTCTTTTTGTTTACTTTTGTGTCTTCTGAGTTTAACTTGGGTCATTTGTGTGACCATAGGTTTAGAACTATTCATTGGAACCCAGTGGTCTCAACAGTAAGTTCAGAACTTAAGATAATAACTTACTAACACCTACATATTATCAGTATCTACTTGCTCTGCATGGAGTGAAAAGGCCTTTTGCACCCCTCCCAAAGGCTCAATCTTGTCCTCTCCCAGTGCAGGTCACCAGAGCATCTGTGTGACTATGATTAAAATGACTGCATCATCCTGAGAAGGTAACAGTTCCCATCTCTTCTTCATCTTTTCCAAATGTCATATTCTTCTTGCTTCCACTGACATTCCCTGATCCTTAGAGGTGATGGTACAAATTTTCTGTTCCAGGCTGAGCTTTATACGATCATATCTCACAGCACCTTGAGCAGCCTTGAGTCTCTGCATTCCATTTTGTTTCCTACAAATCAAAGCTTCTTCGGCTATGGGTGAGGGAAGAAATGAAAATTTTTAGAAGTAGCCTATTGCTGTGTTAATTTAGATAAACATTAATAGTAAATTTCCAGCTAGGGACTATGATTTCCCTCGCCATGGGTTTTTGACTGGGTTTACAGTACTAATCATGATTCCCACCTGTGATTCCCTTCAGAAATTCTGAATATGTCTTTGGAAAAGACCACAAACTTGAAAGTTTTTTTCTAGTATACTACTCATGAATATTTCAAAATTCAATGTTTTATCTTAAAAGTCTTATGCTGTGTGGATAGTATAAATTCACATTTCAATCTATTATATTTGCATAAGAATTACATTTCTTAGAAGCATTATATTTCAGAAAATTTTAATAAAATGTAAAGTTTGTTGACATTTTTGCTAATTTATGTTATTATCCAGCAATTTCACTACTACTTAGGCCTTCGGAGAGAACTTGATCCTATTATTCTGTTAAATGGACACAGTAGAAACATGCCCTATTCTTTGTCTTCATAGCCACAAAATGGTGTATCTATCAACCTCACCAAAGAAGCTACATTTTACAGAAGCCACTGCTGTTCTATTACTATGAAAAGACAGCATGACAAAAGCAACTATTATAAAAGGAAGATTTTGGGGGCTTACTTACAGTTTTGGAGGCTTAGGCCATGTATCCTTATGACAGAGAGCATAGTGGTATGCTGACAGATGCTGGAGGAGTAGTAGAGAGCTAATATACATCCTGATCTGTAGGCAGAGAGAGAGAGAGAGAGAGAGAGAGAGAGAGAGAGAGAGAGAGAGAGAGAGAGAGAGAGAGAGAGAGAGAGAGAGACTGGGTTTAGCATAGGCTTTTGAAACCTCAAAGCCCATCTCCACTGACATACTTCTTCCAACAAGGCCATACTAATTTTTCTAATCTTTTCAAATAGTTTCATTCAAATGTAAGAGCCTATGGAAGCCATTCTTATTCAAACTACTGTAGATAGTGACTATTGGTCAGCTGGTGTCATCTTGGAGGAGGGGTGCAAAGGACTATAAGAGCCCAAAGTAATGCATACCTACTACAAAACAGTATTTCCCAGAAATGACAGTGATGTTGTACATAAGAACTCACAGAGACAGTGACTGCATGCAGAAGACCTTCACTGCATCAAGACAGTCAAAACCCCAGTATGGAGGCGGGAACCTACCCTCTTTGCTGAGAATCTATTACTAAATAAATGATGGCATCTGGGAGAAGAAGTCAGTTTTCTTCAAGGATGTCGAGCATAGGGGCTACCAATGCTCTAGAAAATTTTTCTACAAACAATATACAGGTTACAGTAATCAGACTTTGTGGATTACTAAAAAAAGAATATGAAATCAATCAGGAGAAGTGGGTTGGGGTGTGAGGGAGGAATGGACGGGAAGGAAAAGCATAGTAGATTTGGTAAAAATCCATTACATTTATATATCACATTCTCAAACAGTAAAATTATTTTAAAAATAGTTTCCCACAACTAGTGGGAACTCATGAAATTTAGATCAACAGCTGTGGAGCCTTCATGGGACTGGACTAGGCCCTCTGCATAGTGAGCCAGTTGTGTAGCTTGATCTGTGTAAGGGGCCCTCTGGCAGTAGGATGAGAATCCATCCCTGGTACATGAGCAGGCTTTTTGGAGCCCACTACCTATGATGGGACACCTCGCACAGCCTTGAGACAGTGGAAGGGGCTTGGACCTGCCTCTACTAAATGTACCTCCGCATGGGAGGGCTTACCTTCTTGTAGGACAGAATGGGGGGGTTGGGAGGGGGAGGCTGGAGAGGTGGGAGGAGGGAAGAGGGGCATTTTTGATTGGTATGTAAAATGAATAAAAATTGACTTAATAAAAATAAATAATAAAAATAAAAATAGTTTCCCAACATTTAAGAGTATTTTTTGGCTTCTTATAGAAATGTTCTGTTGTGAATATTCATAGGCATATCTAATTTAAACTATGAACAACTATTTTAGGGATCTAGTAACTTCTATACTGAAAAGGTAACTTTATATAAAATTATTAAGTTTGGTAGCTAAGTGATGATGGAGCCCAGACCCTAATTCTAGTCAAGGAACCAAAATTATTCCAGAATGATCACCATCTTTCAAATTTGGCCTTATTAATATAGCAAATTATGTAATTGGTTAGATTACAATTTCATTAACTTGTACAGTGTGTCTACAATCAAACTTTGACTAAGTGTGGATTACACTAAACCTCTTCAATCTCCAACTGACTGGCAGTCTCTTGCTTTTCCTTTAATCTCATTTATTCTGTTGATAACAATGTTCTTTCACATCAAACTTCATTTGAATTTATAGAAAACTTAACTTTGGATACATGGTGAGCTGAAATCTGCCACAAGTAATATTTATGCTTCTCAAACTATATACAGCACTAAGTACATATAAGTGAGGCAACCATTAATCAAAATATCTTATTAAATTTTAATTATTTTTGAAGTAATGATATTTGTCAGGATCTAAGCAAAATCTAGCAAAACGAGTTATTGCTTTGTCATCCTTAAATGTAGATAAGCCTAATAAAATGGTTATTTGTGTAACACATGTATATGCATATTTTAAAAATGGATGTTGTGGTTATATTTGTTTTTAAAAAAAGGAATGATATATTGTCTTTAAAATTTTCTTTAGGAAATTGAAATTTTTTCAGACAATATACTTTTTACAGTGTCTAAAACAGACATAGAGTGATTTTTCTCTAAGTGATAGCCATTATGTTATAAAGGTCATTTCTTACTGTCTAGTATTAATTTATTTATAAATTTCAAATTACTTAACAAACATTTGGAGCACCTACACTATTACAAGCAGTATACTTATAGTGGGATATAATAAAATAAAATGATGTGGTTATTGCTCTCAAAGACATACAGTACAAATATACTTTATTCACTGTATATATGCATAAACATTTTGATACAGCCACACAAATATAATTCTAATTATAATTTTTAGATGAGCAAAGGTCACTGCATTATTGACTTTGAAAACATGAATGTTATCTCTTTAGCTCATTAAATTTCTTAGAATTCTTCAAATTAGTTTTAGTTAACAGTATTAACGTTGGGATTCTATGTTTTGTTTTTCAGTTTTCCTCAGAGTAATTGGAATGATTCCTCTACCCTGGCAGCATGTCTGTGTAACAGTACTCACACGCATCCATATTCAAAGAGAGTAATCTGTTGGCAAAACACATTGTCAGCTGCCTTTTGTTTGATTTATATTTGCTGTTAGGCTTCAAACATAATTCATTTTATGGGTTTATTTTTGTCTTATTAAGAAAAGCAAAAATAAATACTTCAGAATTTTATTTCCACTATATATTGCGTGTCTACATTTTGCATGTTTAACATTTTAACCCAATAGTGTTTAGTTCTTACTGTCTGCTTTAAACACTGAATAAATTAAGAATATTTCACATGGTGAGTAATATTACTGATAAATATTAAACTCAGCTGTATCTCTAAAAGAATCTTATATAAAATACTCAAATGAAATGATGCAGTAATGTTAGACTTTCTTTCCTTATAAATCAAACTCATTATCAGATATTCACGAAGTAAAATTAAGTATGTTTTTTTTTTCTAATTTTATCCAATAGATTTTTTAGAGAATATGAGTGATGACAAAGGGGTAAAAACTGAGAAAATTCCTTTTGTAATTTAATTTTGAAAGGCAGCAACATTTATTTTCAGCTGGTATTCATTTTCTAATACTTAAACTTTACAATGCATTACTGTTTAGCTCTGGCCGTTCTAGTCAGTTCAATTCTGGAACTGACTTAGCTTTTCTCAGAGTCACAGACATGATGCATATTAATGCACATGATTTCCAGATGACGAATGGGGCTTGAAGTTTCCATGTCTGCTAATTCATTTTTGATTATAACAATAGGTGGCTTCTGAAATATAAATGACATTTGCAGAACCAAATGGTCATCTGATCTGAACACATGATGTGATGCTTCACTGAAGTCTGAACTTTGTAGTCATTTTAAATTCATTGATAATGGTGCTCATAAGGCCATGTTCCCTGACACATGAAATAAACTAAGGGAGTGTATCATCTGTTTCTCGGAAACAATCTTCCTACATCCAGTTTTTTTACAGAAAACGTGAGGAATTAATTTCTCATTAGCCTTTACAATCACATGGTGTTCTCCGTTGCTTACTCTTTAAAATATATTATGTCAAAGGATCTCAACTTTGTAATTTTTCTTGGATTTTAGTTTTCTAACAAATACTGGTAATTATTAATTTTACTTGGAAAGGGTGAGAGTTATTAAAAGAGAATTTAAAAATGGATTTTATCTATACCACAAGTCATCTATTTATATGGAAATCATAGAGAAATAGAAAAAAAGGCATTCCATTATGTCTTACATTTATGTCACAGTTTATTCTCATATACTTAACAACACACTTTCTAAACTGTTACTCTGTAATAAAACTAAAATATGTAATAATATTTGTTTAAAATTTTCCTCAATTGCCAGGCGGTGGTGGTGCACGCCTTTAATCCCAGCATTCGGGAGGCAGAGCCAGGCGGATCTCTGTGAGTTTGAGGCCAGCCGGGTTTACAAAGTGAGTTCCAGGAAAGGCACAAAGCTACACAGAGAAACTCTGTCTCGAAAAACAAACAAACAAACAAAAAATTTCCTCAATTAAACTGCCAATTGATATAATAGTAACTTGTTTTTTGTTGTTTTTGCTGTTGCTTTTTTAGCTTGCTTGTTGTTGTTGCTGTTATTCAGGCAGGATCTCATGCAGTCCAGGCTCCTGTTGAACATGCTATGAAGGTGATACTGTCTTTGAACAACTCCCAAAATGCAAGGATTATAATCATGTACAACTTAGCCAAGTGCTATACCTATCTTTCTCTCTGTCTCTGTCTATCTATCTATCTATCTATCTATCTATCTATCTATCTATCATCTATCTATCTATCATCTATCTATATTTGAAAGAGAGAGAGAAGGAGAGAGAGAATCTCATGAAACTTAGGCTGGTCTCAAAATTGCTCTATAAATAAGGATGACCAGGAACATTTGATCCTTCTACATATACTTCCTACTCCTGACATTGTAAGTCTAGGCCTCCACATCTATTTTTTATACAATTCAGGGAACTGAACCCAGGGTTTCCTGAATGCTAAGCAAGCACTCTACCAACTGAACTACACCTCTACTCCTTGCTTCTTTTTTTAATGTAGCATTCTACATTTGTTCTTTCAAATAAATATTCATTTTTATTTATTTATTTATTTTTATTTATTTATTTATTTATTTATTTATTTATTTATTTAATTTTCTGCTTTTTTGAGACAGGGTTTCTCTGTGTAGCTTTTCCTGGAACTCACTCTGTAGCCCAGGCAGGCCTTGAACTCACAGAGATCCACCTGTCTCTGCCTCCTGAGTGCTGGGATTAAAGGCATGTGCCAACACAGTCCAGCAAATATTCATTTTTATTATTTTCAATTGTGTGTGCACCTGTGTGTGTGTGTGTGTGTGTGTGTGTGTGTGTGTGTGTGTTGGTATGTACACCTGTGTACAGATGTCCACAGATACCAGGAGAGAGGATGTCAGATCACCTGGAACTGGAGTACAGGCAGTTGTGCACCATGTAATGTGGGTGTTGGGAACCCACCCACCTTTGAATTCCCTGGAAGGGGCAGTAAGAGCCCTTAACTATTAAGCCATCTCTCCAGTACCTACATTCATTCTTAAGACTTGGTAGTGACATTCATGCTGTGAATTCACTGAAATTGTTCTTTAAAAATTGCTATGGTTAATAGTCTCTTGAAACACTTAAGACATTAACAAAAATGGTTAAATATCAATTTACCTGCTAGTACCATCATAATAGTGATAGAATATTTTTAAATAAACTTTTGTTTGTGAAACTTTAATGCAGAATGTCCGTTATATTTTGTACTATATTGTTTCAAATTAACACATTTTTTCTTATCTAATACACTTAGATCCTAAGAAAAAGATACCTCAAGGAATAATTGTGATAAAGTCTGTTGTCTATGCACATTGTCTTAGAGTAAACTGCAATGATTCAAAACTCAAAATTATTTGCACATTTTTTGAGTCAGGTTGTATTTCTTGGATACTGGTTACATTGCAGATTTTTTTTCATTAGGCATAAATTTGAACATAGAAAAGGAACTGTGGAACACACTTGAAATTCCTGCTTTTTAGAAGATGAGGTAGTAGTATCTAGAATTTAAGAACAGTTTGTGTTGTGTAGTATGTTTCAGAGTGGCCTAGCCAAAGACACTTTGTCTCAGAAAAGTTAAAATTCTTTTATTTTTTCTTGGGGGATTAAGATTGTTTATATTATTGGCATATTACAAAATAACAAAATAAAACATGAATAGCCAATACTTAACCACTAAAGAGTTGTACTTATAACAGAAGTCAAATTAGATAAGGTAGAATCTTGGTGCATCTTACTGAAAAATCAAATCCTTTAATTGCAACATTGTATAATCATTTGAATTAATTGTGTTGTTTTCTTAAATTTGTTGTGATTCTTTTTCAAATTTATCTCTCTGTCTAGAACATTATCTATCTATCTATCTGTCTATCTATCTATCTATCTATCTATTTGCTCCTCCTATAAAACTTAAGGTTTTTAATGTATCTTCAAATTAAGTGCAATCAAAGACAAGTTGGCAAATTTGATTGAAATATAAAATGTATAATGGACATAATTATGCCAACACTGTACATTTCCATAAATTCTTTCACTAACTGACAAAACAGAGGCTCTTCAAACATTTGAATGGTATTCATCTTTGTGACACAAAAATGTTTAAATATGTATGTTATTTACAATGCTATAGTATTTCATTTAAAAATAATCTGTTGTTATTTGATTATTCTAGGTGGGGGCTGACTTTGTTTTACTGGCATGACTATAAACTGAAATATCAAAAATGTTACTGTCTCCTTTTAGTTGTGATTATTAATTCTGAAGCATGAATATACTAAAATATAAATTTTCATTGTAGAAAAATCACTTTCATACAACAGTGATAGGAACTGTAAGAAATGTCAGAAAATATGCAAGAATAAATGCACCTTTTTAAACAAGAAAATAGAGGCATTGCATTTGTTCAGTTGATTCAAGCTTGGCAAAAATGTTGTAAATCAAGTGTATCATTCAATCATTAAAAATCATAAGGAAAAGTAAAAGCAAGAGTGATAGATATGATAGCCTTAGCAAAACTTCTCTGGTATATCCAGAAACGATCATCTTGATTTTACGGCTTACATTTTATGCAGTACTTATTAATTCTCACTATTATTCTCAGTATTTCACTACTGTGAATATAATATGCCTCAGCCTTACCCCATCTCAAATGATAAGAAAATAGAGATAATGTGACATTTGTTGTCACTCAAAATGCATATTCTGTATTTTGAAGGTTACATATAAAATCCAGCTTCCAAATAAGCGAAAACAAATTAAGTCAATTGTTTAAAATGTAAATAGAAATAAGTATTTTTTTTAATTTTTAATATTTTTAGCTTTATTCTCTATTTTTAATAATTTAAAAATTATTAAATTTTAAAATATTAATTTTAAAAGAAAATTTAAATTATAAAAAAACCCACAAGTCTTGAAATAATCCTTCAACATGTACCCTCTTTTTAATTCATTAATTGTATTCTGTTCTTCTTTTATTTTTCTTCTTTTTACAATAAGAAAATATACATTACTAGGGGAATGGGAACCAACCTCCCAAATATGAAGTTTATGTTATGCTTAACTCTAGCACAGTTACTGCATATAGAAGTCCTTTAAAAAACATACCTGGATAAGGCAGCCAATTCAGTAAAACTTAATGTGGCAGCTTCTGACATTTCTCAGAGACAATCTTACAGAAAACTCTCTTTCTCTGGCTCTTACTGATTTCTGAATGATCTTTGGCATATACGAATAACATTATAAATATTGAGCAGGTTGTATATGTGTACTTAGTAATACACATCACACACACACATGCATGCAACTACAATTGAAGAAAATTGGTCATGATTTGTGTATATTTATTTTATTTATTTTATTATAAATAAAATTTGTTTATTTATTTATCTTTGTTTTTTCGAGACAGGATTTCTCTGTGCAGCTCTGGTTGTCCTGGAACTCTATCTGTAGACCACACTGGCCTGGAACTTAGAGATCTGCCTGCCTCTGCCTCCCAAATGCTGGGATTAAAGGCATGCACCACCAAGCCCAACTTCCATAAATTTGAAAGGGAGCAAAGTGGCTGTGTGTTGTGGAAGGTATGAAGGGAGTTAAGGAAAGGGGAAAATGATGTAATTATAAACTCAAATAAAATATTTGTATAAAAACTTAGTAAGTTCATTTATGCATGTGCTTATATAAGAGTACAGATCCATACAAGTATCCTACCCAACCCCTTGTTTTTCTTGTAGAAGTTATTCTTGGGTACATTTTTATTAACCTTTTGTCAAATTTTACATCAATTATGTAATTTTTGTTGTCTTGTATTTACATCTGGTTGACTTCTAGTCAGTATTTGTAACCAAGACTCTTATTCATGGTTTGTTCTTCTGCACTACTCTATTATAGATTAGTGGTCATGAAATCGATAATCATAACACAATTCTATTTTTACTAGAAAAGCAAAATTCTTAACTCATGTATTTTTAGAGCATTCTTAAACATACAAGATACATTTCATTATCTTACTTTATGTGTATTGTAATGAAACATTTTATATTTACTAGCACTCTGGTGAATTAACATGCATAACATAACATACATATTTCTTCTCTTTTTTGCTACTACTTTTTTTGTACATCCTGATGCATTGTTCATAGATTTATTCTGAGCCTCCCAGTATCATTAAGCCATCCTCTTACTTTGAAAGCACTTGAGTTGATTGCACCTTTGTGAATTATTGATTTCTTTTTGTATTGTTGATCATCTGTTTTTTTACTATTGATTATAAATTGCTTGTACAGAAACTCTCTGAGCACTAGAGATGCCCAAGCACATGTTTAAATGTCTACGTTCATGGCTCAACCTAACCCTCTATTAAATGAGTATGTTCTAGCTTCCCCACAAGATAAATGCCTCTAAATAATGAGCAGAAAGGAGAGATATAAATTAGCAATACTAGTTTCTTTAAATTTTGAACTAGAATTCAATAACATAGACAGCTACAGGTTCTCACAGGGAAATGGTGTGTTTAACATCTTTCATTCTTATCTCTATTTTACTTCACTATGGACTTTATGAAGTTTTACATAAGCACTTCAGCCTTCAGCTATGAGCAGTATATCCAGTCCTCAAAATATGACCTCCCAATTTTATCATATTTGTACCTAGAGCTGCAACCTACCCAGGTATGATTGTCTTAAGAAAGTAACATGTGAAGACTAATAAGGTGGGTATAGTGCAAGGAAATGAGATGTGAGCATTTTTCTTCTATAAAGTGGATCATGGCTTCATAGGGAGTGAGCATATTCTGGAGAGGGCAAAAGCTGAAATTTAAACAGTGTGTGACCTGATACAGGGACCTGCAGCACTTTATGAAGAATGTCAATATCCTAGAACATTCAGTTCTGGTCTTATTTTTGTTTTATGCTTATGTTTGAGTGCTTACATGCCTATGTGTGTACCGCATGCTTCCTGCTACCTTTGGAGGGCAGAAGACAGCATCAAATCCCTAGAAATAGAGTTACAAGTTGTTGCTAGCCACAATGTGTTTGCAAATGCGTTTTCTGTAAGCGCATCAAGTGCTCTTAACTTCTGGGCTGTCTAAGCCTTGAATCTTATTCTTTTAAAATATAATCCCATTATATATTATGTTTTATTAAATTATCTATTTGATGATTGTATTTATATTGATATAAACTCATAAGACTCAAAAATATTTAATTACCGAAAATAATGAAATTGAGAGTAGTTCAGATTAATAACTAATTCTCCATCTTATATTCTTCCTCTATTGTTATTTCATGTGAAATACATTACACAAACATCCTACAGTCTATAGAAGAGATTGTGTCTGCTGTACAGGCAAAAATATTGAGAGATGTTTCTCCTAAGGTGCCATCTATTTTTGAACATTCAAACACAGAAGCATAGGCTTTCTTTCTCCAGTTACCTTTTTAAATAATGTTTACACAGCAAACAGTATTAAGAAATATGTTATCTCACTTTAGCACAAAAGGAAAACACCTCATTGTACATTATACATGGTTCAGTTTGCACAGTCGCAATGTATCTTTTACCTAATACCCTCACTGAATATTGAGGGATCCTTGGGTCTTTCCAACTTGCGATCACCTTAGAGCAGTGTCACACAACTTTTTGTAAACTATAGCCACTCTGGCTCACATGTCTGTAATTAATAAATTATTCTTTGCCTTTCATGCAGGAGTCTTGCATCTGCTGTTGACATCCATGAAACAGAAGCAGGGCAAGGTATTACCCTGTAAGAAGTGTGAAATCTTAGCCTCTTCATTATTATTTATATTTATCAGCTGTTTATGGAAATTATTTGGCAAAGACCATTTATTAAGGAGGAGATACAAATTTAAGTATTTCTTTTCTTCTTATCTGGTTTGTTTCAATTATTTCTGTTGGAAAAAACTAAAATTTATAATTAGAATAAAAAGCTTGCTCAATGTTATTTGAAAAATAGAAACTTTTAGGCATGTTTGACCAGTAGTTTCCAGGCTGCACGCTACCAAGTCTAGGTATGAATATGGCCTAAGACAAAAATCATAAACTTATTCAAAACATAGCTTTGAAATTTGAACTCTGTAGATGACTATACTGTATAACAAGGTCAAAATGTTAGACACAATTGCTGGATGGAGTCTTAGATTTCAGATTCTTCTTATTCCATGAAGTATCCATACCAATAAGTAAGATACACCCCTTTCTCATGGGCATTCACTGTAAACTCAACAAAAACTTTTGTCTTATGCATAAAGAGAATCCTGGGAAGGAAATGTCACTCAAAATATTTATATCAAAAGCATTAGAGTGAAACTCTTCCTCATTATCTGTTGTGAGGAAATCACTTGGATGTAAGAAGATTTAATTTTACTTTCTGTGATCTGTCTCAACATTATAGATAATAAAGCACTTTGCTTGCAAATACCATGCACTTTGAAAATCATGTAACTGACTATATTACAAAATTCATCTAGTTACTTTATTCTCTACTGGACACCATTAGATTCTCCTGGATGCATTTTCAACTGTGCTGCATCTTCAAACACATGCTTATGTGAATACATATTAGATACTTAACCATAGTGTACAACTTAATGTGAATTACTTAGAACTCTGCATATCAAAGCTGTGTTACATTATTAGAAGAATAGGAAAGTGCACCTTATGTTTTATGATAGAGATGACTTAATCATAAAGGCTTATTTAATTCAATGCGGATGCTAAGGGTTTCATATATTATTTTTCTTTTTCTTTTTTATGGCAGATAAGGGGGGTTCAGTAAAATATGTGAAGGCTTGCCTTTCTGATTTAATTGTTAACAAGATATTTTTTTAATGTCATGGCTTAGAGGATGATTTGGTTGACATTTCTCTTGGCCTGTTTGAAAATAGTATAATGGATAGATTATATTATCACACCCTTAAAACTCAAGAAAAACATATATTCAAACATGTATCTTTCAGGCTATTATTTAGTTTTTAAATTGGTTAGTGTACAATTATTGTAGCACCAAATAAGGTTTGGATCTGATTTTATTGTCTGTTATGCATAATATTCCACTACATGTAAAGAAAGAATACCCTATAAATCCACTGAGTCAGAATTCTACATACTAAAATTAGTGAATATTAATTCCATCTCTAACACTACTTATTGGCACAAGTATTTGCATATATCTTCTATCCCATTAGTCTTCTTACTTGGAGTAGCCACTGAGGTCAGGGATGTAGAAAGATGCCACGGGAAAGGGAGAATGTCTACAGAGGAGAACAGTAAGGCTCAGTTACTATGACGGGGGATGTTGAAATGTATTAACAAAACTACAAAATCTGATATAAAAATAATGTATATCTACTGAAACTATTTGTCAGAAGAAGGAAATAGGATGAGATTGGAAGGAGTGGGTCACTAAAAGCAAGTAAGCCAAGGTAGAAGCATCTGTTCCTCTTTGATTCCTGAAGAATATGGTGAACTTTGGGCTTCATTGCTATTTCAAATTATGTCATGAGGGTTTGAAACAGATATGCACAAGACCTTTGAAAGAACTGCAAGCATCATCTGAAGTTCATGAAAGCAAGAAGGTTGAACTTGATTTGTTTTTACTTCTGTGATGATGACTGTCAGCCTGACTGGACTTAGGTTGATCATGGAAACACAACTGTAAGGATCTCTATGAGGATGTTTCCAGAAACATTTAACTGAAGAATGAACCACCCTTAATATGGACAGCACCATACACTGGGCTGAGCACAAACGCTGAATAAGGAGGTTGAAAGCAGAAGAGTGGCAGTATTGGCGCTATTTATCCTCTGATCCCTACTGTGGGCTTACGTGAGCAGCCATGTAATGCTGCTGCCATCATACTTTTCACGGACGACCCCCTGATAACAGCCAAATTAAACTCTTATTTCCTTTCATTATTTTTCTTACATACTTTGTCATAGGAAGGAGAAAAACAAATAATTAAGAAATCTTATGTTGAGGAGTATGGCTGTGGTATGATAAACCAAGCCCTGTGGTGCATAAGTCTTTGGAATTAATTTCCCCTAAGAGTGTGAAATAGTTTGGAGCTATAGGATGGAGAAGTTCTAGAGAATTATAACCAGAGCTTAATGAGCCACTCTGGTGGGATTTTGAAACTAAGATTCTGAGAGAAATCACGTCAGTGGAGAGCCAGCTCATGAGATTTCAGGGGGCAATAGTACTCAAGCAGGAATTGGACTAGAGGTCATTTGCAATAAATTCTTACCCAGAACCTGGTTTTGTTCCACCATGTCATGAAAAATTGAATATGGCTTAAATTAAAATGAATGGATGAGGGGCTAGAGAGAGATGGCTCAGAGTTTAAGAGCACTTGCTATTCTTGCAGAAAACCCACCATTGCTGTGGGATGTTCTGTATGGTAAATGTGTTGCTCTGATTGGTTAATAAATAAAATACTCATTGGCCAGTAGTCAGGCAGGAGGAAGTATAGGTGGACAAGGAGAAGGAGAATTCTGGGAAGTGGAAGGCTGAGTCAGAGACACTGCCAGCCGCTGCGATGACAAACAGCATGGGAAGATGCCGGTAAGCCACGAGTCATGTGGCAAGGTACAGATTTATATAAATGGATTAATGTAAGATATAACAACAGTTAGCAAGAAGCCTGGTACGGCCATACAGTTTGTAAGCAATATAAGTCTCTGTGTTTACTTGTTTGGGTCTGAGCGGCTTTGGGACTGGCGGGTGAGAGAGATTTGTCCTGACTGTGGACCAGGCAGGAAAACTCTAGCTACACACCATTCAGTCTCCTGCACTCATATTGTGGCTCACAACCGTCCTTATCTCCAATTCCAAGAGATCCAATGCCTTCTGACTCCATGGGCACCAGATATTCATGTGGTATAAACACATACATTCAGGCAAAACACATATGCTGTAGAATATTATTTTAAGATGTGTTACTTTTGTTTATGTTGCATTTGTTTAACTGTTACTATGCCTGTCTAAAATACCTGATGGTCTAATAAAAAAACTAAATGGCCAATGGCAAGGCAAGAGAAAGGATAGACAGGGCTGGCAGAGAGAGAGAGAAAATATATAGAAGGAGAAATCTGGGAGGAGAGAGGAAAAGAAGTACCCAGAGAAGAACTACTCCAGGGACCAGGCACTTAGCTACACAGTAAGCCATGGAGTAAGAGAAAGATTTATGGAAGTAGGAAAATGGGAAAAGTCCAGAGGCCAAAGGTAGATGGAATAATTTAAGAAAAGTTGGCAAGAAACAAACCAAGATAAGGCTGGGCATTTATAATTAAGAATAAGCTTCTGTGTGTGATTTCTTTGAGAGCTGGGTGGCAACCCCATCCAAAGAGCAAAAACAGAACAACACACACACATACACACATAATAAGAATAAATAAGTATTTTAAGGTTATGGATGAATTTGTTTTGTGAAGAGAATTTCAAGACAGGATAATATTCAGGATATGTTGTTAAAAAAGAACAGACATAAGAAAAAAAAAACAAATTGGTTTTTCTTCACAATTACCTATCTGATTAGTGCACTGGACCTAGGGTAAGTTGCTTATTTTATCTATAATGAAAAAAGAATTGATTTCTTAAATGAGAAGGACTATGTAGATCTCTTATCATTAATTCTCAGGTATTGGTTAGAGACACTTTTTTAAAATTCATTTTGAGTTCATATTTGATCCATTAGAATTTTGATTTTTCTTTTCATGTATATGAGTTGTACAAACAGTAGCTTTTATTAGGATGTTGTCTTGGGAGTGGTATAATGTACTTTCAACATATTCAATATTGCATAAGTATATTGTAGAAACTGACTTTCTCAGAATAAGGCTGTGACCTCCAAAGTTTTTGTACTACTAAATATACATTAGATTAATTCTATTCAAAATAATTAGCTTCATTGTATGACTTAAGTATACAATGCATATCACGTTTTGTCACCATCATGAGTTCATTTTCCATACTCCAAATCAGAGAATGTAATCTGACAATTAGGTGTTGTATCATAAATATAGGTATTAGATAATTTAGATTGTCACAACATTCTTAGAAGTTTAGTGTTACATAATTATTGCCTTTTCTATAATTATCAGACAGAATTATGAAAACTATAATGAATGTAGCAAAAATATTTGAAACATGCATAATAAATTATAGTAACCTATTGATGTTGACTGTCTTTTAACAGTAGAACAACAGAGTAAGTTTTTTTTAATATCTGTTTTTGAGGCTCTTTTTGTAAGAATAATATTGAATAAAATCTACCCCATTAGACATTTCATTAACCATTTTGTCCTTTTGAAGAATCATGCCGTTAAATCCTCTTTTATACTGTGAGATAGAACATCCGTTCTGCCACATAAATTTTACCAAATTTTGTGGTATTAGGAATAAAGGACAGTCCATGTAGCCATATCTCTACTTCTCATTGACCAACAATTATTTGTTATTGGAATCAGTTTTTCCACTGGACAGAAAGCCCCTGGTTTTTCTTATTTGGCTTTATGAAGATCTTCAACTACTCACAATATTACTCAACTTTTACTGTGTTTTAGCTCAGTAAATAGACATTCAGGAATCATTTGCCATATGACTTGATTGTTATTTCAGTTCTTAATTATGTCCTGAAATGATTCTGCATGGCATTTTTCATCTAACATTAAAACAAACGATGATGAAGGAAGCACAAGACAGCACTCCTAATAGTGGTGCAATTTCCAGGCTACTAAACTCATTCATGAAAAACAGGCAAGGTATTTTTATTTTTCTTTCTTATTTTCTTTTATACATTTGTGTACTGACTCACTCTCAACAACCACTTCCCTAGCAAACCTATGCAACACCCTCTCACAAATGTTTCTCATCTTTACATCCATTCATTTTGTTTTGTGACCTACTAAAGGTTAATCCATGGCCATCTGTGTGACCATTAGGCTTCAAGTGTACTAGTGGGTTCAGCAGAGGGTACAAAAGTAAAAACAATTATTCTACCCTTTCCTAGAACCTGTCAACAGTTGATAATTCAATAATAATGGTAAGGCCTGTGAGCCTTTCCCAATCCCTGACTGATTCTTGGTTGGGCTCATCTTGTCTTGACCCAGTGCAGGTAACTATTTATGTTGACAACCAAGTTTCAGTATATGTTAAAGATTTTTCTCTTTGCATTTTTATTTTATTTTATTTTATTTTATAATTAATTTAATTTTACATATTAGCCAGGGATTCCCTGTCCTCCCTCCTCCCACTCCCCAGCCTTCCTCCCCAATCTTCCCCCATTCCCACATCCTCCAAGGCAAGGTCTCCCCTGGGGATTCAGCTCAGCCTGGTAGATTCAGATTTTATTCCATTTATTATGCTTTTTGAGAATTTCATATATTAATACTGTATTTAAATAACTTCCACTCCTCCACCTCCCCAGTCCACATCCTCTCATTTCTCCCTGCCCTCAATTCCTTCTCAAGTGCATGGCCTCTTTTTCTGTGATAAATATCTTCACAAATACATACATACATTCACACCTCATACATATGTACATACTACCTATTGATCCAATTTGGAGTTTTTATTATTTGCATGTGTTTAGGGCTGACCACTTGGGTTTCAATAGCCCAGGGAGCTTGTCCTAGGGGAAGACTGACTTTCTCTCCCCACACATCTGTTGATTGCCTGTAGATAGTCATTTAGGAGTAGGATCTTATGATGTTTCCAGAATCAGTGTTGTCATGAAGACTAGTGTCACTGTGTGGGTAGTGCTTAGGCAACAATGCCATAGCCATTTCACAAGTGCATTACTTTAGAATAAAACCATAGCAGGCTCCTTCTGTGAAGTCATCTCAATGGGAGACATGAGTGATAAAGAACCAGGTGAGCATCATTGTAACTGCAATGTAGGTTTTCAGTTATAGCAAACTCTGCTTAATACTGAAAACTATCAGATTACACCAAATGCCTGCTCTAGACACACCTGAAAGAAGTTCATCACATAGCTACAACAATAGATAGGAAACATTCTTTGTAGATTGATTAGAGGAAATATTAAGGGTTTTGTGTATTTAAGGTATATTTTAATTGCATTTCTATTGAATGTTTTATATTCTTGGACTGATTAGTGGATTTGTGTTCCAAATACAAACATATATTCTCCACATTTTGGGTTAAAATTGTATCAAAATAGACTCCATATAAATTATGTCTACCTTTTTAACCTTCCTTTAACCATAGGAAGGTCTAAATGGTTAATTTTCTTTGTAAGAGAGAGAAGGATATACAGAGTGGTTGTCCCTCACACACAGCTCTGTGAAGGCAGCTGCAGCCAGTCTTCTAGTGTGCATACAAGAAGCCTATGCATACTCACTTCTGTTGTGAAAACATTTTAAGTGTCTTTGACCAAGTGTGCTGGAGAGCTTGGTGACAGGTGTTGGCCACTACTAATATGCATCTGCACTTCTTGCCTGGCATCCATTTCTTAATGAGTTCTGTCTGTTTTATGGTTCAGTAATTAAACAAATTGTTATAAGTAACTAAAAAATAGAAGCCAAGAAGCCCATTTCCACAGCTGGCAGTCTGATACATCAGAAGTTTAATTGCTAAAATGCACAGTCAGGGGCCAAATTATTTATTATTGTTTCCCTAACAATTACAAATGAGTGTGTAGGTAGAAGTGGCACTTTGGGCACTATTAGCATTCTTTCATAATTGATTTTTCTACAAAATATCTGCTCTATAGTGGCTAAGTTCCTAGAGAATGAATGAGAATAACCCATCTTTATAAGCAAAGATGAATCTTAAAACCATTAAGAGTTGTTGCCACAAAAGAGGTTTAAATTGCAAGGGCTAGTCTGAATTCTTTCTCCAGAGAATCACCAATCAAAGAAAGACAGATTGGATTCTTCCCTCTGTGAAGTCCCTGGGTAGTACAGCATTGTCACCGACACAATTTCTCTTGAGTATGAATGAAGTCTTGTGATGCTGTCTCCTTTCTAACTAAAGTGCTTAAAATTTATACCCAGGCACATCTTTGTGACACAGATCTGCCATCCCCAAGAAAGGATCACAGTTTCTTTCCTAATCTGGTCACTATTTCTAGCACCACAATATTTCTCTTCTTAGTCTAACATTCTTCAATTTTATGTAAAAGTCATCATTTATTTTCATAAAAGTACAGGCAAGAACTGCATAATGAAGTTTCAGTCGACTTCACAAGATATATAAAACAGTTCAAATAGATTATAAATAAATGCATTATCCTATGTCTGAGAGATAACATGGGTATTGTAGGACAGTCATAGAGCAATGCCATACTTATGTATCTGTAGTGAGGCTGACGTAAGTAAAGTTCAGCATATACAATTATTATCAGTAGCTAATATTTGATAAGAATAGTAAACAACCATGTATTGTTTTGTTTTGACTACACTATTCACCATTATTTTAGACTATACCATTTTAGTAATTTTTAAAAATGCATCTTTAAAATAGAGGGCACAATTATAAGTCTTGTCAAGGACAGCCAGTTGATTTTTGATAAAGAAGCCAAAAGTACACGTTGGAGATAAGACAGGCTCTTCAACAAATGAAACTGGGAAAATTGAAATAACTATAGAATAATGAAACTTATCTCTCAGTGTACATAAAAATCATTTCCAAATAGACAAAATATATCAGTGATAGACATGAATCTCTGCAACTACTAGAAAGTAAAGTAGGGAGTACACATAGAAATAATAGGTGTAGGTGAGAATTTTCTGAATAGGACAACAGTTCCTCAGAAAATAGTGTCCTCGTGAAAGTAAAAAGCTTCTATACTGCAAAGGAAGGAAACTGTCAAGTAAAGAGCTAACCTGTGCATTTGTAGAAATGTTTGCATATGCATATGAGTGCATATATACATATATATGTATTTGTAGATATATATTTGACAAAAAATGGTGTCTAGGATATAAAATAACTTAGAAAGCTATATATCAATAAGAGACCATAAAGATTGTAAATTTTTTATGTAATTGAATAGAGGCAGATACATACTTTAAAAACAGTTCAACATCTTCAGCCAATGGATAAGTGCCTATTAAAACTACTTTAAGATTTCATGTTACCCTTGTCATAATGGATATTGTCAAGAAAATAAGTGGGGCCAACAGATGGCTCAGTATGTAAAGCTGCTTTTGATGAAGCATGGCAATCTAAGTTCAGCACCCAGGACCCATATGCTGAAAGTGAAGAACAGACTCCCACAGGGTGTCCTCTGACTTCCACATGTGCACTACAGCATGCAGGAATGTGGACAAACACACACACACATACACACACACATACACACACACACACACACACACACACACACATACAGAGAGAGAGAGAGAGAGAGAGAGAGAGAGAGAGAGAGAGAGAGAGAGACTTGTGTGTATGCATATAGAATGGAAGTAGACTCATATTTATCAACCTTTACAAAATTAAATATTTTTACAAGGAAAAATAATGGGAAGGTAGGAGGAAAGAAAACAAGAATAATGTAATTATATTTTGATTAAATGTAAATTTTAAAATATGTTTTCTGAAGAGTAAATTGAGAGAAAGTGAATACATGGGAGAGAGGAGGTGGAGGGGAGCTGGGAAGAATGGAGTGAGAAAACTGATTGGGATGTATTGTATGACAGAAGAATCTATTCTCAATAAAAATAAAAATTCAAAAAGAAAACAAATAAATATAACTGACAAGTGTAGGAAATGAGGACTATATTCAGTGTGGGAAATAGTGTAAACTGGTGGACCTACTATCAAATGAGCGTGAAAGTTCCTCAAAGAAATGAAAAATAAAGCTTTGCTGTAACCCAGCTACTTAAAGACAGTAAACCAACATCCATACCTTACAAAAAAGATGGTTACATTTCCATGTTCATTGCAGCTCTAATCACAACACTAAGGAAAGAGAATGGTGTTCATGTTCATCATCTGATGAATGGCTTATGAAATTGTGATATGCATACACAATGGAAGGATATGTAGTGGTAAAGAAGAATGAAATTATGAGATTTGTAGGAATATGGATGTACCTGGAAAATTTATTGAGTGAGGAAAGCAAGGTACATAAAATGTCCCATGTTTTCCCCTATATATATAGATCTTGGTTACAAATATAGAGTCATGTGATTGACTTGAAATGCTGGTAAAAAGCCAGAAAGACAGAAAGGAGTCATTGGAGGGAAGTGTAGGGTTCCTAGATGAATAATGCTCCTCTCAGAAACTATAGGAAACTAAATTAAAATTCCAGGGCTATGTGTGGGATACCTCCCTATGAGTTGTTGTCCAAGGAAGCTCTCAGTTTCCCCCAAATAATTCAAATGATTGTAGTTACCCTTGTTTGCCAACCAGAAATTATGATAAGATTATGTTTCTGAAGACACCATATATTTTGGTCATAAGACATACAAAGGTCAGGCAGGGAGTAACCTGAAAGTTTCATTCTTACTGGCTCATCTTCATAGTTACAGAAGTTACTGTGCACCTTGTGAGGAGAGAAACATCATCAACAATTCCATCCACCAATGAATCGTTCATGATATTAGAAACCCATTACTGGCCAAAATGCCAAGAATAAGTGAATGTGAATTATCCCTACCTAGTAGCACTTCTCCAAGTCTCAGGTAATACTGTGGAAGAGGGAGTGGAAAGAATCTAAATGTCAGATGACATGGAGCTGTGTAGCAGAAAGATTCTTCTGGACCTGACACAGCTAGTGAATCAATAAATTCACAACAGCTGTGGCTATCTGCATAAGGCAAGCATAGTATCAGGCTTAGTATTACTTCATCACAGGTGGGTATTGGACCTGTGATTGGCAAATTATGATTGACAGAGAGAATGTCATTTTCATTATTGGCATAGCATTATGCAATATGCTTTTGTAGCGTACAAGAATCTAGGTATACCATATAGCCAAGTTCAGAGTAGGCTATGCCATTTAGGTTTTTATAAGTACACTCAGATATTTATCCATGATGAAAGTGCCTAGCCACACAGTTCTCCGTATATATTCTTGTCTTTAGATGATGGATTGACTCACATTGTGAAATAACAAAATATTATGTTAATAAAAAGATTAAGGTATAAGTGAAAAAAACTGTATGTATTTAAACACATAATTTGATGATTTGAGTAGGTATAAATTATGAAATAATTTCTACAATCATATTAACAAATATCTATAAACTCACATAGTCCCCATCTCCCTTTCATATTTATGCTCTCTTATTTAAGATAATTATTATCTCTTATTGCTCTCATATTTAAAATATACTTTCAGCAAACTTTAAGTATGCAAGAGTGGTATTAATTATGATCAGCATATTGAATTCTACAGAGTTATTTATCTTTTAGTACCAATATAAATAAGTGCCATTTGTTTATTATGATGAGTAGAATATTTAATATAATAGTTTAGGATGTTTTATTTAAATTATTATTTTTCCAACTACTAAAATTAAAATGACTTTAATTTGTAATACAGCTAAAAGGCACAATAGTAAAATGTAAAAGATCATTTACAATTGTACACATATATTTGGTTATTTTATTGTAAATCTAAGATAGAATTTTTAATTGTGCAGTGAACTAAAAGGCTATAGCTTTGCAATCTCATATGTATGTGTGATATTAAACAGCATCTTTTAAGGGATAAAACATGAATTGAATTATAATTCTTTTTAATATTTTGAATAAGCCTTTTACATGTTCACTCAAATTTAACGATGAATTCATAAGTGGAACTGATTTAATTAAAAATACTCCACATGCATTTCTTTATTTATTATTAAACATTGTATTATTAAAAATATTTAGAAGGGGAAGAGAGTTGGTTCAGTGGTTAAGAGCACTGACTGATGTTCCAGAGGACCCAGGTTCAATTCCCAGGCTATCTGGTGTCTGATCACGCCAGAATAAAAAAAAAAAAAGTTTAGATGTTAAATAAAAGGTCTGGAAAGATGGCTCAGGAGTTAAGAGCACTGACTGCACTGTAATGGGTTTGATGCCCCGCACCCACAAATTGGGTAACAACTACTCTGGTTTCCAGTTTCAGAAGATCCAACGTCCTCTTTGGGCCTTCTGTGGGCACTGCACACATGTGGTACATAGATATACATGCAGCCAAAACACTCATACACACAAAAAAATAAAAATAAAATGAAAACTCATAGGGGAATTAAATTATTTTAATGTAATTATGTTTATTAACTCTGAAAATTTTATACACTGCATTTTGATCATATTCACCTCCTATTGCACTCTCACTTGCCCAATCAACCCCTATCTCCTATTTTTCCACTTTTCTCTGATTATTAATGTGCCTTATATACACAGATATAAAATAAATACAACTTGCTGATTCCATTTAACATTGCTCATGTACATGTCTTTAGAGCAGACCCTTTGGTATTGGAGGATCAAGTAGGCAGCTCATGTCTGGGGAATACTGATATTCCCTCTCTGCTATCATTAATTGCTTGTAGCTCTTCAGCTTGGGGTGGAATCTTATGAGATTCCCCCTATTTACTCTGGTGTGTCAACTGGTGTTGTCATTGCATTGTTCAGGTGGTTTGTTTTCTTTCTTTTTGTTTTTTTTTTTTTGGGGGGGGTTATTGTTGTTTTTTTGAAACTATATTTTGGTGGTATTGTGTTCCACAAAATATTGTGCATCCTAATAAACTTATCTGGGGTCAGACACAGAACAGCCACTAGATACAAAGGCTAGAAAAGGTGGCACTCACACCTTTAACCCTAGCACTCCAGAGGTAGAAATCCCTCTGGATCTCTGTGAGTTCAAAGCCACACTGGAAAAAGCCAGGCACGGTGACACACACCTTTAATCCCAGAAAGCGAGCCTTTAATCCCAGGGAGTGAAGGCAGAAAGCAGAAAGGTATATAAGGCGTGAGGACCAGAAACTAGAAGCATTTGGCTGGTTAAGCATTTGGCTGGTTAAGCTTCAGGGTTTCAAGCAGCAGTTCAGCTGAGAGCCATTCGGATACGAGGACACAGAGGCTTCCAGTCTGAGGAAACAAGACCAGCTGAGGATCTGGCAAGGTGAGGTAGCTGTGGCTTGTTCTGGTTCTTTGATCTTCCAGTTCACCCCAATCCCTGGCTCAGGTTTGATTTTATTAATAAAAACTTTTAAGATTCATGCTACAGTGGCCAGATACAGAAGATACAATCACTCAACAGACCCCTTGACCCTCTCACTCTTACAGTCTTTTTGTCCCTGTTCACTCATATTTTTTTAACTGTAGGTAGAGAGGTTGTGCTGGATCAATTCAGGCTGGTTGTAGCTGGATTTTTCTCTCCAGGTCACGCCAAACCCTGGCAGTCCCTTAGCCCACTTATAAAATAAACATACAGACGCTTATATTATTTAAACCGCTTGGCCATTAGCTCAGGCCTATCATTGTCTAGCTCTTATTCTTATATTCAGCCCATTTCTATTAATCTATACTTTGCCACGTGGCTCGTGGTTTACTGGTACCTTACATCTTCCTTGTCCTGGCAGCGGCTGCAGACAGTCCTCTCCTTCCCTTCCTGTTCCCTTAATTCTCCTCTCTGTTAGTCCTGTCTATACTTCCTCTCTGGTTACTGGCTAATCAGTGTTTTATTTATTAACACATTTGCCATACAGAACATCCACAGCACTTCCCCTTTTCTTTTTTTTTTTAAAGGAAGGTTTTAACTTTTACATAGTAAAATTACAGATAACTAAACAATTATCAGGCAAGAATTACAGTTATAATATCTAGTCTATTTATAATAACTAGTCTATTTGGAAAAATTAAAGAAGATATCCTATCTATCTTATATTTGTGAGTCTAAGGTTTTATATCTAACTTATCTTTTATCATAACTAAGGAAAATTGTATCTAGTTTCAACTACATCAAAGACTTCAGAAGGATATAATACTGCCTGAGACATGGGAGAAGGATGCAAGCAACTTTCAGGAGTCCTGCAGGGTAGACAGAGACAGGTGGCAGCCTGGACAGTCATCCAAAGTTCTCTTGTAAAGTTGGGGCATTTGTCTTCAGCCCATAGGGCTAGAATCTCTCAGTCCTTTTTCTCTGTGTCCTGTAGAATGTCTGGCAGTTTCCTCTGTAAAGCAGGAACCTAAAGGACCATTTTGCCAAGCAAAGTTCAGTGGTCACCTTTCCATGAGTCCTGCATGTCCAGTCGATCAAGCAGTCCAGGCAAGAACAGTTTCTTGCCCAAATGGCTATTTTTGCCAAGGCGAAGATAAACTCCATATGGAGTGTCTTTGGTGTCCATCCTTCTCTCTGAAGTAAATTGGTACTGCCAGGAGCAGACATGTCTCACTGTCCAGAAAGTCTAAATTTTTAAAACATTTTAAATGCCATATTCTGTAGGTCTTTGAAGTATTTGAAGATTACCTATCTATCTGAAATATATCTATGTATACCTAGAAAGCTTAACTAACATGCTACAAGTTTGACTATCATAGAAGACTAATTATTAATCTGTATTTTTAAATTATCCTTTACAATCTAAATGAGTTACATAAACATAATACCTCAAACAAGAATAGAAATATACATGTATATATACATATATATGTGTATTTCTATAACAAAATATAACAAAATTAAGTTTAAACTTGTATCAATAGACTAAAATCTATAACAATGTAAAACGTTTTAAACAAGTTGTTGTTCTTTAAAAGTAGGTTCATTAATCTACCCTTTTATCCTATCATCGCTATAGCCTATATATCTATATCATATCCCCTTTTCTTTTTTAGAAAGATCGCATTTATAATCAACCTTTTTTTTTTTTTGTTTTTTTTTGTTTTTTTTTTTTTTTTGCAATACAATTCAGTTCTACGTATCAGCCACAGATTCCCTTGTTCTCCCCCCTCCCGCCCCCTCACTTTCCCCCCAGCCCGCCCCCCATTCCAATCTCCTCCAGGGCCTGGTGGACTCAGTCCAGGTAAGTCCAGTCCCCTCCTCCCAGGCCGAGCCAAAGGACCCTGCATAGGCCCCAGGTTTCAAACAGCCGACTCATGCAATGAGCACAGGACCCGGTGCCACTGCCTGGATGCCTCCCAAACAGATCAGGCCAATCAACTGTCTCACCCACTCAGAGGGCCTGACAAACATGGTATGTACTCACACATAGCGGGATACTAGATATGGAACAAGGATGACTGGACTGCTACTCACATCACCAGGGAGGCTACCTGGAAAACAGGACCCCAAGAAAGACACAGGGATCGCCCAATGACAGAGTAATGGAATGAGATCTACATGAACAGCCTGGACATGAGTGGGGGTAGTGAAGGGCGAGGGTCAAGGGAAAGAGAGCTTGGGTGAGTGAGAGATCCCAGCTGGATCAACAACAGAGAGGGAGAACAAGGAATAGGAGACCATGGTAAATGAAGACCACATGAGAATAGGAAGAAACAAAGTGCTAGAGAGGCCCACAGAAATCCACAAAGATACTCCCACAATAGACTGCTGGCAATGGTCGAGAGACAGTCTGAACTGACCTACTCTGGTGATGGGATGGCCAAATACCCTAATTGTCGTGCTAGAAACCTCATCCAACTACTGAGGGATCTGGATGCAGAGATCCATGACTAGGCCCCAGGTGGATCTCTGGGAGTCCAATTAGCGAGAATGAGGAGGGTTTATATGAGCGAGAATTGTTGAGACCAAGGTCGGATAAAGCACAGAGACAAATAGCCAAACGATCGGAAACACATGAAATATGAACCAATGGCTGAGGGGTCATAATCAACCTGTTTTAAATAAAAATATTGGCTTTTCTCTGTCCCACACCAGAGGGCTCTTTTGATTTGGGACACAAGAATCTCTTAACCATTTTTTTAAGCAATATGTCTGGGTTTAGAGAAGGAATGAGCCAATTCCATCTACAAAGCCACTAAAAAAGAAAAGTCCTACCTCACAGGATAAATAAACAGAACTGTAGTCCTTTGTATTTTTATCCGAAGAAACTGTCAGGTAGGTGATGATCACACAGGCATTTTCAAGTACACAATTTAACTATGTGGCACATTTAAGGATATCACAAACCTTTCAAGAGGAAACCTTATCTTCTGTGTGAAAGTTTCTATCAGGTTGCAGATTTATTGCTCATCCTCCAACAGCTTAAGACTAATTCAATTTGTCAAAGCTCAGTATCTTTGCCATTTCCCACATATTTGTGCATATTAAGTCAAGACCAACAATGCAGCAAACCTTGAAAGAAAAAACAAAATACATAGAACTGTTCTAAAAGCTCAGCTACATAGTGATTTAAATCATTAAATGACCTATTCTGTTTGTTTTTCCTATATATGTGTAACAGAATAATTACAAGTATGTTTACAATTATGAGTATATATTTATGTAGTAAGGGTATTCAAAAGAATAAGTTACATTTGTGTTTGTTGAATTTTATATTTAAATCTACAAAATAATGTATTAATATAAATAATTAAAGCATAGTTGAAAGATCTGTTTATTTGCCCTTTTAAATTCCTAGATAAAATGTAATTCAACGCACGCCTTTAATCCCAGCAATTGGGAGGCAGAGCCAGGCGGATCTCTGTGAGTTCGAGGACAGCCTGGGCTACCAAGTGAGTCCCAGGAAAGGCGCAAAGCTACACAGAGAAACCCTGTCTCGAAAACCAAAAAAAAAAAAAATGTAATTCAAATAACCTCTTAAAAACAGAAGCAATGTTATGCTCTGCATATGGAGAAATAAAGAGATTTGTGATGATACATAAGTATGAGCTTCAGTTCTTCTTACTAAAGAAATTATAATATTAGTTGTAGAACATTAGGAAAGAGGGATTTGAAGGATGTCAGAGCTGGAGAATGGGGTGGAGAGCTATGAAATAATGTCTTCTGGACTTAGTTTGGCCATGGAATTATCAAACCACCACAGCTGTGACCACCTGCACAAAAATAAAAAAATATAAAATAATGACATGTGGTGATACATTGTGTCCCCAATAAATTGTGTACCATAATAAAACTTATCTGAGGATCAGAGAACAGAAGAGCCACTAGATTACACATAGAGGCCAGAAAAAGGTGGCACACACACCTTTAATCCTATCACTTGGGAGGCAGCTATCCATCTGGAGCTCTGTGAGTTCTAGGCCACACTGAAAACAGCTAGGCATGGTGACACACACCTTTAATCCCAGACTTGAGATCTCATGTCTTGCTTAGGAAAGACACACACCTTTAATCCCAGGAAGTGATGGAAGGAAGCAGAAAGGTATATAAGATATAAGGACCAGGAACTAGAGGCTTTTAAGCTTTTAGGCCTTTTAGCAGCAGTTCAGTTGAGATCAATTTGGATGAAGACTCAGAGGCTTCCAGTTTGAGGAAACAGGATCGGCTGAGGAGTTGGCAAGGTAAGGTTGGCTGTGGCTTGTTCTGCCTCTGTGATCTTTCAGAATTTACTCCAATATTTGTATTCTGATTTTTATTTAATAAGACCTTTTACTATTCATGTTACAATGACAGAAATAAGCATGGGAAGGAAAGAAGGAAAGAAGAGGGAGAGGGAAGGAGGAACCTGATGTTTGGAAGGGGACTAGTTGCTAAATTGAAAGAGGTCAGAAGTGGGAGGGAAGATCATAAGGGGTGAATGTGTTCACAATGCATTGTATACATTGTATGTAAATATGAAGTTCTCAAAGGTAATAATTAAAATTAATATTGCAGCCTCGGGAGATAGCTCAGTGGCTAACGTGATTGCTTTGGAAGTACAAAAACTGAATGACAATATCTAGCACCTAGATAAAAAGCCAGGTATGGTTGTATGCCCTTATAATCCCAGCACTTGGAAGGCAGGCACAAGAGGCTCTGGAGTTCAGCAATTAGTCTATCCTAATGTGTGCGCACCAAGTCCCAGTGAGAGAGCTTATCTCAAAGATAAGATGAGCAGTAACATCTGAGGTTGGCCTCTGGCCTTCAGATGCACATGTACAAACATACATGTACATGCATGTAAAAAACACGAACATATACATTTGTGTACATACACATCACATAAATACACATATATAACACACATATAAAGTGTATATATATAATAAATTTATATATTATACAGACATAAACTTTTTCAACCTAGAATTTTTTTTCCAATGGAAGAATTAAATGAAAGATCCATATTCACGTATTTGAAGTATTATATTGTGGCATTGTACACACGAAAATGAAAATATAATTATTCACTTGTTTTTATTAGCCAGAATAAGTGAATTATAAGAAAATGTGGATTTTCAATCTCTCAAAGTAAATATATGCTTAGAAAATGCAAACACTCTGTAGTCAGTGATCATTCTGGAAATGTCTCTTCCTATTTAATTTGTTCTTAACTCTTCTTACCTCTTTCCATCTGCTTTTTCTTTCTTTTCACTGTTTCCATCCTCATTCACCTGGAAAGTGCATATGATGTTAGCTTGGGCTGACGTAACAATGTGTACCTTAAGAAAGAGAGATTTACTTCTCTTCTGTTGTAGAATATTATTTTAAGATGTGCTGCTTTTGTTTGTTTCATTTGTTTAACTCTGTGAAGCTATGTTACTGTGTTTGTCTAAACCACCTGATGGTCTAATAAAGAACTGTCCAATAGCAAGGCAGGAAAAAGGATAGGTGGGGATGGCAGGTAGGGAGAATACATCGAGGGAGAATTCTGGGAGGAGACATCTAGCAGCTAGAGAAGGAGAAATACTCCAGGGGCCAACCACCCCACTATGCAGCAATCCACAGAGTAAGAGTAAGATTTACAGAAGCAAGAGAACGGGCAAATCCCAGAAGCTAAAGGTAGACAGAATAAGTTAAGGAAATCTGGCAAGAAACTAAGCCAAGCTAAGGCCAGGCATTCGTAAGTAATAATGAGCCTCTTTGTGTGATTTATTTGGGACTTTGGTGGCCAGCCCCCCAAAAGACCAAAAACTATAACAATACTCTTTATATCTGGAATTTGAAGAGCCATGAATAACCCTCTGAGATCTCCTGAGGACTATTTTCCTGTCTGACAGAGAGCTACTATAGCCATCTTCTTAATGTGTCCTCACAGGGTGGAGAGAGAACAATATCTGGTCTCTCTGGTCCTATGACACCAACTCTGTCTGACCAGGGTTTTATACTTATGAAATAATTTACGCTTAATAATATCCTTATTAAAGATCGTATGTCAAACAGTTATATCAACGCTTGGTTTTATTGTCCAATTAATCAACACTAATTCATCTAGGAATCATACCCACTCTGTCACTCTGCCACATGGTGGTATTTTCTTATTCATTTCTATAATATGCCAGATGCTTGATAGTATATTTGCCATTAATTCATTCTTTTCTGGTCAGCAGGCTGCATTTTAACTCATTAGGTAATTTATTCACTCCACCCACAATTTGAGATCACCTTCAATATTTGATAAATAAAATGTTGTATAGGTATCATTTGATATCTCCTTGGAGAGACCATAAAAGGCCATATAGCTTCTTCTCAAATCATTTGATAAAGTTTCCACTGAGTGCTGCCACTAGGTATTTAACCCATAGTTAGAGACTCCCAGGTAAAATAGGGAGATCTCCAAGCAGGCACTTTATCTGACAGCCTTTATTAGCCTCCAAATGCTGATACAGTGATTTACAGTAGGCACCAGAGGCCTAAATTAGCAAATAAAATTAATACTTTTTGTACTGAGTATCAGAAATAAAAAAAATGTGTTCTTCTGAACAAAAGTTCATGTTGATGTGCTCCATTTTCTTCTCGAAAGTCTAGGAGCAAACCCATTATTTTGAATTTTCCAGTCTCTAGGAGGCTATCTATACTCTTGGCTGATATTTTTGTTGTTCACCTTTATGAAATGGTAACAGTGCTTTCGTTTCTGTTACCCTGGTGCCTGCTTTCATAAGTAACTTTAAAGCAGGCTTTTACTTCCACCCTTTCAATTTTGTAAATTCTCAAATGAAAAGTCCACAAACAGATTTTGTGTTATATTGGTTTCACTAACCTTGTTATTTTAATTTATCTCTGTATATAAAATCTGGATTGTTTGGATGTCTGCCACCATTCTGGACAAACACACAGGCACACAGACACAGACATACATACAACAGAAAGAGAGAGAGAGAGAGAGAGAGAGAGAGAGAGAGAGAGAGAGAGAGAGAGAGAGAGACAGAGAGAGAGAGAGACAGAGAGAGAGAGAGAGACAGAGAGAGAGACAGAGAGAGACAGAGAGAGACAGACACAGAGAGACAGAAAGAGAGAGAGACAGACAGACAACAGAGAGACAGACAGAGACAGAGACAGAAAGATGTAATTCTATAGTTTCTGGCAACCACTTAAGTTTTATTTTAGTGAAACCTTATACTAATTGATGCTTTATTACTTTTGACTCAAACATAAATTAACTTCCTTATAACACTATTACTTTTCATATTAAAACCAAGGGCTCACCATCTTCACAGAAGGATAATGATTACCTTACACTTTCTGTCCCATCTAATTTTTCTCATCATATTGTGTAAACAGCAGTTGGGATGTAGTCAGAAATAAAACCAGCAGCTGGATCTCTAGAAGTTACTATTCCCAGAGAGCTCAGTAAGGTAGTCATATATTTCAGATTACTCCCAATTTTATCAACATGCTTGGTTTCTGCGTGTCAGATATCATGAAAAGTGCCTTAGGGACAAAGTTACAATGAGTATGAATAGACATTGCTTTAATAAATTATCAACATACTTCATTCCACTGCTATTATACACATATTCATGATTCAAAATAAAAATATATTCTGTATCTTTCTCTCACTTTTAAGAGCACAAATACATTTTTCTTGAAATTGCAACATAAATCACTGAATTTTCAATTGTCTTTTATCCATATGAGTCAGCATAGGTGGTCTATAATATGTAAAGAGAGTGACCATATCTGCCTACATAAAAACTAATTTAAAGCAGTTTCCATGCTACTTTGTCAGAGTAGGACTATGAAAATATTAACAAAAAATGGAGGCATTGACACTAATTTTATAATACTGAAAAATGTATCACTCTAATCATAAGAATAAACATAATAATGCAATCTTCAAAATATTTCTGTCTGATTTTTAAATGTAAGGTTCTAACAATAACTTGATACATCTGCAAAATAGCTCAGATAAGATTGATATGGGAATTATGCAAACAGTGTATTAAGTTATCTACATCTACCTAAAATATTGAAAGAACTGTGTACATATTTGACACAAAACATAGATAACATTTAAGAAAAAGAATTTTAAAAAATTCTTGAAATTTATGAATATCTCTCCAATTTCTCCAAAACATTAAAAGTTCATATCTGAAGGGAAATCTACTCTAAATTTTACTAGAAGTAATAGTCCTTAAAGACTTATAATTGAATCAGGCTTTTAGTTTCTAGGATATTAAACTTTGCTAGCTTCTTCTCATAAGAAACAAAGAAAGGAGAAACACTACAACAAACATCTTTGTGTTGAGTAGCAAGTCAAATCTGTCTTGCTACACATTCATGTAGTAGTGTACC
Organism: Peromyscus eremicus; assembly: GCF_949786415.1. Classification (NCBI taxonomy): domain Eukaryota; kingdom Metazoa; phylum Chordata; class Mammalia; order Rodentia; family Cricetidae; genus Peromyscus; species Peromyscus eremicus. Next base: position 23,708,238 of record NC_081418.1, on the reverse strand, counting down.
TTGAATAGAAGCATTTTGTCCTGGAGAAAGGCTCCTTAAGATGCAGGAAGTGAGCATTTATAGATCTCAAGAAGTAAAGAACTCAAAAGACTCAGAAATTTCCTGAAACTTAATGATAAAAAGACAAACTGGTCAAAAAAAAAAGGCTATAAAATGACTCTTGAAAAATGACTCCTAATGTTATTCTGTTATACTCATAGATCAGTGCTTTATTTAGCCATTATCATAGATATTTCTTTCTACAGCAGATGAGAAAAACACAAAGAACCACAGACATTATGTAGAGAAAGAGATATTGGAACAAATAGCTCTAAATGGGATTCTCCATCAAATCTCTCCTCTTTGATCTCATTGAACCCCATGGAAGAGTAGGTAGAAAGAGTGTACAAGCCATAGAGTGTAGAGGATACTAGGAGAACAAGGGCTTTTTAGTCAACTTCACAAAGCTCATAGGAACTCACAGAGACTGAAGTAGCAAGCATAGTACATATACAGGTCTGCAGCAGGTCCTCTACTGATATATTATAGCTTTTAGTTGAGTATTTTATAAGAATCCTGAGTGTATGAATAAGTGGATCTAAGATTCTTGTGCATTCTCTTGGGACTTTTTTCCTTCTGTTGGTCTGCTTTGCCCAACTTCAATGTGATAATTTTTGTTCTATCTCATTATATTTTATTTGGTTGTATTTTGTTGTTATCCCTGAGAAGCCATTCTTTTCTAGTGAGACATAGCAACAGAGTGGATCTAAATGGGAGGGGAGGTGGGGAGGAAATGGGAGAAGAGGCAGCAGAAACTGTAATCAGGATATATTGCATGAGAAAAAAATCTACTTTCAATTAAGGGGAAAATAAAATTTAAATAAAAATAATAAGATTCACAAGACCACTCTTCAAGGTTGTGTAGGCACTAATAATTCCTAGGGAGAATAGCTTTTCTGAACTTCTGGGGCATAGGTATGTAATGCAGGGAGTTCCAAGGCAGAAATCTGTGTTGTTGCTCAACTTATGTGAGGTTTTCACTGGTGCAGTTGCTTTCTTTGAGTTGCTTGTGACCCGGAAAGTAAAACATCACCCACTTTCTTTTGCGATTTTGTGCTGGCTAGTTAGGTGAGTCACAAAAATAATTTTGTTATAGAATATGAGTTTTGTTTAAACCATAATGTACAAACTATGTTAGACAATGTCCAATTTAAGAAAATGTATTTCATGGGTAAAAGATTTCATTAATATCCTAAGGTACCTTTGTAAAATTTATGAGAGACTATTTGTAAGCAGGCACAACATTACCCAATTAGTAACCTTGGTTTATGGATTGGCAGCATTGTGTATTTTTAGATTTCAGCTCCTCCTGTGGCCAATGTTATTTTGACGCTGAGCACTCAAGTGCAATTTCAAGCTGAGGAAACCAGAATCACTGAAGCCCACAGATGTATGGCCTCTTGCTTTATGATTCTGATTACTCAGAAGTATAATAAGTCTCAAAAACAGTCATGTTTTTAGAGCATCATCAAATAAAGTATAACAGAAGTTAGCTGATATATTAAAATATTTTGAAATAATTTTCCGAAAAATACAATAAAAATAAAATATTAAAATGTAACTGTTTGTTATTTATAAAGAAGAAACCTCACTAAACTCACTGGCTCCAAAATCTAGAATTTAGTGAAATTGTTACTTTAGTTCACTGCAGGTTCACCATGCAGAATGAACAGAGCTTTGTTCAGGTCCTACCAAGAAATTTCATACAGCATAGTCTCAGGCTCTGTACCTCAATATATACCATTCATAGCATTTTTTGTACAATACAAAATTTAAAGGGTTTTTTTCACAAATGTAGGGTATTTCATTGAGTATAGAGCTGGTTTTCATCTTTCTCAAAAAGCTATTCTCATACCTATTATTCCATATTTCAGGCAAAGTTCAAATATATAACCACCTTTTTTCTTTTATTATCAGTTTTATATTTATTTTCTGGACTTACAAAAGCTCTATGATTGATCTAATTTTTTCAACGCTTGGATTGAACCCACTGCTTAATGCATTCGAGTCAAGCATTCTACCACAGAAATATATCCCTAGTCCCTTATTTCAGCATATATTTCATGCAAGGACCATATTCAGTTGCCTAAGATGGTCTTGAATTTTCTCAACAGCTCAAAATGGCCTTAATTTCTAAATCACTCCCACCCGCAACAAAAATTAAAAAGCCAAGCCTCTGAACTGAGCACAGAGTTTCAGGAATACAGTGATTGGGAAATTGCTGGAGAAAAGCGGCTGCACCTGACTCCAGGCACCCAGTGGTTACACAAAAGAGACAACAGACAACGCAGTTTCAGAAACAGCTGATCTAATAGTAACTGTTAATTTCTACATTCTGTCACTTAAGAATTTCCCTTCCCCTTTCCCCATTCTACCTAAACTCCAGCTTGAAGAATATAATCTACATTTTCTTTATTTCTGGTATTTTAGTGGTTGGATGGTTGGATCCTGCGCCCTGATCATGAAGTAGCCAGAGCTTGAGATGTCGCCTCTCTGGCACTGATTGAAACTGCTCTAGCTATGGAAACTGTCTAAACTTGCATCTTTTTTTTCTTCTTACAACCTAATGATTTACCTATAAATTCTTACAATTTCACCATCCTTTGTCTCAGAAAATAAACAGGTGAAACCATCACACCTGGCTCTAATTTAAGTCACTATGAAAAATAAATTGCATAATTTGATGTTTGTTTATTTAAAAAAAAAACAGCCTTCCATCTTTTGTAGCTTATTTTGTGGTGCTTCCTTTCTGTGTCTTCAAATTCTGTCCTTATCAGTTTGTCTCAGAACACAAGTATGACCTTCTTCTCTCCTAAATATCATGAAATCACCCTAAACCTATTACTTTATACAAGAATGTTAGTAAGATTTCATTGTCAGAATAAATACTTAAGATAAACAACTTGTAAGATGGCAAAGGTTTCTGGTTTCATCATCTCAGATATCTCAGTTCTTGGTTGCTTGGCCCTGGTGCTTGGGGTACATGATGGCACAGTGCATCATGAAAAGGGCATAGGGCAGAAGAAGCCCACTTACTTCATGCTTTCTGGGAAACAAAGGGAGAAAGTGAAAAGGGACAGCTTCCTAATACAAAATTTAACAGCAGACTCTATATGATTTAACTTTCTCCAGTTGAGACATGCCTCCTACTGATCACAAATTTTTCAAATACTGTCACAATTTGGAACCAAATATCAACACATAGGTCTTGCATGACAATGATTATCTAAACTACAGAATAAGTTTTGATAACATTGCAAAGACTTTAATTTTATTGCTCTTCCATTTTCACAATCTAGCACAATGTGCCTGGTTAATGCTATGAAAGCAAAAAGAGAAATTTTTTAAAATAAATTAAATATCATTGTAACAACATCAAAAGAAAGATAAACTAATGAATTTTAAGGCATAGAATGCAAAAATAATGAATAATTCTTTTTAGTAGTCATGTGTCTAGGCTTGAAAAAAAAACAGCCCCCATGGGCTTACAGGGAGCGACATTATTTGAAAAGATTAGGGCATATGGTGTGGCCTTATTGGAGGAAGTGTGTCACTGGGGTTGGGTTTTGAGTTTTCAGAAACTCAAGCCGGGCTCAATGGCTCACTCTCTCAGCAATTTCTCCAGCACCATGTCTGCCATAATGATAATGAACAAAATCTCTCAACTGTAAGCTAGCTCCTGTTAAATGTTTGCCATTATAAGAGTTACCTTGGTCATGGTGTCTCTTCATGGCAATAAAAACCTAAGACAGAAAGTAGTATCAAGTGTGAGGTATTGCTGGGATAGGCAATACCATTCTTTTATTTGGAGGAATATGGAACACTTTGGGACTCTGGACTATAAAAGCAATGAATACTTTAATTAGGGCTTAATCAACCATACTAGTAGGAGCAGCTATCCAAAAATATCTTCCTGAGGATAATTTGGAGAGTTTCGGATTAACAGCTTCCATAGAGATTTCCAGACACCTGAGTATTGACCAATTCTTGATTTTTAGTGACTATGCTTACATAGATGTATAATGAAAAGGAATAACCTAAGTAAGGAAAAATATAAAATGTACTGTTTGAGGAGAAAGGGCATCAGGAACTCTAAACAGATTTTTTTAAAAGCCTAATGCTAAATGGAATAAAGGGAGTGATAACCTCAGACCAAGATCCCACTCAGCTAAGATTCCAACTTGGGAAAAGGAGTTATAGAAAAGTAAAAAGGACTTAAAGGAAATCTTAGAACTATGTGTGGTTGGGCACACATTTGATCCCAGGACTCTGGAGGTAGTGGCAGGTAGATTTTTGAGTTCAAGGCCAGCCTAAGCAACAACATGAATTCTAGGACATCCAAGCTTAGGTAGTGAAGGAAACCATGGCACACAGAAAGCTGGTGGAAATAAATGTATTGAAATGAGGGGCCATGTTCCAGAGCCAGTAAGTAGCAGAATGTGGCTGCTTTGGCCACATGGGTCTAGTTATAGAGTAAGGATACAGGAAAAGTATTATGGAATCTATGTTTCTATTCTACTCCATTCTATTTGTGTTATACATCTCTATTCAGTCTACATGATTTTTTGTAACACTAAAACTTAATAAAAAAAGTAATTTCAAAAACCTACTAATTTTCAATTAAATTATAAACATAATTATTCAGTTATAAAAAAATATGAAATTTTCAGGCAAATGAATGGAGCTGGAAACAACCATACAGAATAAGGAAAACAAGACTTAAAAATAAAAATTCACATTTTTTCTCTCATTTGTCCATGTTAGATTTGAATATCAAATGTATTTCATTAGAATAATCATAGAGGTCAGAAAATTACAGAGAGAATGGCTTTCAAAAGTGGGGAATTAGAACATAGTGTTGTGAAGGGGTAAAAGACATTAATGGAACAGGAAGGGTTAAGTTCATCTTGGGGACTGGAGGGAAGTAAATGGGAAGAAATACAAGGAGAAGTTAAATATACACTAAATATCTTCTCAAAAAGTCTACTTTGGAGCCGGGCGGTGGTGGCGCACGCCTTTAATCCCAGCACTCGGGAAGCAGAGGCAGGTGGATCTTTGTGAGTTCGAGGCCAGCCTGGTCTACAGAGCGAGTTCCAGGAAAGGCACAAAGCTACACAGAGAAACCCTGTCTTGAAAAACCAAAAAAAAAGTCTGCTTTTGAGCTTACACACACACACACACACACACACACACACACACACACACACACACACATACACACACCTGTACACAGAGTTCTAATGTTTAAAATGGAGTTACCCTATACCAGAACAACACTGTCCATACTAAATACCACAGACTAATAAATAAAAAGCCTATTCTCAGAAATGGGTTACTTCTTTTGGAGTTGTTGGTCAGTGAGGGTTTATAAACCCTTAAACATTATAAATTATTATTATTACTATTATTATTGTTGTTGTTGTTGTTGTTTAACCTTCAGAACTTGAGAGTAAGTTTGCTTATTGCACCACATACATTTTGCAGAGAATACAGATAAATCAAGCCATTACTGACGTGGATGTTTCAGCCGTACTGGTTAGTTTTCATAGTGCCTGAAGGTGCAGTGAACTCTACTAGAAGAGAAGAGTAACCATCAGTCTTACCCAGCTATGAACCTGAAAGCTACAATAATGACTGTACTGGTAAGACGTGTTCAATAGTGCAACCATGGAGGAATACCATGAGAGTAAACAATCACTTTTTGATTGGATTTAAGGCTGGCCCACAAGATGAAATCTATATCTGACAATATTACTGGACCAAGAACATATGACTAGACTGAACACAGGCCCTAGGAGAGAACCTACTATTATTATTCTACTAAATAGACATAGTATTAAAACAACTCCTAATGAGTCCTCATTATCCTCACAGAATTTGGTATCTCTCAACCTTCATCAGATACATTTCTTATATACAGTAGATTTTGTTTAACAAGTCCAAAAATTTTTAAGACTATTGAACTCTAATTCCTAAATGGAATGCTTATACTGAACTCTTTCCTTCACCTGTTGATGGATCACTGCAGAAGAGTGAAAAGAAATACTCTAAGAACCATGCATGAGAGATGATTACAAGGAGACAGTATCTTCTGGACAAATCATTACACCTGTGCATTAAGAAATCACAGCTGTTATGACAACATGCACAAGACCTGTGCAAGCCCAAGCCACACCAAATTGCAGCATGGAAAGGCCAAGGATCCAACCCATAGCCATGAAGTCAATGGCAATTTGTAGGCACTGGTAGACAGAGAGTCAATTTTCTTTAAGAGGGTAGACTCAGTATCATTGAGCATGCTCCAGCAGAAGATACACATTCAAGAATATTTGAATATCATAAATTAGTTTTGATGGAATTAATAAGAAAATAAGAAAAGAAGTTGAGTGTGTAGTGAGGGAGAATAAACTTGGGAGTATCTGGGGTGAATATGATTAAAAAAAAAACTCATACAAAATTCTCAAAGAAGTAAAACATATTTCAAAGAAGAGCTAATACCAGTACTCTTCGAATCATCCACACAATAGAAACAGAAGGAACACTGCCAAACTCTTTTCATGTGGCTACAGTTACCCTGATATGCAAACCACACAAAGATGCAACAAAGAAAGAGAATTACACAACAATCTCCCTCATGAACATTGATGCAAAAACACTCAATAAAATACTGGCAAGCCAAATCCAAGAACACATCAAAAAAATCATCCACCGTAATCAAATAGGCTTCATCCCAGAGATTCATGCATGGCTCAACACATGAAAATCTGTCAATGTAATGCATCATATAAACAAACTGAAAGAAAAAAACCACCTGATCATCTCATTAGATGTTGAAAAAGTCTTCAACAAAATCCAACATCCCTTCATGATAAGGGTCTTGGAGAGATCAGGAGAACAAGGAACATACCTAACCATAATAAAGGCAATTTACAGCAAGCCGACCGCCAGCATCAAATTAAATGGAGAGAAACTCAAAGTGTTTCCACTAAAATCAGGAACACGACAAGGCTGCCCACTCCCTCTATATCTGTTTAATATAGTACTCAAATTTCTAGCTAGAGCAGTAAGACAACAAAAGGTGATCAAGGGGATACAAATTGGAAAAGAAGAAGTCAAACTTTTACTATGTGCAGACAATATGATAATATACATATGTGACCACAAAATTTCTATCTGAGAACTCTTACAGATGATAAACACCTTCAGTAATGTGGCAGGATACAAAATCAACTAAAAAAAATCAGTAGCTCTCCTATATACAAATGATAAAAGAGCTGAGAAAGAAATCAGAGAAACATTACCCTTTACAATAGCCACAAATAATATAAAATATCTTGGAGTAACTCTAACTAAGGAAGTGAAAAACCTATATGACAATAACTTTAAGTCTCTGAAAAAAAAAAAGAAATTGAAGAAGATATCATGTAGCAGGGTCCTTGCTGTTGTTCCCTTTGGGAGCAGGGGTCAAGTAGGCTCAGAGTCAAACCACACAGACTCAGGGAGAATGTGGAAATAACAAGCTCAGTTTATTCAGGAAGAGGCAAGCCTTATATAGCCTCCACCCCACCCTGGGAGAGGTCTGATGAATATGCATCAGCTGGTGTGACATGGCTGTCTCTCATTGGTCCAGGTCATCTCCAGATCATGTTTTAGCTGCTGTTGCTAAGACCCTTAGGCAGAACCAGGCTGGCTCTCAAAAAGTATCTTTTTTACTTGTTTGGGCTGGAACGCCCAAAAGCCTGTTAGGGATGAGTCATTCCACATTATCAGAAAATGGAAAGATCTCCCAAGCTCATGGATAGGTAGGATTAACATAGTAAAAATGGCAATCTCACCAAAAGCAATCTGCAGATTCAATACAATCCCCATCAAAATCCCAACACAATTCTGCACAGACCTGGAAAGAACAATACTTAACTTCATTTGGAAAAACAAAAAACCCAGGATAGCTAAAACAATCCTGAACAATAAAGCCACCTTTGGAGGTATCACAATCCCTGACCTCAAGCTCTGCTATAGAGATATACTAATGTAAACAGTTTGGTATTGGCATAAAAACCAATATGTAGACTAATGAAATTAAATTGAAGATCCTGACACTAATCCACACACCTATGAACATCTGATTATTGACAAAAAAAGCCAAAATTTTACAATGGAAAAAAACAACTTCAAAAAATGGTGCTGGCATAATAGGATGTCAACATGCAGAAGACTGCAAATAGACCCATATTTAATGCCATGCATGAAACTCAAGTGCAAGTGCATCAAAGGCCTCAACATAAATCCAGGTACACTGAACCTGATAGAAGAGAAAGTAGGAAGCAGCTTAGACTGCATTAGCACAGGAGACCACTTCTTAAATATAATACCAGTAGCACAGACACTGAGAGTAACAATTAATAAATGGGACCTCCTGAAACTGAGAAGTTTCTGTAAAGCAAAGGACACAATAAATAAGACAAAATGACAGCCTACAGAATGGGAAATGATTTTAACCAACCCTACATCTGACAGAGAGCTGATCTCCAAAATACATAAAGAACTCAAGAAACTAGATGTCAAAATAACAAACAAACCAATTAAAAAATGGGCTACAGAGCTAAACAGAGAATTCTCAACAGAAGAATCTCAAATGGCCAAAAGACATTTAAAAAATTGCTCAACATCCTTAGTCATCAGGGAGATGCATATCAAAATAATTGAGATATTATCTTACACTTGTCTAGAATGGCTAAAATAAAAACAGTAAGGACAGTTTATGTTGGACAGGATGTGGAACAAGGGGAACACTCCTCCACTGTTTGTGGGAGTGCAAGCTTATATAGCCACTTTGGGTATCAGTATGATGACAAAATTGGGCATCAATCTACCTCAAGACCTAATGATACCACTCTTGGTCATATACCTAAGGGATGCTCAATCATACCACAAGGACACTTGCTCAACTATGTTCATAGCAGCATTATTTGAAATAACCAGATCATGGAAACAACTTAGATGCCCCTCAATTTAAGAATAGATGAAGTAAATGTGGTTCATATACACAATGGAAACCACTCAGCAGAGAAAAACAATTGCCGTGGGATGGTCTGTATGTCAAACGTGTTGCTGGTTGGTCAATAAATAAAACACTGATTGGCCAGTAGCCAGACAGGAAGTATAGGCGGGACTAACAGAGAGGAGAATTGAAAGAACAGGAAGGTGGAGGCAGACACTGCCAGCCGCCGCCATGACAAGCAGCATGTAAAGATGTCGGTAAGCCATGAGCCACATGGCAATGTATAGATTTATAGAAATGGATTAATTTCAGCTATAAGAACAGTTAGCAAGAAGCCTGCCACGGCCATATAGTTTGTAAGCAATATAAGTCTCTGTGTTTACTTGGTTGGGTCTGAGCGGCTGTGGGACTGGTGGATGACAGAGATTTGTCCTGACTGTGGGCCAGGCAGGAAAACTCTAGCTACAAACAATGACATCATGAAATTTGCAGGCAAATGAATCGAACTAAAAAATATCATCCTGAGTGAGGTAACCCAGGCTCAGAAGAACAAACATGGTATATGTACTCACACATAAGTGGATACTAGATGTAAAGCAAAGGATAATCCGACAACACACAGCTCCACAGAACTAGCAAACAAGGAGTACCCTGAAAGGGATTCATGAATTGCCTTGCGGAAGTGAAACAGATGCAATCTACATGAGTAAACTGAGGATGATGGGGAGCAATAGAGGAGAGGGGAGGGGAGATGAGAACATGAGGGATTGGATTGGTTAAGCTGGGGATGGGAAGGAGTGGGAGAGCAATGAAAGAGATATCCTCATAGAGGGAGACATTATCAGGAGAGGGATGCTAGGAAAATGCCCAGAAATCCCCAAGGATGACCCCAGCCTAGACTACTAGCAATAGTGGAGAGGGAGCCTGAACTGGCTTACCCCAGTAATCAGATTGGTGAATACCCCAACTATTATCATAGAGCCTTCATCCAGTAACTGATGGAAGCAGATGCAGAGATCCACAACCAAGCACCAGGTTAAGCTCTGGGAGTCCAGTTGAAGAGAGGGAGGAGGGATTATATGAGCAAGGTGGCATCAAAAACCTGATAGGGAAATCTACAGAGACAACTGAACCAAGCTCGTTGGAACTCACAAATTATAGACTAACAGCTGTGGAGCCTGCATGTGACTAGACTAGTCCCTCTGCATACAGAACACAGTTGTGTAGCTTGGTCTGTTTGAGGGACCGCTGACAGTGGAATCAGGATCTATCTCTGGTGCATGAGCTGGCTTTCTGGATCCCATTACCTATAGTGGGATGCCTTGCTCACCCTTGATACAGGGGTGAGAAGTTTGGTCCTTCCTCAGCTGAATTTACCAGGCTTTGTTGACTCCCCATGGGAGGCCTTACCCTTTTGGAGCAGGGATGAGGGGTAGGGGAGATACTGGGAGGGAGAGAGAGGAGGAATGAAAGTGAGATCTGTGGTTGGTATGTAAACTGAATAAGTTTTAAAATAAAATTTCAATTACCATATTATTTTATTTTTTTCAGAAACAGTCCCAAATTATTCAGTGATCTTTTTTCATAAAACAAAGAAAAATTCTTTTAAAATATTTAATGTTTCATGTCTCTGCTGTACATATTTATGTCTAGTACTTAGAAGACTCCAGCTAATCTTACAGTGACAAAAATCAAAACAAACAAACAAACAAAACATACAATCATTGTATTTTAACTGAACACATCTCTAAGCTTGAGAATGTCATAGAGCAACTGTATTAACTTATTATCACATATGTACATTACTTCTACTGATTTAATTTTTAACTGCCAAGGGTGACTTTGCTTTTAAAGTATATAATTTGGAGATTACTTATGTCAATGGGAATCTACTTGTTAATATCTTTTTCTGAATTAGGAACATATTATTTTTATTTGGACATTTCAACTAATTTCTGCTTTACATATTTAAGAAAGTGCTGAAGTAATGAGAAGTAATATTCTAAATGTGTATATTAGAATATAACCTTTTCACAGTAATATTCTAGAAAATTTTAATTATTCTCTATCATAGCTAATGATCCCAGGATTATCAAAGAGGAGTATTTTGGAAATGTTTCTATTTCTACCTGAGTTTATAATCCCATCAAGAAGGAAACTCTGAGCAATCATAAACATTATGGACATTTACATTGCCAATAAGTAGGTTCAGGAGCATAAAACAATAACAAATTCGTTAAAGTATAACACGTTTTGTCATTTTTCAATAAATAATCTCCATTGTCCCTGAGATATCCATATACAATGAGGAGTAAATGATGGAGATAAAAAGATTGGAGACACGAAGGCATGGAAATGGGGAAGGGTAAGAAGGAAAGAGCAAGGAATGTTGTGGGTGGGGGAGAAATACATTCCTGGGGTAAAAATAATAGCTCATAAAGGCCTTTTATGCCAGCCCTGATATAGAGACTTTAACATTCAAAGTCATGGGCAGGCTAACACATTTCTCAAAATCCTCTCAGGTGACCATTCTAGTTCTGAGGGAAGAGAAAGTAGAAAGACTACTGGCTTGTGCTGAAAGATGTGCTAAAGAGCTGGTCAAAAACCTCTAATGAGTCTTTCTGGGAGTCACACATAACTTTTATAGTCACAAGCCTTTGACAGTAACTACACCTTCTACTCACACCTTCCTTTAATGTAGATTGGGACACACAACTTTAGATTTGGGGCTCTTCTAAAAAACAAATAGAAAATTATTTGGGATATAAAAATAGGAGTTATCTTAGTCTTCCCTTTGGTACTCCATAGTCACAAACGTTCTTATTTCTATACACATAATATAGTTCATTTCTGACAATCATGAGGTCTTATTGGGATACTGGGGTATTTCTCAACTCAGATATGGGCACTACAGCCTTCCCAGTTAGAATCATGTTCTGCTATTGGTCTCCATAGTTGTAAGAAAATGAATTTCTGTTTAAACTGTATCTTGCCAGCTAAAGGTTTTATGTCATTTCAAACAAAGTAATACATGCACTGATTCAGTTTTATAGTGTTTGTATATGTAGCAGTAGCTCTGTATTTTTTGTATGTTAAATAAAATTAAACCAAGCTAATTAATAAGTTCATCAACATACTCTGAGGTGCATACACAGACATGCTGCATTCTCTCTCTCTCTCTCTCTCTCTCTCTCTCTCTCTCTCTCTCTCTCTCTCTGTCTCTCTCTCTCTCTGTCTATCTATCTCTCTTTCTCTCTCTGTATCTCTCTGTCTGCTTTACCTCTCTTTGTCTCTGTTTCTCTCTCTCTCTCTCTCTCTCTCTCTCTCTCTCTCTCTCTCTCTCTCTGTCTCTGTCTGTCTATCTCTCACAGATAGAGACAGAGAGAGATAGAAACAGGGAAGCAGAGAGAGATACATATGAGAGTAGGAAACATTTCACAATCTGCTCTTCTAGCAGGATCTCATTTAAGGGAACAAACTCAAGCTTTATGGTGATTTGTGAACATATGCTCTGTGTTATAGTTTTATTATTTACTCTATATTCAGTGACTTCTCTTCTGGAGCCACAATGTGAAGAAACAAATTCCACTGGTGCTTACATGCTTATGTTCAGAACATCATACAAAACTAAATGAATAACATACAGTATCTTCAAATAAATATGAATATAATAAATGGATTCCAGGAAAATTGATAAAAGATTCTGCTTTGTGAACATGAAAGTTCAATTAAGATTTCATATGCATATGCACACACATATGTTTTCCTACAGGTATTTTCTAGAACCTTTTAAGATAAACATTTTAGTCTCTATCACACAAAACAATAAAAAATACCAAATGAAACTTTGAGGATGTTACTAAGTGAAACACTATATAAAATTTTTATCATGCATATTATATTATCATTCATGTATACTGTGTAAATAGTATTTCTAGTTAGCGAAGCATTGCAGTTAGTAAAATCAGAGAAATTTGAATGTAATTCATATGAAAATTATGCTTATAATGTAACATAATTTCTTTACTTGAGTTATTAAATGTTATTATTTTATCACAACATATTTCTATGCCTAGATAATCCTAAAGTCAAAGCATATTAATTTTATAGAATATATGCTAAAATAAAAGGGCATTTTCAATATACTACAGGGTTCTAAATGTGTAATTGTGAAAGTTAAAGCTATTTAAAGTTCGTAGTTTGGGGAAGTCATTAATATGTTCTGGAAAATCTCATGATGCAAATTATAAGCACAACATTATATATTCTTAGTTTCATGACGTTGTCAGCACAGGCTTATCTTCTGGAGCTTCACCACTGGGCTTTTACAATGCATATATGCAGTGACTAGATTGAAATCTAAATATGTTTGCTCTTATTGGAAAACATCAATGATATTAAACTTGATTTTGCTATGAAATTCCCATTTTATATATTTCATTTCTCTTTATCATCCACATTTAAAATTTCTAAATTAAAAAAAAAATTAATTTATTATGAGAATAACTGAAATATATACTCAGTTTAAACAATTGTACCACAGGTTAAGAAAATATTAGAAGACTAGTTTTTTTAAAGACAGAGATGTAAAAACTTAGAGTTATATATTTACATCATATTTACAAATATTTTCAGTCTATGTTAGGAATCATAGATTCCTCAGGACTTTGTAAGGCCTATGCCTTCAGTGGTGCCTTGTCCTTAGTTGACAGATGAATTAAAAGGATAATGAAATTATAAAAAAGCTCCAAAAGCAGAATTAATTTTTCCTAAAAATACACTCCTAAAGGTTAGTATTCCTACCTCCTGTGGAAAGTTTGGTGAAAGAATTCTCCATTAGTGAAGCATGGAGTGTCCATTTGAGATTTGTACTTGGGAAAACTTCTAATTCTTTTGTCACACACTGAGTGAGAGCTGCCTTGGAAAAAGTTGTCTTAGCTTGAAAGCTGAAGTGGATCCTGAGGGCAGTGAAGCTGGAGACTGTCAGTTAATTTCACTTCTTGCAGCAAATGGAATTTCATTCTTGAAGGGGAATCTGAGTGGCATATTTCCGTGGCTGTTACAAATTGAAAGTTGTATATAAAATGCCTTAGAACTGTTTGTCTGCCAGACAGGAGGAAAGTAAAAAAGTTTCCAATGGAACATAGGGGTATTTGATGATTTGAGAGTCATTTTAAGATCTTGGTGTACAAGAATTATATTTTTTAAAAAGATGATGCTTGGTGAGATAGTTTGGAAATGCACCTCTTTTGTGCAATACTGTTAGCCTCAGTTCAATACTTGGAACTGATGTAAAGGTGGAAGGAGATAAAGGGATTCCAAAAAGTTGTCCTCTGACTTCCACATAGACACTACCTGCATCTCTCTCTCTCTCTCTCTCTCTCTCTCTCTCTCTCTCTCTCTCTCTCTCTCTCTCTCTCAAATACTTGATATGAATAATTTCCAGGCATAGTGGAACATGCCTTTAATTCCAAGGAAGCAATAGCAGGTAAATCTCTGTGCATTTGAGACCAGCCTGGTCTACAAAGTGACTTTCAGCATAGCTGAGGCTCTACAGAGAAACCTTGCCTCAAAATAATAATAATAACAATAATAATAATAATAATAATAATAATATTAACACTAATAGTAGCAGTAGTAGTAGTAGAAAAAAGGAGATAGACTAGAATGAATTGAATAACAAATGTAAACTAATGAGAGAAATTTGAAGTAATTGGGCATTAAAGTAATCAAAGAAAGTGCAGTGGAACTGGTTCATTTGTTTAAGAATAGATGTGATCCGTTTTTAAAAGACTATTTGATCTTAGGAGTAAAGAACTAGTAGCCATAAATGGATCTACTCACTGATGGAAACTAATTTAATTACAGGCTTTGGAAAAGTCTTCAAAACCAGAAGATGCATTTAGAGAAGAGAATAAATCAGATCCCAGACAGACATGTACATAATAGAATTTTATTTAAAATTAGTTGAAACAGTTTTTGCAATAATGGAGAGAAAATTTAACAACTATTCCCAAATGCTGTATTTATTGGCAGGAAAATCAGCAGGCTTCAAATATGTATATTATATCTTTTGAAAATTGTATAATGTACAATAGTGAGTTGTGAGAAAAGAATCAGATTATCATAATAGAAAGTGAGGAAGCAAATGAAGCAGTGAGGGGGAGTCAGTGTTCAGGCATGTGCAGAGCAGGGTCCTCAGAAAAGCTGTGAACATGAGTAACACAGGCAGTTGAGATTTGAGATTCTGCAATCTTTTATACATGGACAGTAACGGAAGCAAGGAAATCTGAAATTTGTGACTATATGCTATAGTTGAGGGACAAACTATTATAATTCATATGCTTGCAAAGCCCAGGAATTTTAAAGCAAACACAACAGAGCAACTCAACTGAAGGAGAGGAGATGGCTGCTATAAATCATAAAGTAGATACTTCAGGAGTAACTCACTTTTTGTTGTAAAACAAAAGATGTTTGGCTGAGGGCAATGGAGGAAAAACATCATTAGAAATAAGGACACCAAGAAATGAGCAGTTGGGTCATCTTCCAAAATAACAGCAGTGGGCAGTGTAATGCAAATTGTTTTCCAGTAGCTGAAATCACTAAGAACTGAAGCATGACGTTAAATGGATGAGAATGGAAAAATTCGGGCACCACTAGATTAATAGATAGCATCAGCAGGGATAGATAGTATTGCTTATACTTCTTATACTTTGAAGCAGTGAGGAATATCTCTATCTTCTTCAACAGCTTTTCATGGGACAGAGGGGATGAAATGTGTAAAACTAGTATGGGTGGCAAAAGTCAGCAACATTCTCTTGTCTTGTGGTTTGGTGTCCAGTCTATAAGATCAGTGGTAAACAAACAAAAAAATGTTATGATGGAAATACGTCAAGGCCAAAAATTTGTCTGGATATAGTGTTTGCAGGCCAAAAATCACTACAATATTTGTTTGAGCTACCAAATTTAAAAGCTTATTTAGTTCATATTTTTTCATGAAAGAGAAATCAAAGATGTGTATGAATTGACTTCTCAAGCATAAATCTCTTGTTGCTAACAAAGTCCAAAAGGACCCTAAGTTCTTCAGTCTTCAGTGATAGAGTTTACTGAACTACACATTTAAGTGATATATATCCAGATGTATTGTCCTTTGGAGGTAGAGTGAGAATCCCTGTAAGGATTCTTGACAACAAGGCAATGGTAACTGGTATAGACAGCATGCTCATTTTCACTTCAACAAAGACTATTAACGTTTATATAATTTGGTGCACTTAAAGCCACAACATGACCAAAATGTCAATGCTATAACCACAAGAGAAAAACTTTGCCATGGGTTTCTTTAACAGTTTCATCTGCCTGAAAGGATTCTTTACAAGGTGAAAGAAACCAAGCAAACAATGTTCTTATTTGTGGTGTGGAGGCTGAGCAGAGCAACATTACCTCTATGAATAATCTCCCATGAAAGTCTCAGAAATGGTGCTGCCACCAGTCCACTGTCACAGTTTATTGGCTAATCAGCACAGAATTGGAATCTTGATTGGCTTTATTTGTTGTCTGATGGGAGCACTGAGATAGGAAGTAGTGGACAGATTAATTAATTTGTGCTGGGAAATCCAAAGTTAATCTAAAGAATGCTGTCAGTTTGATTGATAGCAGAGTGAGAGAAGTAGTCTTTAAAAGCTGCCATGAGTCATCACATTGTGAGCACGTAAATGCACAGCTTTGTCTATTTGACTGACTGAATACTACTGAGTGCTACTGAATACTAATACATCTATGTGTAAAGATAATCCTCATGTGTTTTAAATTTGGCCATTGAGAACAAAGAACTGACAAAAGCTATTAATGCAAACAAACAATTAAATTTCAAAACACTGATATCTATGAGAAATAAGAAGGACTTTATTTGCTTTTGTGAGATGTATTTAGCCTGCCAAATGATTTATTTTACAAATCTGTTGTACTTTCTAATTTTAAGCATATTATGACAAAATAATAGTGTTTGTTTTGTTTTGTTTTTCCTAAAAGAAAGACCAGGATTTTTATACTTACGCAAACTTTAGAATAGAAAAGTGAATTCAACAACCTAATAATACTTGGCCTGGACTAATGGCCTAGCAAGAATTGTAAAGAAATGTAAAATAATATTGAGTCATATTAAATTGGATTTGTTTTCTTCAAAATGAAAGAAACATTAAGTATCAGTTTATTGTTTTTCTACAACCACATTTTCCTTTATTGTATAAGTGAGGGAACAAGGTTACTAAACATTTAAATGTTTAAGTGACTTGTGTGTATCTGTGTACTAATGATATCTTAGCAGTGAGTGTCTTTGCTTTTTTTTTTATATATTTAAAGGATGTCTTTTTCAGAAATGGGAAAAGAGATTTAAAAATGTGAAATTTAAGAGTGATGACAGATAGTTCATATATTATTTGATTATTCTTTACAAATTAACTCGTATTCCTTGCTGACCAGAATACAGGGAGGCAATGACATTTTGAGGACAGTTTAACAATATGTAAACAATCCACAGTGCAGAAGCAGGTGCCCGCTCCCCTCCCCTCCTCCCCCATGCTTCTTTAGTAACAACATCAGCACCAATGTCATCGCCAGCCTCAAAGTGCAACTCATTCCCACTGTTGCCACAGGTCACCTATTGTCCCTTTGCACATGAACTACACCCTATGAAGGCAGCTGGCACAGCACAGCTCTCTTTTCATTTGCTCAGAGTCAGCCTTTTTTATCCCCCATCCCACTCAATAAATCTCTCGAATGTGGTCTGATGCCTGGTGTGACTTTGTGGCTTCCCTTGTAAGAAACAAACAGTTATTTAATGGTATGATCTAATGAGTCATACTTTTTTTTTCATATTTACCCAAATTAATAGAAAATTTGTATCTACACATAAGTAAAAGACATTATTAGTAGAGCTGTAGTAATTTTATTTATCACTCAGCACTTAGAAGCAACCAAAATGCCATGCAAAAATTTGTGCAAAAATAATACCTGTGTTTTAAAAAGTAGGTCACCTAAAACAAAGAATAATGATCAAATTAAATTAGTTTAATCAATCAATCAAACCGACAAACAAAACTTGGTTTGCTAAGTATTAACATGTTTAAAATAAAGCCAGGACAAAAAAAAAAAAAAGGTGTGAGGTGTTGTCCTCAGCAGTGGGGCCTTGCATACCTCAGTTTTTAAAAACTACAAAATGTCTTTGTTGGAAACACCACCTGACACTCCTCTTAACATCATTCAGAGCTCCATGGCTCCTGAGTCCTCAAAGCACAGCACATGGCAAGTGATTACGCTTTAGCCTTTCTCATAGTGTGACTATTTCTTGGTGTGACTGTAATGCGTTTTGTTTGGTTGTTGTTGCTTGTTTGTTTTTTGCTTCTTTTAATTTTTACTTTTAATGACTAGCATTACTGCATGCATTTTCATGTGTTTACCTGCTATCAGTTTATCTTATCTGAAGAAGCTGCTTTTCAGTTTTGGTGCTGAAAAAAAAAAAAAAAAAAAACTCAGTGTTTTGGAAATTCCTTTTGTATTCCGGACAGGATTTCTGAGTGAGGTATTTGGTCTGCAAACATCTTCTCCCATCACTGGCTCATCCTCACTCACATGCTGTTTGTCTTCTCTCTGCTTTGTTCCTTTATTTCTCCCTTCATATTTACTTGCCTTCAGATTAATTATGCACTTTAATGATTTCATTTGACTTTCCTCTTTCGTTTATAAGCCTTACTCAGCTGTTTCACTGGGCTTTAGTAGTTACCTGAAGACACCTTTATCATACCTTCCTAATCATAATGTATCTTATTCAATGCAGCATGCCAACTTTACCATAATATACATTCATTTCTTCCATCCTGATTTTGTATTAAGTTTCTATGCAGTTTTCTTTAAAATAGATTACAAATTGCATGCCCAGTTGTTATGATTTGATTTGCATAGTAAATAGAAGTTATTGAAATAATATGAAAATATCAGGCATATATTTTTCTGCATCTCTGAATTACTGTACATAGGTGTTATTGATGTCTGGGTGCAAATAACTATCTGATTAAATTTTTCTTTGAAGGTAACATTCTCTTCAATCTTGCTTACTGTGTGCAGCCAAAAGGGTAGTCACTGTTTTAGACTATTTCTATGTCTGAGAGTGTATCTCATTCATTGTTGAAAGAAAGAGGGGCTGGATCTGGAATTTTACATTTTATCTTTTGTTCTGCTATTTTAGTGATGATTTCATTGCCAGTAGCTCTTTTGATATTAAAATTCTCCATGGAGAGAATCAGGTATGCTAACTGCAGATCTTAACCTCTTCCTTCTCTCCTCCAACCCCCAGTCCCATTTCCAACGCTGTAGCAGACCACATGCTGCTGCCTCCCTTCCTGACTGCCCCAGTTTCCAGGAGATTATGCAGAACTCCTCCAACCTTCCTTTCCCCACTCATCCCCTTTATCCTAGCACCCAACCCTAGCAGGGATGCGCAGGGAAGCCTCAGTCCCTGGTGTCCAGGCAAAGAAGGATCACTAATTGCAGCTATTCACCTCTACCTCTTCTCCTCCAAACTCAATCCCTTGTCTCACTCTCAACTTTGTAGCAGACCACTTGTGGTGGCCTGACTTCCTCTCTTCACTGGTCTGCAGCAGATCACACAAATCTACTCCTCCAACCTTACTCCCAACTCATCCACTTGTCCCCCAAACCAGCATTCATTCTTTGCGAGCAGGCCGGGGAAGTCTGCCACTGAAGCATTTAGGCCAACAAAACAGGTAGGCTAGCTTCAGATATTCACTCTCCCTCCTCTCCTCCAAATCCAATCTCCCAGTCTCCTCCCCAGATCTATTGCATACTATTTCTTGTGGCCTCTGTTCTCATTCCCAGGGGACTACACATATCCTGGTTGAATAACCCACTTCCCTCCCTCCTGTTGACTATGGAAAACCCACCAGCTTCTATTCCATTATCATTCTACCTGAGACCCTCAGTGGCCACAACTGGCAGAGTCTCAAAGAATTTCCTAACAGGCAACACACAACCAGAATATTCTCCTAAGAACCAAAGAGAGAACCAGAGTCCAAAAAAAACAAACAACAGCAACAGAAACAAAAACAAAAAACACCCAGGTAACAAAGACAAGAATAGATATCAGCACCTAGAATTACAATCATCACCAAATCAGAAGACTAGAATATATCACAGAAACACAATCAATAATAGCTATGACAATATGTCTCCGCCATAGTCCAGCAAACCTTGAAAAATGCTACATAGCTGAGGCACAAGAAAAAGACCTTAAAATAGCCTTTATGAATATGATCAAGGTCTTTAAAGAAGAAATGAACAAAAACTTAATGAAATGTATGAAAATAAAAACATGGAAGGAAAAGAACACAGCTTGAAAGTGGAAATAGAATAAATAAACCAAATACAAAATAAAGAAAATCTAGAAATGAAAAAATTTTGCAACTCTAACAGGAACTTCAGAGATAGTCCTCGCCAACATAAGAGATTGAAGACAAAATCTCAGGCACTGAAGACATGATAGAAGAAACGCATACCTCCATCAAATAAAATGTTAATTCTAAAAAATTCCTAGAACAAAGTATCCAGACAATCTGAGATAATATGAAAATATCAAATTTACAAATAATAGGAAAAAAGCAAAGAGAAGAAACTAAGATCAAAGGCACAAATATATTTTCAAAAAAATTATGAATGAAATTTTTCCTAACCTAAAAGAGAAGTCTGATGAAGTACGAAAAGCATACAGAACATCAAAAACAGTGGACCGGATAAGAAAATGCCCTCAGCCCATAATAAGGAAAACACTAAACATAAAGAAAAAAATATTAAAAGTTATAAGTGAAAAATGTCAAGTAATAACATATAAAGACCTTTTGAATAACACCTGAGTTCTCAGTGGAGACTTTAAACATCAGAAGAACCTGGAGAGATGTTCTATAGAGTCCAAGAGACCACAGACGTCAGCTGATACTATTTTACCCAGTAAAACTAGTAAATCAAAGAAGAGAAACACACACACACACACACACACCACCACCACCACCACCACCACCACCATAACAACAACAACAACAAAAAAAAATGAGAAAACAAAATAATCCCAAAGTGCACTGATAACTCTCAATATAAATGGTCTGAATTATCCTTATGAAAACATGCAGACTAATAGAAATGAATGTAAAAACAGGATCTATCATCCTTCATCATCAACGAAACACACCTTAAAATCAAGGATAGACATCAAGTCAGTAAATGGATGGGAAAAGATATTGCAAGTAAATGAACCTAATAAATAAGCCTGGGTGCTCACTTCAAAGACTGACAAAATATACTTAAAACCAAAAACAAGGAGACATAGGGAAAGATACTACAAACTCATCAAAGAAAAATTGATCAATAAGGTGTTTCAGTTTGTAACTTCAATGCACCAAACACAAAGGCAACCATGTTCTGAAAAGAAAAACTCAGCAGATTGACCCTCATACACAGACAGTGGGAGACCTCAATACCGTACTCTCACCAATAGACAAACCTTCCAGACAAAACTAAACAGAGAAATCTTGGAAGTAACTGGTATAATAAACTAAATGTACAGAACAGATATTTATAGGACATTTCATCCAAACACAAAAGAATATACCTTCTACTCAGCATCTCATGGAACTTTCTCCAATATTGATCACATACGTGGACACAAAGCAAGTCTCAATAGATAAATGAAAATTGAAATAACACCCAACATCCTATCTGGCCAACAATGATTAAAGCCAGATATCAACAATAACACAAACAAGAGAATCTTATACACTCATGGAAACTGAATAATTAAATAAGGATTAAAAATGGGTCAAGACAGAAATGAAAAAAGAAATTAGAGACTTCTAGAATTGAATAAAAATACAGCTTACACAAACTTATGAGGCATAATGAAGGCACTTCTAAGAGACAAGTTTATTGCACTAAAATAATTAGAGAGACTTCATATCAGTAATTTAACACCATACCCTAAATATCTAGAACAAAAAGAAGAAATCACATGCAAAATAAGTAGAAGGCAAGAAAAATAAAACTCAGACTGAAACCAATAAAATAGAAACAAACAAACAAAATACAATTCAAACAATAAATAATTAAAAAAAAGAGTTGTTTCTTTGAAAAAATCAATAATATTGACAAATCCTTAGTCAAATTAACTAAAATACAAGAGAGAAAATCCAAATTAACAAAAATCAAGAAGAAAAATGGGGGGCATAATATAAAACACTGAGGAAACCCAGAGAATCACAAGGATATACATTAAAAAGCCATACTTCATCAAATTGGAAAATCTAAAAGAAATGGATCATTTTTTTTTGGCACATACCACTTAGCAAAGTTAAAACAAGATCAGAGAAGCAATTTAAACAGACATAAAAACACTATTGAAATAAATCAGTAATTAAAATTCGAATAACCCCAAGAGGCCAGGGCCAGATGGTTTTAGTGTAGAATTCTATCAGACTTACCAAAGAGTTACTGCCAATATTTCTCAAATTATTCCATAAAATAGAAACTGGAGGAACATTACTCAGGTCATTTTCAAGGGCCACATTTACCCTGATACACAAACTACACAAAAACACAATGAAAAGAATTACAAACCAATTTTACCTATGAACATAGATGCAAAAAAATCTCAATAAAGTACTTGCAAACCAAATCCAAGAACACATCAAAAAGATCACCTACCATGATCAAGTAGGCTACATTCTAGAGATTAATGATAGTTTAACATAAGTGAATCAATAAATGCAATCCACCATATAAACAAATTGAATGCCAACAAAAAAGGTTATCTGCTTAGATGCAGAAATGGGCTCTAATAAAATATTTCTTCATGATCCGGAGAGATTAGGAATACAAGGGACAGACCTCAACATAATAAAGGCAGTCTACAGAAAGCACATACTAACACAAACTTAAATGGGAAGAACTCAAAGCAATTCCACTAAAATCAGGAACAATGCAAGGTTTTCCTCTTTCCTCATACCTGTTCAATATATTATTTGACATCTTAGATAGAACAATAGACAACTAAAGGATAGAAAGCAGATATAAATTGGGGAAGGAAAAAGCCAAAAAATATCTTTATTTGAAGATGATATTTTCATATTAATAAGTCACCCTAAAATGACAACAGAAACTCTTTCAGCAGTGCAGAGGGATGCAAAAGAAACTCACAAAAATCAGTAGCCTTCTGATATACAAAAAAACAGACTGAGAAAGAAGTCACAGAAACAACACCTTTCACAATACCCTTAAATAATATAAATATCTGGGGTTATCTCTAACCAAGCAAGTGAAAGATTTGTATCACAAAAACATTAAGAAATTGATGAATAAAATTGAAGACGATATCAGAAGATGGGAAGACCTCCCATGCTCACAGACTGTATGATTACTATAGTAAAAATTGTCATCCTTCTAAAAGCAATGTACAGATGTAATCCCCATCAAATCCCAACACAATTCTTCTAAGACCTTTAAAGGAAAATATTCAGCTTCATATGAAAACATAAAGAACCCAAGATTAACAAAAAAATCTGAATAATAAAATAATTGTTGGAAGTATTACCATCTCTCATTTTAAGTTGTACTATAGAGCTATGGTAATACAAACAACATGGTGTTTAAAAAAAATAGACACAATAATGAATGGACTTGAATTGAACACCAAGACATAAATCTGCACACCTCTGGACAACTGAGTTTTGATAAAGAAGCCGGGAATACACATTTGACAACAAATTGCTCTGGACAAACTGGAATCTAAATAAGTATATATTCGTCGTGTTGCAGAATACTCAACTCCCAACAGATCAATGCCTCACATAAAAACACATACACCAATCCTGATAGAAGAGAAAGTGGGGAATATCTTTGAATTCACTGGTAAACGAAAGTACTTTTTGTACAGAATGCCATTAGCACAAGCATTAGATCATGCAATAATAAATGAGAACTCAAGAAAGTAAAATGCATCCACACAGAAAAGGACACAATCATTGGGACAGATGGCCTAAAGAATGGCAAAAGATTTTTTTACCCACTACACATCCAAAAGAGGGCTAATATCCAATACATATAAGGAATTTAAAAAAAAAAAAACCTGCAAATCAAGAAAGAGCAGAAATACAATTAAAAATGGAGTACAGCTTTGCTGTGGGATGTTCTGTGTGTTACGTGTTTTGCTTGATTGAGTAATAAATAAAACACTGATTGGCCAGTAGCCAGGAAGGAAGTATAGGCAGGACAAAGAGAAGAGAATTGGGGGAAGTGGAAGGTGGAGGGAGAGAGACCTGCCAGCTGCCGCCATGACAAGCAAGATGTAAGGTACCGGTAAGCCACGAGCCATGTGGCAACTTATAGACTAATAGATATGGGTTAATTTAAGATAGAAGAAGTAGATAACAAGAAGCCTGCCATGGCCATACAGTTTATAAGTAATATAAGTGTCTGTGTGTTCATACTATAAATGGGCTGTCAGACTGGGCTTGGCGGGTCCCGGAGAGAAAATTCTCCAGCTACACAGCTTTAAAGAGGGATTTTTCAAAAGAAGAAACTCAAATGGCTGATAATCACTTGAACAAATGTTCAACATCTATAGTCATCAGGGAAATGCAAATCAAAACTTCACTGAAGCTTCATCTTACATCCCCTAGAATTGCTAAAATCAATAAAACGAATGACAGCTTATGCTGGCTAGAAGGTGGAGTATTGAGAACAGCCATTAATTGCTGGTGGGAGTGCAAATTTATGCAGCCACTATGGAAGTCAGTGTTCCTCAGGGAGATAGGAATCAATCTACCTTAAGTTCCAGTTAGATCTCTTTCGGGAATATACCCAAAGGTTGATTCATCCTACCATACTCCATTCATAATAGTCAGAAATTGGAAACAAGCTAGATGTCCAACAACATATGAATAGATGTGGAAAATGTAGTACATTTGCGTGATTGATTATTACTCAGGCTTTAAAAAAATCATCATGCATTTCACAGGTAAATGAATGGATCTAGAAAAAAACCACCCTGAGCAAGGTAACCCACATATAGAAAGTCAAATATAGTATGTATTTGCTTATATATGGATATTTGCTGTTATTTCAGTGATAAAGCTACAATCTATGTTACTGTAGATTGTAGGTATAGAGTAAGGGACTAGAAGGATAGACCTATAGACAAATAGAATACCTACATATGGATGGATGAGTTAGAGGGACTGGAATGGGAGGATCAAGTGAGGAGAAGTACGGAAGAGAAGGATACAGTGATGGCTAAAATTAAGGGCCATTTGAGGGATAATACACTAACATAATATAGTAGAAGATTCCTAAATTATTTATATATATGAAGGTGATCTAAATGAAATTGCCAAATATAGGGGAAGACAGACCTCCAACTTGGCATCACTTATCATCAAATGAAGCTTGCAGTACCAAGAATGAATTAAATCTTACTGAACTGTTGCCCAAAGGGGTTTCTTGGGCACCACCAAACAACCCAGGGTGCAGCCAAGAACATAGGTTGCTCTCCACAAACTGACAGGAAGGCCCCATACTGAAAAAAAAAGACTTGGAGCTTATGCCGACATATGCCTTCATCCCTCCATGCTAGTGTCCTTGGTACTAGAAAGTACTTACTCTACACACTGCCAAAGAGAACTATAAACACCAAGCCACCCACAAATCCTTCTATCTACATTGGTATCTTGCCTGCAAGATATGCTAGTGCAACGTTGGCACCATGCTTATGGGAGTAACCAACCAATATTTTAATTGATTTAACACTCAGTCCAGTAAATGGAATCAATACTTAATGCTGTTTGGCAATCAAGAACTTGAAACTAGAAATCTGAGGGAACTAGGGGAAAGCTAAATGCTGTTCCACAGAAGTAGTGTAGTAAAAAGAAAATGACTCCTAATGACATTCTGCTAGACTCATAGATCAGTACTTTGCTCAGGCATGATCAGAGAAGCTTCTTCCAGTAGCTGATAGGAACAAATAGCAAGATCAACAGCCAGACATTAGGCAAAGAGTGAGAGAACCTATGACATTCAACTCTAAAGGGGATGTCTCCACCAAATACCTCTCCTCGGGTTCAGGGAACCCTGTGGAAAAGTAGGCAGAATGAGTGTAAGAGCCAGAGGAGATGGAAGTGATGAAGGAGACAAGCCCTTCCAAACTCAAAGGAATCTACACATATTGACCTCACAGAGACAGCATGACCAGGGACTACTCATGTCTGCAACAGATGTGTTCCTAGAGTTGAAAGAAAAAGAGGAGAAGGGGACACAAGCAACCCCCAAAGTCCAAAAGAAATCTCCAGTCACATACAATTGAAAATTTAGAGTTCTCCAGGCGAGTCTCACTGGGAAAACAACTTACTCTTAGGGGTAGGCTGTATGCCCATCAACAAATAGCAAACAGAAAACATACTGGAAGACATCTTCTGAAGCTCCTTTTTTCACAATATTGTATAAAAGCTTGCTCTCTTTTTCTTTCTTTTATCTTTTTTAGCTTTTAGTTTTATAATTTTTTATTATATTTATATAATATATATTTATTCTATTTATATAGTGATATGTTATATCACATAAAGTTGTATTCATATTATCTTTGTTCTAGAATACATTAACTTATTTTTTAAAGAAAATGTGCATATATTATTCCATACACCAAAGAAAGATTTAATATAAGCATCATTACTCCATGCACAATATTGAGCAAACATCGTATAAAAGCTTGCTCTCTTTTTCTTTCCTTTATCTTTTTTAGTTTTTAGTTTTATAATTTTTATTATATTTATATATTATATATTACATTATATATTTATTCTATTATTTATATAGTGATATGTTATATCACATAAAGTTATATTCATATTATCTTTGGTCTAGAATACATAAACTTATTTTTTAAAGAAAATGTGCATAAATTATTCCATACCACCAGAGAAGGATTTAATATAAGCATCATTACTCCATGCACAATATTGAGCAAACATTTTTCTTACTGGAAAATTTTAAATTTTGGAGTATTCCAGTGTTGATAATTGATTCATGTCATATTTTATGTGTTATAGGAAGGCTCAGAACTCTTCTGTATTAACCTCCTAGAGAGTTTAATCCTTAGTAACAGGTAGTCTCATTCTGGAAGCTATAACTGGACTCTAGAAACCACTGAATCCTCATTTTATGAAGCTTTCTTCTCATTATGATTCTCATCCTGAAAAGTAATATCCATCCTGATGGTACTTTTCTGCTTCTCAGAGATTCCTTTCTTTTATTGTTTGATATCTAACTCCCTGGGTACAGAGACTTTATGCTTCACTCATT
This sequence comes from Peromyscus eremicus, assembly GCF_949786415.1. Classification (NCBI taxonomy): domain Eukaryota; kingdom Metazoa; phylum Chordata; class Mammalia; order Rodentia; family Cricetidae; genus Peromyscus; species Peromyscus eremicus. Next base: position 23,680,790 of record NC_081418.1, on the reverse strand, counting down.
CACACTTCTAGATTGACTCATTTAGAAGATCCTCCTATCCCTGATTTCATCTATATTGAGAATAGAGTATTATATATTTTATTATACATTCAAGACAAAGAATTGTTCATATTACAGTCTATTGCAAAGTTATTTTTTGACAAAGGTTCTGAGTCTACAAGGACAAGAAAACATAAGCTAAGAAACTTAGGTTAGTAAAATTTTATTAAAAATGGTATTAATTTTTTAAAAGACATGCATGCACAAAATATCTTTTACCAAGGAAAAGGAGAAGACATAAAAATCTGAATACTGGAAAAATAAAACCTTTAATATTTTTGATTTCCTTAAAATACCATGTCTACTCTCTCATTGGGCAAATATTAGGATTTATTCATTGAATAATGTATAAGTACAAGTAGTTTTGCAATTGAAAGACAGAGGTTAATTACTTTTCTCATTGTTTGCCAGGTTGATGAACTCTCTCAATTATATCAGAAGCTAAATTAAATACAAACACCATGCAAAATGTATCCAGAAAAAAATGGTTTTGTTTGCTTTTAAATGCTATCTGCATTTGTAGTTCAAGAAAAAAAAATAAAAGCCACTTCATCCCTATTAACAGGTATAGTATATATACATTGCCAGGGTATGTATAATGCATTATTGCCATCATTAATGCTATATTTCCTCTGTACTTATTTTATTTCCAGTGTCTAAAGAAAATCCAGAATGTAAAGAAACAAAATTATCACTAAGATCAGCTGGTTTGATGATAGCCTTCAATTACCTACCTCCCTACATGATTTTTTAAACTACTAAAATACAAATTGTATATCTTTGTTAATACTACTATTCAGTGTCAAATTTATCTCTGATTTTGAAGATCACAGAAGGTATGTGAGTGTTTTAAAGCAGTGGCCAGTGTATATTAATTACATCTTTTCAAAATATCTCCTTTAAATTCAGTTGCATATATTTACGTTCACTATAATGCCAATAGAAATGTTGCTGCACTGGCTAGAGTCAACTTAACATAAGGTAGAGTCATTTGGTAAGAGGGAACCACAACTGTGAAAATGCCTGTGGGGTATTTTCTTGATTAACGATTGATGTAGGATGACTCAGCCATTGTAGGTGGTGCCACCCTTGGGCAGGTGTTTTTCAGCTGTATAAGGAAGCAAGGTGATCAACCCATTAGGAGTAAGCCAATAAGCAGGGCTCCTCCATGGCTGACATCTGCCTCAGTTTCTGCCTTCTGCGTCTTGCTTTGAGTTCCAGCTCTGAGTGCCTTTTATGATAGACTGTGGTATGGAACTATAAAGTGAAATAAACCCTTTTCTCCCTAAGTTGTTTTTGGTCAATAGTTTTATCACAGCAATAGAAACCATAACTAGGACAGCAACATAACTACAAAATTACTCTTTTGTGTGAGATTTCATTCAATTATTCTTTCTGCCATAAAATCATCTGAATTCATAACAGCAATTTACAAAAATCTGATCTGCTGTTCAATGCATTGACACAAATTTTAAGAAACTGGGCATACACCCAATTTAAAACTACACATTGTCCTCTTTAGAAGCTGATTATCACTTCAAAACACAGAATCATAAAATAATGTCTAATTTTCATACTCTGAAAGAAATATATTTTAGCTATTAACAAATATTTATTTGTATAACATCTGGAGATTATCTTTTAAAAATAACTATTAAGTATAACATAAAACCTCATATTGTACTTTGATTAACTGAGCTATTTTACACTGTACTTGCATGCCCCTTGGTGTACAATGGAAGTGACAGGAATGATAGCATGATTAGCTCATGCTGTCCTCTAAAGCCTTGGGTATGACGCAAGAAAGGCAAGTAGAGAACACTCACATTCAGGGCACTTGCTCTACAGTATTAAAACCATCACAGGAAACACGGTATTTTCTATGCTTACTTCTCCACTAACAAAAAAAGTTAACTTTGACTAATATGAAATAACAAGGAGAAAAGAGTACAGAAAACAGTTTGCCTTCTGTGTTTGTCCATTGAGCAGCAACAATCCAGTGAAATTATGTAAATATTTGTTTTCTAATTTCCTTTTGTTACTGTTGTTGAAATCATGAAATTGCTCATGCACTACATTATATTTTACTTTGTGGAAAAATGTACTAGCTTCACATAAAATTAAAATATTAATGATTAAAATAACTAAGAATTTCTCAGAAAGTAATTCAAAGCAACTTGAAATCTCTAAAATGTATGAAACTGATTATTTTAAATGAGTCTACTGATTCTTTTGAAACGTAAAAGATGGAATCTAATTCCCTCACAGGAAAACAGTCTCCAAGTTGGTAGCATGTTCTTCAGTCCCATAATCCTATGTATTGGGCCACATAACCAGAAACTGCAGCCTTATACTAATAGCCAGGAAAGAAAGGAAGTGGACCAAAGAAACACAATTGCTTCCCCACAACCATTACGCACCACCATCTGAAACATCAATTGCACCCACAAATTGAATGTAGATTTATCCTAAGCTGTGGACTGGAACACTGCAACTTCTAATCTCAATCTCTGGATTCACAATAAAACTACTACTTAATGTTTGTCCTTCTATGACATTAAATTTTTGTGGTTTGAAGCATGCAGGAATAAATACACACTTCACATTTGAAAAAAAACCTTTATTTTGCTAATATAACTGTCTTACTAGTACAGCTGCATATATGAACTTTGTATCATTTTCCCATGGCCTAATAAAGCAGTATATTAAACTGGTTTACAAAATGATTAATATTTTTAAATGACTTGCCAATGCGCACAGGCAAAATCTCAAGAGATCACATCCCTACGTCGTAAGCTACAGAAAATCAATGGCTGCCAGGAGAGGGAGACCCAGTTTTCTAGAGGGATGAACCTCAGCATAGCGTATTCCATCCCATATGCTCAGCCCTAAGCAAATATTCATGAGCAACACTAAATTAACTCGTGTGTGTGTGTGTGTGTGTGTGTGTGTGTAACAATAATAATGAAAGAATAAGGGAGAAGTGAACAATATGGAAGGAGGTAGAGGAGTAAAGGGAAGTGTAAATGTTGTAAATACAGTATTCATGTATGAAATATTTTAATATCAAAATTTAGGTAAGAAGTGACATAGACTTTATCTATTGTAGAAGACTATTATGAACAGAAGAGTGCAGATATAACTGGATAAGAAAATTAACACTACAGAGCTCAAAGGATTTGTAGAGAAAGCCATCTCTCACAATCACACTAGTAGTGTCTAGTGAGGAGACTGAGAAGTCACAGAGTATGAAAGGCAATTGCATTCAGAACTGAAAATCTCCCTGAACCTATGAACACACTGTATAAATTGAGAAATGGTCAAAAATTTGACTAACGAAGTTTTAACAAAATGTTACCTAGTCTGTAAAACCATAAGAACTCAGAGGGTTCTTCTGCTGCTTGTTTGTTTAATTTTGAACAAACAGGAGAGTATGAATAAGATACACTCTGCTGAATTGTAGCAAACACACATATTAACCAAAACAGTGAAGGAACAGATCAGGGTTAGTTAATACATAGAGACAATCTGTGATTTCCTCTGGTCCCCAAAGAATAGCAGTTCACAGATGTAACTAAAAAACTCCTTCAGGAGAAATATTGGTAGTTAGGGACCTGTGATATTGAAGCACTTTTTTTTTCTTATTGTTTCGTTATCAGAGAGATGGGAACCCAAGAAAACTCAAATTTATGCAGTTTTGCTCCTCTAAATTATTTCTCACAAAGGTTTCGCTCCAGTCCTCGGAGACAGTTGAACAAACAAATGGCAAAAACAAGAATGGTAATAAAGATTCCGGTGTTACTGCACTATAAATACTGAAGATATGCTTCCAAATGTGACAAGAAATATTACGAGCAATTGCAGATGCATAAATGGAGCAAGTGTAAAACTCTTTCCTCAGAGGCGTCAATAAAAAAAAAGACTATTATAAAGAACTACAAAATAATTTCTTTATCCAAAAGCTCTGAAGCAGTTATTAAACCAGCTGTTTGCAAGAGTACACAAATCTGCTAAGTTGCAGTTGGGTAACTGTTAAATGCTAAAGCAGTGAGTGATCAACGCCTAGCAGATGGTCTGGGAATGGGTGAGGAAATGGCAGTGTTAATACCACCAGGCTGAGATGTTCATTTGTGCTGTGGTATGTGCAGACGGGGTGAATAATGAAGGTTCTGTAATAATTGTGTAAATCCCAACATTATTAAGTCGATTCAGCTGGGGTTTCTTAATATATGTGAAGCACTTGAAGTACTCTGAGAAATACCTCCTCTTTGGCTAAAGCTGTTCTCATTAACTCATACTGCTTTATTTGCTATGACCTCAGTGTTCCCGTTAAGTAATGAGTGGAATAAGAATTAGAAATCCACTTTCAATCTCAGTATTAGGAAGGAGGGAAAATGTTTAAAAAAAAAATGTGTCAAAGCCTGAGCATTGCATTAGATTGGCCTGCGGCGTTAATTTACCTATCAGGTTCAGTTAGTACTCACTTTAGACTATTTAAGAGTTTATAATTAGACTTGTACTTTGGGGGCTTGAGAAAGTTGCCTTTCTTAGTCAATGTTTATTTTAGCAGAAGGGAAAGTCATATTCCTATATCTCCTAGTTTTTAGTTTCACTTGGTATTACCAGGGATTTTTTTTTTTTTTACTTTTTTTTTTTCTTTGCCATCATATAACCCTGGAGGTCTCAGAAAAAGAACTCTGGGAAAGGTTTGGGGGAAGGGGTGGGGGTCTGCTTCGGATTTTTTCAAACTGAACACTGTTGATAACTTCCTTGGGTGCTGCTGTGTAAGATATTTTAATATGTCCCTGGGTTTGACTTGCTTGATATCTGGAGCAGCTGCTTCTCAGGAATCCTACAAATGCCCCAAACAAATATGAACCAAGTTATTACTAATGTTTTAGAAACAAGACCTCTCCCCTTGCTCCATTTCTGTCTAAAACCTAGGTGAACAGATAATCCAAGAGAAAATGTTCCTTTTTTGTTGCTAGATATTTGTTCATGGTGTGAACCTTGAGATTGCATTATTTACTGGAAAAATCTGTTTCTAGTTGTGGTGTGGCTCAGCCCTAGCACACACCTTTAATCCAAGAGATTTCTGCTTGAATATTGTAAACAGGATTGAATAAAGTCAACCATAGGTGAAGAGGCTGAGCAAGAAATCAGTTGGCAGGAAGGAGAACAGGTAGAGAGAAGCATAGGGAGTAGAAGGGAGGAACATTAAGTTTTTCTTTTTGTTTAAGATGTTAGTAGAAGAGAAGTTTCATATACTCTCTCCTTCCATTACTTTTGGTTAATTGCTGAAATAATTAGCCAAAATAATTTTAATGAAGGCAATAATTATAATAATGTGGAATATTAATCAGAACCTGTCTTCGCATAATAAATCAACATTACCAAAGTTTTATCATAACTATAAAAGCTTCATGTACCATCAGAAATATACAATGCATTTGAACAGCCATAAATTAGACTAAATACTCAAGATTTCAATGAGGAGCCATACTGAATAAATCTAGTGTTTAAAACCATTATTAAAAAACAAAAGTTATGAACAATCATAATTAAAAAACATAATACATGGTTATTAGGGAGCTTTTAAATTGTATTGGTGCTGGGTTTTCTGGGGGAAAAGATAGATATTGTATATTTATAATAGTGACTGAAATTAAAGTATATTTGTGATGACAGGGTATTCAGCCATCTGATCACTAGAGTAGGCCAGCACAGGCACCCTCTCAACTATTGCAAGTAGTCTGTGGTGGAGTCATCCTTGTGGATTCCTATTTCTCCCTATTCCCATGGGGTCTTCATTTATCATGGTATCTCTTTCCTTGCTCTCCCACTCTGTTCCTGCTCCAGCTCGACTTCCCACTCCCCTAAGCTCTCACCCCCCATCCCTTGCCCTCCATTACCCCCACCCTCACCCCCAGTTTGCTCACGTAGATCTCGTCCATTTCTCCATCATTGGGCAATCCATGCGTCCTTCCTAGGGTCCTCCTTACTAGCTAGCCTCCCTGGAGCTGTGGGTTACAGTCTGGTTATCCTTTGCTTTATCTCTAGTATCCACTTATGAGTGAGTACATACCATGTTTGTCCTTTTGAGTCTGGGTTACCTCATTCAGATGATATTTTCCAGTTCCATCCATTTGCCTGCAAAACTCATGGTGTCATTGTTTTTCTCTGCTGAGTAGTACTCCATTGTGAATATGTACCACCTTTCTTTAATCCATTCTTCAGTTGAGGGGCATCAAGGTTGTTTCCAGGTTCTGGCTATTACAAATAACGCTGCTATGAACATACTTGAGCATGTGTCCTTGTGGTATGATTGAGCGAACCTTTATCCAGTGGCTGATGGAAGCAGATGCAGAGATCCACGGCCAGGTCCCAGGTCAAGCTCCAGGAGTCCAAACAATGAGAGAGAAGAGGGATTCTATGAGCAGGGGATATGGAGAAAATGCCTAGAAAAAGTATAGAAACAACTATCCAAAACTAGTGGAAATGCATGAACTGTGAACCAATAGCTGAGGAGCCCCCATGGTACTGGAGTAGGCCCTCTGGATAAGCAAGACAGTTGTTTAGTTTTAACTGTGTAGGGGGCCCCCAGGCATTGGGATCTGAACCTGTCCCTAGTGCATGAGCCGGCATTTTGGAACCTAGTGCCTATGGTGAGACACTTTGCGCAGTTTTGGTGCAAGAAGGAGGGGTTTGGACCTGCCTCAACTGAATGTACCAGGCTCTGCTGACTCCCCATTAAAGACCTTGCCTTGGAGGAGGTGGGAATGGGGGTGGATGGGGGGAAGCCTGGGGGGCAGGAGGAGAGAGGTCAGGGCAATCTGTGGTTGGTATGTATAATGAAAAGAAAATCTCTTAATAAAAAAAAATTTAAAAAATAAACGATATTTGTGTACGTGCCTATACCAATGTATACCGTTTTCACATTTAGTATTCGTTATTTGATGTTATCTTTAGCAGATTTTGGAACAATGTATTATTATACAGCAGAGATTTCCAAGTCCAAAAACTTATTTCAATGACTTGCAGACAGACAGATGCTAATAAAAATAACTTAAATGTCCAATGTAAGAGGTGGGTCAATGAAGAAGCATGCATTAACATATTCTATAGAGCCATAAAATACAGTTTTAAGGAATGGTGTTGCACACATTCAAACCCTGCACTTGGGAGGCAGAAGCAGGAGAATCTGTCAGTTCACTTCGAATCTAGTCTATGTGGTGACTTGCAGGCCAACCAGAGCTACATACCAAGACCCTGTCTTAGAAAAAAGGATTAGAAAATTTTATTTGCAATATGTTGTCTTCATAAAATAATTTAAAATGTGAGATCATTACTACATATGCAACTTACATAAATATACGGTGATATAAAATTAATTATATGAATATGATGATCAAGTATGCATCTATAAAATATAGTAACATCTATTATTTTACTCAAATACCATATGCTAATGAAAAGAAAGGGAAATATTAATGATATGAATCATAGATACCTTAGAAAAACCCTTTATGATTTTGTTTTTTCATCAATTGTGAGGCAAAGTAATTGTCTACTCTGGAAATATGATTAAAATATTCATTAATCATATTAACTTTTGCATTAATATATTTTAATTTGATAACAAATGCAAATATCCTTAAGTACTGCCTATAAATTAGAATAAATCACTGTATTCAAAGTGCTACATATTAAGAGCATTAGTGATAAACTGTTGAACTATCATGATACATATTCTAAAGATATCAGGTGTATTTATCTAATCACATAAATTAATATATGTAACAATTTTTCCTTTAAGTTCAAAGCACATGGATAAAGAAATATATCTGAAAGCTACACATAGTGCATCTTAACTTTCTCATGGACAGACAGACTCATCGAATCAATGGGTAACAAAATATTGATATAGTTCACAATATATAATGGAATCTTCAATATAGAGAATGAACAAAAGAAATATCTGGATTATTCTCTTGAACTATAGTTCAAAGATTTTTTCCAAGAAGATTGTTCTATTGGAATATAAATATCTGAATTGATTTATTTCTGTCAACTCTAATATTCTCTCAGAGCTATTTCTAGAAACTATTCTTCATAGTAACAAAGATGTGGAAATATCATCTCTGAGGTACAGAAACCATCCAAATATTATAGACAGTAGAATGCAAGGTTTGCTTGTCATCTAATGTTATACAAAATGAATTTGAAGTCACTTCCATATATCTACATCCAATTATGTTTTTGAATGAGTAGAACAAATTGAGTTTTAAATACACAATTTCTCAATTCAGACTACCTTTTTATGAAACCAACTTCTCATTTTCAAAATCCACTGAATGAAAAGATTCCCAAACAGCTTTGTTTTCCATATATATGAGATATAAGTAAACCTGTTCCAATGTGAAATTAATCCCCAAACAGCAATGGCTAAATAAAACAGTTTTTACTAAACTAAACCATAATAGTTAACACATAGTAACATTGTTTTTGTCTGTTTTATTTCTCTAACATGTTAACCTGATTTTTCTTCCAAGCAAATCACTTGACAGCACTTCGTGACCCAGTATGATCTCAGACTCATGGATTCAGTGGATCCTCTTGCTTTAGCCTTTTGACAAGCTGGGATTATAAGCATGTACTTAATGCTGAGTTTAAAAGAGTATTTCTAAAACAAACAAACAAACAAAGAAAAACAAATACTGAACACTTTCAAACTTTTTTTTCTAAGTCTATATCTTGTTCATTCCCTGTTTTATTGTCCCCTTTAAACACAACTCTTTACATTTCCCTGACTAGAATGGCTTAGTCTGAAAATGAGAAGTGACAGGTCTTTTTTGCAGGTGTTCTACAAGTAATCAACAGCAATGGGAGAGAGACCAAAGTCTTTTCACTGTGCATGCCCAGCAGCACACTCTAAATTCCGTTACTATACAGAGCAGTGAGAGGTAATTTTCCAAAACTTTGAATCAAAATTAAGAGAATACAACTGCTACTGAAGGGCCAGTTTGTCTTTTTGCTCAGAATTCTGATATGTGCAAACTGAAAATTTGATTTGTCATTCTTCTCTGACAGTGTGTAACCAGAACTCTGAATAGAAGTTAATACATGTTCATGCAGAGATTCAGTACTTACGCTCCAAATATTGCTGCAAAGAGTATGTCAAGACAAACCATAAACAATTACCATCTTTAATATCAATGCGGAAAAGAAAACATTATAATTATAAAACAACAAACAATATAGATTTGTGTTAAAGGAATAAATTGTAATAAGACAAAACTTCTAATAATTAATTTTTAAAAAAGCCATCGCCAAAATTTATTGTAAACAATGAATATTATTGAGAAAAAAATACTGATATAATTTTGAAAACTAAATTAAAGAAATATTTAAATGATTATATTTAAGGGAAAGTAAATATATGACACTGAGGAGTAGATTATATTAAAAAAAATTAAGAATAATATGAATAAAAGAATATTATAAACTAATATTCAACAAAAGCTGGTTGTTCATAATCAATAGTAGACAAATTAGTTATCTCATGATTATTAAATTGTAAAAATGGTAGGATCAAAATATTAAGGGTAGTTGAAATTTTTTAAATAAGCAGTACAGTACAGAAAGACAAGGACATTATTATTACATTTTGTAGAAAGTGTTTGTTACAGATGAAGGAAATAAAATTCATGTAAATATTTATGTATAAATCAACAAACATGGATAACATGTCAACTATAAAATCTAAAAATAAATTATAGTGAAATAGAAAATGGCTAGTACAATAGTAAAAACTTATTTTAAAATAATAACTTAGACAAAACTTATATGACAAATAAACTTAAAAAGACAAGTTGTTAATGAAGAAAAATAAAAACGAAGATTATACAATTAGAGAAATGATGTCAGTTATTTATAACACTTCAAATTTTCATGTTTCAAAATTGAAATGAAATAATAATTGAAAAATAATTATAGATACAACACAGAAAACTGCAATAAATATGTAAATATCAGCATTTCTGAAATTTTCATGTAAGTATAAGCCTATACAGGAATTTTATTGAGTTAAAGTGATACTAGGCTCTGTTTTGTAAATATTCTTATGGGTAAATAGATCAAAAAAGTAATTTCTGCAATTAAATTATAACATTAATACAACTTTAATATCAGAACACAAACCTCAGGACTTAAAAATAATGCACATAAATAATTATCTTCCTAAAGGCATAAAAACCTGAAGCAAAATATGTTTTTCATGTGACATTTAGAACCTCATTCACCAAGTGATTGACCCCAATTTGTCCATATGCTAGACTAGATACTAGAACAAGCACTACATCAAACCCTCAATGACCAAAATGAGAAGAGTGAGTAGTCTCTTTAACACCTGGTTGCTTATAATTCCCTCCGATTTTCCAGACAAAAGCAAACAAACATGTGATTGTACCTATATGTGGATAGGATTTAGAATTCTAAACTTATATCATGGCTAGTACAATGGTTAAATGAGAAATCCCCACCCTCACCTCCAAAATAACATAAAAAACTCAAGGTGTTTGAACACTTGGTCTTGAGTTTGTAGTACAATTTGGGGAGATTATGGGACCTTTAGGAGGTGCAACCTTGTGGGAAAGTATGTCAGTTGGGGTAGGCTTTGAGAGTTTACAGACTATACCCACTCTTAGCATGCCCCCTCCTTCCTGTGGACAGTTGAGGTGTGATCATCTAGACAGTTGACTTGTGATCATGCTATGGCTGTCTGCTATGGTACCTCACTCCACTCACCTTTATGGACTCTCCCTCTGGAACCATAGCACAAATACATTGTGTTTGAACATGGTATTTTTTTCATAGCAACATAAATGTAGCTAGTTCTGAAAGAATGAAGAAACCTTTAAAGTGTTAAATGAGTTAAAATGTGGTGCTGGCACGATGGCATCAGATGGCTAAGAATATTTCAAAACATAATCAGACAAATAAACTTCTGGGTAATTGACCCTGATTAGGATTCTGAAAGAATTCCTGAAGAAAGGATCATTTCCACAATTGCATCTTGCTACATCAGAAGAAAATGGATAAAACTTGGGCCTCATTTTCAGGATACACAAAAAGTTACTCATAAACCTAGTGCTTGAAAATAAAATCTAAGCTATGAAAATTTAAAAGAAATTGTAAATTCAAGTGTAGAAGTAACCATCTTATTCAATAAGAAACACAGAACCAATGCAAAGAAGAAAGCCAAGAGGTCAGAGCTAAGAGCTAAAAACCTTACCCTTCCTCTTGTGGTGGTCCTACCTCTCCGAAAGAGACCTACTTCCTGTGTGTCTGTCTTTATAAAGACTTTCTGTTCTGCCTTCTCATTGATTGTAAACACAACCACATGACTGCGTTGTCACTGCCTGTCTGTACAGACGTCCAGGTCTTCTATGGTTGGTATTGAGATTAAAGGGGTGTGTCTCCATGCTGGCTGTATCCTTGAACACACAGAAATCTACCTAGCTCTGCCTACCAACTGCTGGGATTAAAGGCGTGCACCACCAATGCCCAGCTTTCGCTATGGCTTGCTAATAGCTTTGACCCCCCCAGGCAACTTTATTTATTAATATACAAATAAAATCACATTTCAGTACAAATAAAATATCACCATATTCAAGTATTTGTAGCTTTGAGTTAGGCAATGACTTCTTAATTTACACACCTAAAGTAAAAGAAAAATAGGTTTTTTGAGACAGGGTTTCTCTGTGTAGCTTTGCGCCTTTCCTGGAACTCACTTGGTAGCCCAGGCTGGCGTCGAACTCACAGAGATCCGCCTGGCTCTGCTTCCCGAGTGCTGGGATTAAAGGCATGCGCCACCACCGCCCGGCGCCATAAAATGTTTTGACTTTAAGAAAAATGTGTTGCCATTTTCTTTTAATCCCTTCCTTGTATTTTTTTTCTTTTCTTGTCAAGTTATGGCATTGTCTAAGATCCTACATAGAAGCAAAATAATTATGACTCTATACAGCAACAGGTTACTCAGAATTAGTTGAAGAAATATTTCCTAATGCCATAAATTGTTATTTTTAAAATATGATTTTTCACATATGTGGTAGGGCACCTATTTGCCATAAAACACACGTGGAAGACAGAATACAATCATAGATGTTACTACTCACATTACAATTTGTTAGTGTTAGGGAGGGGCTCTTGTTTGTACACATGCTGATCTAGTTTGCTCACAAACATTTCCTCCCATCTCAGCACAGGAACAGCGGACTTACAGCTTTACACTATCAAGTCTGTCTTTATCTATGCTCCTGTGATCCAAAGTCAGGCCCTTAGGTTTGTGTGGCCAGCTCTTTTTCTACCAAGTCATCTGCCCAAGCTTGGATCTGATATGTTAGTCTAAGGACTGCACAAATTGTTCAGTGGTTAGGGCCGAACTTCCTTCATTCCAGAAAGCTGATACAATTTCTTTAAATCTTTCTTTCAAGCTACAATAGATGTTTGAGAATCTTCTTTCCTACTGGGGATTAGAAATTAAAGTGATCTAACTTGTCAATGTAGATTTTCTAGAAAGGATAAATTTTGTTTACAGATCCAATGGCAAGCATTTCAAATATGCTGGAAGAAAATAAAAAGCTGCTTTCTATTGCAGAAGTCAGTCTACGTGGAAAGAATGAGAACTGAGTCCAAGTCGAAAATTTGGAAATTAGAATAGACCAAAATTCCACGAATTTTTTCTTGTTAAAAAGTAAATTAGATTGGATACTAGAAAAATATAAATGAAAGAGATTCATTTTACAAATAAGGTCGATGTTCAAAATTAGACAATTACACATCATTAAATTAGCATTTATAAGATACAATTAATAATTCATGCCCAGCACATTTTCCTAAAGTTCTTTAGAATCACTGTATTTATTCAGTGATGAATGAAATGATTTAATTTGCTAAGAATTCATAATAAGGGTTCATAACTCTCTTGATTAGGGAGGAGCAATACTAGAAAATAATAAATTGAGGTCATCGGTTAGGAAACTTCTCTGTGGAGATTTGAGACCTTGGGGATATTTTTCCCAGTCCTTCATACACATCCTCCTTCTAAAATATATACATTATTAACTTGTGCCTTGTGTAAAAAATACAGTATGAAGTCTAGGATAAAAATCCCTGTACTCCATTTAACATTTTGATATTTTCTTCAATTGTTAATGATACACAGCATAATCCCTAACAATAATCTATAAACATCTGACCTTACATCCACAGATCAGTGTAGTCCTCACCTCTTATCAAGAAAACTTTTTTTTTTTGAAGCAGGGACCACAAAGAAAACCACAACTAATAAGAATGCAGAGTTGTAGAGCCCTGACCCAATGGATGCATCTACAATACACTCCTGTGCCTAAGGTATGGAAGAGAGGGTGGGAAGATTGTGAGAACCTGAGGATCAGGGAGTCTGCTGTTTGATTGTGTCTCTTTATAACAACAGAAGCTGCATGCATAAAGTCTTACCAGCATGACCACCTGAATGACAAATAAACAAGGATGACACAACTCATATACAAGACTAGCTAGAGATGAGGACATAGGGCTTGAAGCTTACACATAAAATTACAGCCAGCTGAGAAAGGTTGGGAATGGCAGAGGTGGTCGTCCCAAGAGGAGAACACAGCAATTGGGTTTCCAGTGCCAAATAATCAACCCTGAAAACATATACACAATGGACTCAACATTATCTGGACTGAAAAGTTTACATTTAGGAATATATACAAATACACATATTCATGCAATAACAACTAATGAAAAAGGGGGCCATGAATTTGAAGGAAGCAAGAGAGGGGTGTATGGGAGAACTTGGAGGGAAAAAAAGACAAGACAGAAATTTGTAATTAAATTACAGTTTCAAAAATGTATATACTGGAAATTCATTTAATTATATTTTTCTTTTTTCTTCATTTTATTGAAAATAGATTTTTTTATTCACATAATATATCCTGATTATGGTTTTCTCTCCCTCCACTCCTCCTAGCTCCTACATGCCTTCTACCCCTCTAGACACACAACCCTTTTCAGTCTCTCATTATTAAACAATGAGGCTTCAAAGGTATAATAATAAAATAAAATATAATAGTATTAAACAAAACTGATACATTAGAGTTAGACAAGATAAACAAAAGGAAAAGAGCCCAAGAGAAGTCACAAGAAAATGAATATAAAGACAGAGATCCACTCCTTTACACATTCAGAAATTCCATTTTAAAAAAACTGAACTGGAAGCCATTTACATGTGCAAAGGACACTCTTTTGGTTTCTTCCTTAGCTCCGGGGAGAGGGATTTGATGAAGACATGCTGTTTAGAGCTGAGTGTTATATGGTCTCTCATTCTGTGCACATTGGAAACCTCTAGCTTTTCTCAGTGGTGGTCAGATATGATACAGCGTATTATTGAAGTTTTCTTGTATTTGTGGAGTCTTGCTTTGTGTCATAATATGTGGCCAGTTTTGGAGGAAGTTCTATGAGGTGTTGAGAAATATGTTCTTGTGTGTGTGTGTGTGTGTGTGTGTGTGTGTGTGTGTGTGTGTGTGTGTGTGTGTGAGAGAGAGAGAGAGAGAGAGAGAGAGAGAGAGAGAGAGAGAGATATGTTCTGTAAATACCTGTCCATTTCATTTGGTTTATAATGTCAGTTGGCTTCAGTATTTCTCTGTTTAGTTTTTGTCTGGAATGACTTGTCTATTGGTGAAAGAAGGTTATTGAAGCTATTCACGATCTGTGTGTGGGTTGATATGTGATTAAACCTGAAGTAGTGTTTCTTTTATAAACCTAGGTGCTCTTGTGTTTGGGTCATAAATGTTAGAATTACAGTGTCCTCTTGCTGGATTTCTCCTGTGATGAGTATGCAATGCTCTTCCCCATCTATGCTGATTAGTTTTGTTGTGTCTACTTTGCAAGTATTAAAATAGCTAAACCAGTTTGCTTCTTAGATCCATTTTCTTGCAAGGTCTTTTTGCATCCTTTAAGTGAGATGATGTCTATCCTTGATGTTAAGGTGTGTGTTTCTTGGACTCAGCAGAATGGTGCAGAATAGAGGTCACACCTATTCTGTTAATCTATGTCTTTTCATTGGGTACCAGAGATGATCATTTATGCTAAGAGATTAATGAGAAATGTTTTTTTTTTTAATCCTGTTATGTTGTTGTTGTGGCGTGTGTGTGTGTGTGTGTGTGTGTGTGTGTGTGTGTGTGTGTGTGTTCCCCCTATTTTTATTTGCTGATCTGGGCTTATTTATTACTAGTTTTTTAGGGTGTGGTTAGGATTCTTAGGATGCAGTTGTCCTTCTAGTGTGTTCTGTAGGCTGGACTTCTAAATAGATATTGATTAGATTGTATATTTCTCTCAATTTGGAATGTTAGCTCTCTATAATCAGATGGCAGCAGAATGAAAATCTACCTGACTATCATATATTCCATATTTAGGATATCTTAGGGTTACTATTGCTGTGATGAACACCATGACTAAAGCAACTTGGGGAGGAGTTGCTATTATTCAGTTTACCCTTCCACATCATAGTTCATCATCAAAGGATGTCAGGACAAGATTTCAAGCAGGCATGAACCTGGAACCAGGAACTGTTGCAACAGACATTAGACATCGAGGAGTGCTGTGTACTTGTGTGCTCCTCATGGTTTGCTCAACCTGCTTTCTTATAGACCCAAAACCATCAACTCAGGACCGACCCCACCCATAATAGGCTGGGCACTCCCACATTAATCATTAATTAAGAAAATACCCTACGGGCTTGCCTACAGCCTGACCTTAGAGAGGCATTTTCTCAACTGAGGCTCCTAGTCTCTCATGACTCTAGCTTTTGTCAAGTTGACGTAAAATCGGCTAGTACAAAGGACCAAGCTTTTGTTAATTTTTTTTTCATTTTTGATGTAGTTAAATTGATTTTTATATGCTGTGTGAGAAAGCTTCAACAAGTTAATGATATTTAGATGAAAATATATCTCAAGTCAATTAATGATTGAGTGATTTCTTGATTAATCTTTAAGTGGACAATAAAAAATTATTTAATATATTTCCTTTTAAAATTTCTGATAGCAGATTTTGATAATCTAAATTTTGAAACATAGCTATATGCTCAAGGGAACAAAAAGATGTCAGGTCTTCCACAAGGTTGAATTCAAAGTAATGGATTCTAGTAGAAGAGATGCGCTAGCTAGAACCTAACCTAAACCCAGCTGTGCTGTAAAAGATACATCAATTTACCTTACTGTATTATCAAATTATCATGTGATGTTTGGCAGACAAAAACCTAACAATTCAAGGCCAATAATAATAATAATAAAATAAAAAATAAATAATAATAATGATTCAAGTCTGGATGAGTAAAGGATGGTTAGGAGTAAGGGTAAAGAGCATTCACAGGGTAGACAGAGGTACAGAGGCCAGTTCCCAGAGTGATCAGCACCGGTTAATTTTAGCCTCATTTGGTCAATAGAGGGTCTTAGCTAGGAAGATTCCTTTTATGAAGATTTGGATTCAAGATGATATGGTTAAGATTTAACTACGAAAATCAGATTATGTGACATATAGATGACAAAGAAAGTACAGCCAACTTCAAATTTCTCAGGCCTCAGTCTTTTATAGTTCAGGGGGTACTGTCTCTTGTTCACCTCTGTTCCTTCTTTCTTCCTTTCCCTTCCGGTACCTTCCTTTTCTTCTTGACAGGGTAACACTTATGTCCTTTATTTCAGACTAGCCTTGAACTTGCTTTTTAGCTGAACTAAAACTAAATTTGAACTCTTGTTCTTCCTCCTCCCCACTTCTAAGTGCTGAGATTACAACAGATGCACCATCCATCCTGTTTCAATGTGGGCGCCTACATACTTAATTGCTTATCGTTAGACAACACATTGTCATATGCACTGAGGTATGAAAACTAAATTTTTACAATTTTTTTAAATTTTCATATTCTCCTGAACTTATTACTAAAAGCAAGCATATAGACTTGCAAAATAAAGTGAACTCAATTAAAGGGGAAACCAAATGTTCAATGGCAGAAGTAAATGATGCTGGACAAAAATCAGAAATCAAAGACTGGCCTAGCAATGAAGACTCATGTTTAGAGTCTTCTTTTATTCTTTTGCATATTTTAAGAGAATGGAACAATGTTGAGCTGTCACATGAATTAAATACAAACTTGCTTGCATTTATGATAAACAGTAAAGAATTAAGCATTTGACTTTTACTGGATATCTTACTTTCCATCACAAGAACGTCCACATGTATTCAAGAAGAGAACATTTGATTTTCCTTCAAGCACACTCAGGGTTTCTTTATCAGAAAAGTGTTTTTCTTGATGAACCTAGATCTTAATTTAGATTTTCTGTTTGATCAGAAAAGAGGCAATCTGTAGTTTTACAAAGGTTTTGTGGTTTATCACCTTGACAGTCTTTACGTTTATTAAATGCTAATCCTCACAAGCTTACAAATACCTGGACATACCATTACCATGATTATACCTTCTTCAGCCCCCTGAAGAGTTTGTTTGAAGTTGCTGATGCCATCTGGGTAGAAAAATCAGCTGCTTTCCAGTAAAACTCTCAGTTCTCCCAATGCAAGTGTTAGTAAAGGGGACTGTGAAAAGCTGGCATTATTTCAAACTCATGATTATGACACACAGTGCTTTATCAAGTAAAATACAGGAGTCCTGATTTAAACCTTAGTACTCTGATTGACACTGCCAACCCCAAAGCATGCTTCTGAAGAAAGAGGAAGTCAATTAATGCCTTCAGCTCATGCATAACTGAAATTAGTTATTAAATAAGTAAATATACGTATGTTCTCAAAATACTTTCATGTGATATTATGCAAGTCTCCTAATTAGCTGAGTTAGGTTCTTTCTATAGCCTATTGCATAAAATGGGTAGAAAGTATGAAAATTTGAGATATGTTTCCAAGTTAAAATTAATTAATTATACCAATGGTAAAAACACTTCTCTGATACCTTCATACCTATTTAATACAGTTATTTAAAGATAACATACAGATACAGTTACACTATTTAATTTACACACATTTATTCTGAACTGCTGTTTTACTATCAATGGTGAATAGAGAATCATTACCTTTTATTTGTTTATTTATTTCATCTGTGTGCACATATGTGTTGAGTATGTGCCTGTGCTCATGTGCACATTCACAGAGCCAATGACAATATCTGTCATTCTATTTTTCATTTCTTCTACATAAGGTCATTGGTTTAATCTGGATTAGGATATCTTCCATCAAGGCCCAGTTCCTTCTTTCTCTGTCCCAGTGGAGTTTCAGGTACACAAAGTTCCTTCTGTTCCTTCCCAGTATCTCTATAGGGCTGCGGGTACAAACATGGCTAAGCATAGCTTTTAATGTAAGGGCTGGAACTCAGATATCTGTGCTTACACTTGTGTCCTCTGAACCATCTCAGTAGCCAGATCTCAGTATTGTGTATGCTACTAAATCTGCAAACAAAGGACCAGTGATATAGTATTAATCTATAATTTTATGTATCCTGATAAAGGCTTCAGAAAGGAACTAAGACTACATGAAAACATCTATTTTTCTTACAGCTGACAAAGTAGAGATAGAAACAAATAAAAGAATGGTGACTTCATTAACATATACTGGTGGCCTAGAAGAAGACATAGAAATGGATATACAAGTAGGGAAGGACAGGAAATGGGAAGTGATAAGGTCCTGTATTTGGTGAAGATGATCTAAAAGGAAATATGTACACAAGAAATGATGAAAACACACTCCTTTTTTTTATTATTTTATTTATACAGATAAGCCTGCAACACTTTGGGCATGTGCATATGAGTTGTAGATACCTACAGAGTCCAGAAGATGGAGTCAGTTCCTCTAGACCAGAAGTTACAAGCAATTCTGAGCTACCTGGAACGAAGACTTGCAACTGAACTCAGATCCGGCAGAAGTGTTGTTAATTTCTGAGCCATCTTTTCAATATCATTTAGTACTCTTTTTTTTTTTGTTTTTTTTTTTGTTTGTTTGTTTGTTTTTTTGTTTTTTTTTTTTTTGTTTTTGTTTTTTTTCGAGACAGGGTTTCTCTGTGTAGCTTTCCGCCTTTCCTGGAACTCACTTGGTAGCCCAGGCTGGCCTCGAACTCACAGAGATCTGCCTGGCTCTGCCTGCCGGGTGCTGGGATTAAAGATTGCGCCACCACCGCCCAGCCCATTTAGCACTCTTAATTATTAAATTATACCTACCAACTTTTGATCTATAGCCTGTAATACTAAAATTTACTTTTAATATATTTTTGAGATCCCAGAACTGAAATAACTACCATAAGACATCTGCCCACTGCCTAGATCACTTTTTATATACCATGTGTGAATCTATCTACAAAAAAGAGCCCTTTGGAGGCACATAGAAACCAAGGTTATGGTCTGAAACCTTCACAACTCTGAGATAAATGGTGTCTTTTTCTTATGAAGTTCTCAGTTCCAAGTGTTTTAATACAGTAATAAAAAATAGACTAAGATCATATATGTCGGGTTTATCCAGGTTGAAACTCTTATTGCTTTTAAAGCTGTGGAAGTTGATGCATGCATATCTTTCAAGGGATAATTATGATTTAGTTAGGTATTCAACTAAGATGATTTTGAATGCTTTTTTCAGACAAGAGAGGTTCTTACTTTCTGTCATGGAGAAAAGTCAAATTTTGAGCATCTAAAGAATTCAAGGATCTCTGGATGTACAAGAGTTGATCACATCTACACTCAAGCATTCTGTCACCAGACGTTGGGTTGTTCAAGAGTCAATATCATGCATACTCAAGCATTCTGTCACCCGGCATCAGGTCCTTGATTCAGATGCAGAAACTGTTCTGAGGCAGTGAATTAGATCAAGAACAGATCATAAACTCTAATTGCAGATAGTCTCTTCAAATGCTGTCATAAGGAAGTAGATGCTTTCATTCCATGTGGTAAGTAGGTGGTCATCTGATTTAAAAGCACTATTCTCTTTTTTGAGCACATCAAGTTCATTAAAACTATGCAACTTCATATTCATTATAATTATCTTTGTCATCATATCACATATGCACACTGCTTAAGCCAGTTCATGATCTTCCATGTTACAACCTTTGCAAATTACCGCTGCCAATATAGTCTTAGCTGTTACTGTTGCAGCACACAAGGAGTTAATTACCCATTAAATCACTTATCTAAAGGGAATCAGATCTTTGATGCCACCTGCTGGTGCATTATCCAATTCCATCCTCTTATACTGATTATCCTCTTCCTAGGCATTGTAGTGTTAACTATTCTTGTCAGGATTGACCCAGAAGAAGGCTATGAGACAAGGATTCACATACAAATTGTTCACCATGCAGATGCAGGGTATATTAGGAGGAGAGTAGAGAAATGACATACAAGAGAGAAAAGAGTTAAATAAGTTGCATGCTAGTAAGCAAGATTCCATGGTGATGGAAAATCCTAATCTTGGCAGAAAATGATACCAAACACATTACTTGAATTGTTCCAGATAAGGGAGATGAAACCTGAACAGCAATATACCAACTACTGGGAATCACTGTGTGCATGTTGATTTTGGGTGTTGTCAGTTTGCCAACAAGTAAAGCCTGTCACAGGTGCATAAGAAGTATACTGCCTTACACAGTTCTGGAAAACATCCTTGTAATTGGCAGTTGGCAGAAACCCATCAATGTAATAAAGTTTGAGGAAATGGTTGGGGGAATGATTGTGTGCCACAAAATTATAATTTGCATTACTTTAGTCTTTTTTTGTATCCACATGGAATTGATTTTGTTTGGATATATATATATATATATATATATATACATATATCTCATATATATATATGAGAGAGAGAGAGAGAGGTCGAACTTGACTTTTCATTTTGCTTGCTTTTATTTATGATATTCTTTGCCTTCATTCCTCTCTTTTATTTAGGAGATGTAAGGTGCAACCCACTATCAAATAGTAGTGGAGGACTTAGAAAAGGAAATAAAAATTCCTTCCTACCTTCTCACCCTCTTCCCCTTGCTCTCCCATTCTTTCATACTTTTCTTCCTCTTTGCAAATAAATGATCTTAAAAACTTTTCTGCACAATGGTTAACCAATAACTATTAAACTAAGTAATATTTCATGCTGTACTGTTTGCTTTTGTTTGTTTGTTGTCAACCTAACCCAAGATAGAGGAATTTGGAAAGAGTTCTTGCCAATTGAGGACTCACCTCCATCAGATTGGCCAATAGGAGAATCGGTGGATCATTTTCTTGATTGATGATTGATGTTGGAGGGGACTGCCCAATGTGATGTTTCATCTTTGAAGAGGTTGTCCTGGCTTGCATAAGAAAGCAAACTGAATAAGATATGGGGATCATGCCACATTCTTCCATGGTTTCTGCCTTCAGGTTCCTGCTCTGCATTAGTCCCTGACTCAGCCTTACCTGATGGCAATAGCAAACGTCATAAATCGAGCACAGCTGCTTGATCCAGCAAAGCTGAACCGTGCGATCACCACTGTGGCTATCTTTCATTTTTGTTTTGATCTTCATATATTGTATGCTTGGGGGGCTTTTAGTATTTGTACAACATGGAGATATTGGACTGATGGGGAATTTCTTATGAATCTTTTATGCCTGCTCCCAGGAGTACTGCTTCTAAGCTTCCCCAGGAAAGTCCTGAACATACTCCTCCAGCTTTTAGGGAGATATCCTTATCTACTTGAAGGTCTTCCTTCTATCCTGGAGGTTGTGACATATATAAAGATGGCAGAGATCTCTTTATGAGACTCTGAGTTATTCATGAAACATATACCTCTATACTTACTCAGGAACAAGATAATCAGAACAAAGTAAACTTAAAAAAGGTCAACAAGATACAGCTAGCTAGAGGAGTTCTTAGAAAAAGTTAACTCATGTAGAGCCACTGTTGTATCATATGACCAAGGAACAAATGAATATCAGGGTTAGACACATGAATAAATTCTATAAATATATAAAATATAAACACTGTATTATAGCAGGATAGCTTGAGGACTTTTCTTGGCGCTATTGGCACTCTGACCATTACGAGTCAATACTTCACTACTCAGGACGTAGCATCTGCCCAGGCTGACTTGGAGATTTTCTTTCGGGTGTCCTTGAAACCACAGAGCTTCCTAGAAGTTGGGTAACGGGGTTGATGAGAAAAAACGTGTGTGAAAGATAACTCTGTTCTGTTGTGGTTTATGAGTGACAACTAAAAGATATGCAAGAGGAAATTAAACATATGAATCTATCCTTCTTACTGAGTTCTGAATAAATAATCAACCTCTTTGAGTGCTAGTCTTTATTTATTAACATACAAATAAAATCACATTTCAGCACAAATAAAATATCACCATACACAAGTTCACAGGTTCATGTCCTTCCCAGGCTACATTCCATGTTCAAGATTAGACTCGGCCACTTAGTAAAACTTATTGTCAAAATAAAAATGAGAGATAAAAAGTGCTGAAAGTTGAGAGTGAGATGTGATGATGAAGATCTGGGAGGGGTTGGAGGGGAATTAAGCACAAGGCATTAATGTATACATGCAAGAAACTTGCAAAGAATAAGTGTAATATAATATATATGTGTGTGTGTGTACAATTTATACACATGTGCAAAGTCAAACAGCCTGATATATCTTATATATTATATATGCTTATTACATATGATATATACATACATTTAATATATGTGCATATAATTATAGATATTCACAGACCTTTAAGATATTATATGCATATACATTAAGTAATATGCACAATACAATTATATATTATAAATCATATAAACATTATATTTTTGTAAATAAATTATACATGATACATACTTATATAGATTATGTATATAAATTTATATTCCTCATAAATATATATAGAATGCATAGTTCTATTTATATATAAATGAAATTCATACATAAAATATTAAATAAAAATATAATTAACTAGTTATTAATTATAATATAATTAATTATTCATACAATGCAAAATTATATACTAATATATAATAATGCTATGTAATATATTTATATATCATATGTTACTATGTATGTTAATCATATAATTAATGTTTTATATATAATTGATTTAAAAATAATCATGCATTTATTTATGTTTATAAAATACATAAATAAAATATATGAATATATGGTGCATCTATATATTAGATTATATATTTATTTATTAAACATTTATATATAAATGATATTTAAATATGTAATAAATGTATGTTTATATAATAAATATATATTAAATGAAATATTTCTCTCATATATATATATATATATGCAAACATTTACTGTTTTAAAAGGTATGTGGTTGCAATTTCAACACAGAGAAACTGCCTGGTGTGCATGAGGCTTTAGGGCCAATTACTCACATTGGTACAACAAAACACGACTGTATTATTTTTCAAAAGAGATATTTTCTAAGTACTTGTAGAAATCAAAATTCTGATTGGCTTTGGAGCATCATACAGTTAAATGTGAGTATGTCCTTGGTATGCTTTTGTAAATAATGATGTATAATGAGACATGTTTCCTCCTTTTTTATCTGTATTCATTTTATGTTTATCATGCTTTACTGTCCTGCCTGAAATATTCAGTTCCAATTTTTAATAAAAACTATAATAGTAGGCTTTTTAGACAAGGTTTCTCTGTATAGCCTTGGCTGTTCTGAAAGTCACTCTGTAGACCAGCCTGGCCATGAACTCACAGTGATCTGCCTGCCTCTGCCTCCAGAGTCCTGGGATTAAAGGGGTTCCCCTCCACTGCCTGTCTGTTTTCAGTCTCAAAGTAAAACATTTCTGTGTTTCACACTTAGGTATATAATTCCCCCACTTACTTTCATTAATTTAATGAAATTTAAATAAATTCTAATTTACTATTTTTCGTAGTTTGCATTTGTTGAAAATAAGGATGTGTTGCACACTATCAAAGCTGCTTATGCACTCATTAAGAAGCTTGTGTGATATTTCCATTTTTTTATGATCATCATGGAAAATACCAGTTGATGTTACTAATGCTTGTCATTCCCATAAATTATGATGCACTTCAGTCACACTGCACTGTTAATGTTAGTAGACCTTCCTTTCATTTCCTGTGAAGGACATTTTTCTCTTAATACTTACATGAGGATAATATTTAATTATTATTTCAAGATTGAGAATAAAGTCAAAATAATTTGGAAAGCATACACATTTGCTCATTTTTTAAAAGTAGTTATGTCATCCAGACGTGGTGCTTCCTGCCTGTAATCCCAGAACCAACAGTTTAAAGCAGAATTTACTGAGTTCAGGGTGAACCTGAGTTGTGTAGTCAATTCCATAACCCTGGGTACAGTGTAAGACCACTTTAAAACAGAAACAAAATAACGAGACAAGACTTAAATTTTTCTCTTACTTTATATATTGCTAGAATAAAATACCTTACAAAAGAAACTTATGGAATGAAGGGTTTTATCTGGACCGCAGTTCCAGGAGTCAGTCCATCATTCATTATCTAAGGGCAGTGATAGTCCCAAGATTTTGAGTCAGTGAGCCCCCATGACCAGCAAGCTCACAGCAAGAGCTTGCAAGTTTGTGCTTAGCCAGCTTTCTCCTTACTTGTGAAGTCTGTGATCCAAACATAAGGAATGGTGTTGTCCACTTTCAGTGCGGGTCTTCACACATCATTTAACCTAATCCAGATAATCAAGCACACAAGACTAAGCTAATGAAGACTAACCACAAGAGGCTAACCTAGTGAAGCCAGTTCCTAACAATGTGCCTGGAGGCTTGTCTCCCAGGTGACTCCAAATCCTATCAAGTTGGCAATAAGTGGCAATCTTCACTATTATTTCTTTGAATTGCAAATGAGATAATTTACATTTGTCATTTTTTTGGTGGAAATATGTGTTTTTACTTCTGACTGAATATATTTATCCGTTTTAAGTTCACAGAGGCTTTACTGTTTCTTCTTCAGTTAATAAGTTAAGTTTGGATAGTGATTTTTTTTTAAT
This sequence comes from Peromyscus eremicus, assembly GCF_949786415.1. Classification (NCBI taxonomy): domain Eukaryota; kingdom Metazoa; phylum Chordata; class Mammalia; order Rodentia; family Cricetidae; genus Peromyscus; species Peromyscus eremicus. The sequence goes on along the minus strand of NC_081418.1, from coordinate 23,655,691 downwards.
CATGTACACTTTAAATTTCAATTTAAGGCTATATTTCTTATAAGAAATGCTTATTTCTCCTAGTAATATATTGAAAGAACTAGGTAGTTGTCACAAAGAAGTGCTTTCCATTCAAATACGATGAGCTCAGTTCAGATCTCCAAGCACTGAGGTAAAAGCTAGGAATGAGTGTGGGTGTCTGTAACTCCAGCCTAGACAAGGTAAAGAGTGAACAGGCAGTCCCCTGAAGTTTATGGGAGAGACAACTAACACAATCAGTAGGCTTTGGGTTCAGCTAAAAGGGTTGGCTGCAGATCAGATTACAAGAACCTTTCTATGATACACTGAGGCAATTATGTGGCATATATAGCAACAAAGTTAGATAGGCTGACATTACCTCTGTCCCACACAGGGACTTACGTTGGTGGGCAAAGAATGGTGTAGGAAGATGATAAAAGAATGAGGTATTAGAACCTCCCCTTCTTAGAAAAAGTTAACTCATGTAGAGCCACTGTTGGAGACCAGCCTGGTCTAACAATCTTGATAACTAATAATAACAATAATAACAAAAATACACAATTAATAATGTAGAGCACATTCTAGAAAAACATTCCACCTGCAACTCTGTCCCCCTCCCTGCCACACAGATGCAAATAGAGTATTTTACTACATTGAAGAATTTTATTTTGGGGGCTAGAAAGGAGGTCCAGCAGTACAGAGCACTCATTGCCCTTGGTTCAGGTAGCAGAATCTACACAGTATTTCACAACCTTCAGTATCTCCAGATCCAAGGCATCTGACACATTTTCCTGGCCTCTGCAGACACCAGGCACACGTGGTACACATACATGCATGTGGACAAAACAATCATATAAATAAAATGCAGTAAGCAAAACTTAATAAACTAAAATGAAATTTGCTTTGGGGAATTAAAAGATGGATCATAGTTAAGAACACTTGCTGCTCTTGTAGAGGACTGGGTTGGATTCCCACCACCCATATGCAACTCACAATCTTCTTTAGGTTTATTTCCAGGCAACTTGATGTCTTTTCTGGGCTTTGTGAACACTAGACACAGATGTGTTTGACTTAAACACATTTAAAAAAATGTACATGCACACAAAGTAAGAAGGTAAATAAATTTTTGAAAAAAAAACAATTTTACTTTATTTTTATTCTTGTTTTCATTTTAAAGATCATTAATAGAAAGAGGATTTTAATTAATGATCAATCAATTCATTTGTTAAGACTAACATTTTAATTATTCTGTTTGCCCTGAACTACTGACTTACACTGTTAATAAGGAAATGGGCTTTGGTTAGAGCAAGTAATAGTTTGACCAAAAGCCCCATGTTAGTATAGACACTTGAGACCTATGGAATAATGGTAACTGTAATCACATCATTGACAGTATAAAATATCTGGCAGTAAATATGGAGATGTAGTGAAGTCATAGAATGAATGATCCCTGGTGCTGCTAAGCACTGGGATATAACATAAAATAAAAAATGTTACTCGATGTCACAAAAAATTCAAATATTCTATAGACAATTCAATGAGAAAACAAAATGAGTAGAGTTGAAACTAAAGGGAATCCTGAACAACATATGAAAGATGAAAGGCATCTATAATTTATTCTTTCTAACTAGTTTCTTTGACAGGGTTAATAATCTCAATTACAAACATTTAATAACAGTTGACAAATGGATTCTGGTATCCTATTCCCTGTTCATTAAAATTAGGAAGTAATTGTCTGTTTAATTTAGCATATTCTTCCTATTTTCAACTGCACACAAAGTATTTACCACACACAAAATTAATCCTGCCCCCAAAGAGCACAAACTTGGTTTATGACATTTAGTATTTTCAAAAATTGGTTGCAAAGAACCTTCCTTAGGTCTCTTTTTTTTTTCCCTATCAAAACTGTTTTGTGGCATTTTAGCATTGGCCAAAATATTATATTAGAGAGTCAAAAATCATCCCTACCTTTGTTTAGAAATTCAACATTAGAACATTTGCTACGATTTTTGTTTAACTTTAACTACATTTAAATTATTAATTATTGAAAATGTTAGTAGGGATTGCCTATATATTGGACCTTTTGTTATGCTGCTGTGTTTTTGTGTGAAATTTTTTAATTATTATTATTTTTTATTCTATTTTAAGTGCATTGGTGTATTGCCTGCATATATGTCTGTGTGAGGGTGTCAGATCTTGGAATTACAGACAGTTGTGAGCTGCCATATGGGTGCTGGGAATTGAACCTGGTTCCTCTGGAAGACCAGTTAGTGCTCTTAACTACTGAGTCATCTCTCCAGCCCTGTTATGCTGTGTTGGAATTAAAAATTCACTCATATTTCAATATTATACACTATTTTTATATATCAAGTCTAGTCTCACCTACAGTGAGGTTTTTTTGCTTTTATTTTATTTTTTAAGAAAATGTTTTCATTCATTTTACACACCCATCAAAGATCCCCCTCTTCCCTTCTTCTGCCCTCCCAGCCTACCCCTACCAACCCACCACAAGAAGACAAGGCCCATGAGGAGGAGGCACATCTAGTACAGGCAAGTCCAAGCCCCTCCCCCTGCCTGAAGGCTGCAGGAGATGTCCCATCTAGGTAGCTGGCTCCAGAAAGCCCGCTCATGCACCAGGGATGGATTCTGATCCTACCGCCAGGGGGCTCCCCAAGCAGATCAAGCTACACAACTGTCTCGCCATGCCTGTGACCTCAGTAACTTCCTGAGACAAGGAACCTGCCAGCTCTCATTGGACCAAAAGATGAATGACTCTTCTCTCACCCAGAGTCCTGCCTCTAGGACCCAGGCCCTGGAACACAGCCAGTCCCCGGGAACCCCCACCCAACTCTGGCCCAGTTGCCTGCAAGCAGGGAAAACTCCTAAGGGTAGTCTCCCCCACCAAAACCCCCCATGAGACCCTGCAATCTACAAGACCCATGCCTAACCCAATAACCATCTGCCTGCGACCCCAGTAACTTCCTGAGACAAGGAATCCGCCAGCTATTAGTGAGTTTTAATACTATTTTACGATTAATAAGATAAAAACATTCACCCAGATAACAACAAATTTGTCAATGGCAATTCCTCAGTACTTAAATATATTTTCATTTTATTTTCTGTGACTTCAAAATGTATCTTTAAGAAATGGAAAGTGAATGTTTCCTATCCATTGGTCGCAGGCTGTTTTTCTCTTTCCCTCTTTCTCAATCTCTGTCTCTGTTTCATGGTATGTGTATGTGTCTCCTTTATCTATATAGATGATATAGATAAATATAGATGTAGATGATTTCATCTTCAGCTTTGATGGTGACATTCCACAGGGATAATGCAAAACTAAGTGATGGAAGTGAATCAAAGAGAAGGTGGTTCTAGTCACTTACATAGGGGATTGAGGAGGAGGTGGCAACATTAGCCGAGAGGGATACAGAGTCATGAATTGAGCTTGAAGAAAAGCAGGAGAGAATTCTAAGAGCTATACCTCACTGGACCTCATTGAGCCATAATGGTCCTTGACAGAGATACTTTGAAAACCTGGAGTAACAAAAACAAAACTAATGAACAAACAAAATCTTTGTGTCACTGTAGTTAATGGTTTGTGAGATACTTGCACAGAAGCTTGGATTCTAGCCAAGTAAGTATAGTATTTACTGAAGACACTTAAACCCTAGTATCCAAGCTGAGTTTTTATTTAATGTATATCACACAGCATTTAGCTTAAATTTGTCAAAAACAGCTTATAATGAGAAAAATTTCTGCTTATGAAATTTAACAGAATTTGTCAAGACATATTAGAAGTTTAAGAATATTAAATCATCATTAAAATAATACAAAGCATTTTTTCCAAGTTCTTTGTGTTACTTAGCAAGCTGAAGAGTGATATCTAAATGGATACTTCGCATTGATAATGATTCTATCCAATTACTTTTTTATTTAGTTAGCATAAATCACTTCTATAACTAAGAATCAATTTTAGTTATTGATGGTGTGTTAATGATCAATTTAAAAATGATGAAAACATTGTGGCTGAATCTAGGAGGGGGAAGGTACTGAATTCTATGTCATTAGTTGCTCCTATGCACTTCCTCATCTATGCAGTTACTTTAGAAGTCACGTTTGCTAATTGAGTATGACACACAACTAGGCAGGAACCTGAAGGCATGAGACTGGTTTCTTTCTGTTAGTGTGACAAGAATGAGTACAGTACTTATCTATTGAGTGAGCCTAGATTAGATCTGTGCACAGTTGGATGATACATACTACCAATCCTTTTACTTTTTGAATACAATTGGCCATATCACTATTTTTGTGGACTATATAAAATGTATTTGATTAATTAAACATTGAATATGGAGAATATGTAATCATCAGAATGCCTGAAATCTTTGCATAGTTTGTTACCTGTTAGATTTTAATGGAGATAGAAGTGAAGAAGAGGAAAATTTTTCAAATGATTATCATTGTAGTAGCACAAATAAAATTATCTTTAAATACAATAGCAATTATCTTTTCAAGTTTAATATCTTTATTAAATTTTATCATTAGTTATACTGGCTGCTCTTGTGCCAACATTGACACACAATTAGTGTTATCTAAAGGGAGATGCATTAATTAAGAAAATCCCTCCACAGATCCAGCTGTAAGATATTTTTTAAAAAATAGTTATTGAAAGGGGGAAGTGCAGACTATTGTGGTTGGTTCCATCCCAGGGCTAGTGTCCTGGTTTCTGAAAGAAAGGAGATAGGGCAGGTAAGTAAGTAAAGCAGCACCTCTCCATGGCCTCTGCTTCAGCTCCTGCCTCCAGGTTCCTGGCCTGTTTGAATTCCTGTCCTGATCTCCATTGATGATGAACAGCCATAGGAGTATAAGCCAAATGAACTATTTCCTTGTCAACTTGCTGTTTGGTCATGGTGTTCTGTTGCAGCAATAGAAACCCTAACGAAGACATTAGTCTTTGAGATGGTTTTCGTAACTCTAATGATTGTGTGTGTGTGTGTGTGTGTGTGTGTGTGTGTCTATGTGTGTGTACCCATACATATAAATCTCTAACTAGATCTTATTCTTAAGATTACTCTATTTAAATGATTATTTCTTTAAAATACAGCTATAAGATGTAATTTTGAAGGATCTAACTTTATATAAAATAATTTGGTATTGTCACATTTTTCTTGTATATACTAGCCTCTTATGAAATAATAATGTAACTTAGAACCAAAAAATCCAGCATAGAACAATAAGAAAATTAAAATTAACTTAATTTTCATTCCCCAGATTTAGATCTTTGGGAGCAGTTTCCTTCAGTCAAAGAAAAGAAATCATTTACCACCGCTATCACACAGACAAAAACACAGGGGATATTTTGCATTTTGCATCAACTGGCTTGTCAGAAATTCAAATAAATAGTATGTTCTTACTATGGAGAATAACTCTCTCTGTAATTGAAATATACAAAAATGAAGACTCTAATGCAGAATGTGACCATCTGTATTTCTCTGTCTTGTCTTCTGCAGCTAGAACTCGCAGGTGTCTTTTAAACAATGATGAATTAGAAGCGATGCTCTTTTCCACTCATTTGTCTGTTAACTACCTTTGTGATAATAATGCATTTGCATTTTTAATTTCCTCAGTTGTAAATGAGCACCTCTGAACCACTTCCTAATTATTTTACAATTTTCTTGTATTGTTCATTATTCATGCTTTCTATTTACTAAATAAAAATGACTTTTCCTCCAAAGGACATTTGCAATTCTTATTATGGCACACATATTTTATTTGAATTCATATAAGAAAAAATGGAAGAAAAAATACAGACAAAGCATTCAATAAGGAACAATTACACCAACATGTCTACTCACTCACATATACAGTGTAGGACAGAGCATACAATCTCGCATAGTAAGAGCCATAATTACTAATTTTAACAAACAAAGTAAAGCCTTCTACTCCCCTTATTTGAGAAAATCATACTAGAAAAGTGTGTGCTGATTGTTGACTAGTAGCTGATGACTATAGACACTAAGGTAAAACAATCTCGGATACATGGAGAAATAAGGAACACAGTAATGGTACACAGGGTGTTGCACAAGGGCTAACAGGCTACCTAGTACTAAAAATTCATATATAGTAAGTAGGTTGTTAGAGCCAGCTCTTTCTGGTTTATGAAAACTATGCCTTACCTTTCATCCAACATTACCCTTATTAGTTTATTTATATTTGTTTACTTTTGTTTTTATTGCCCCGGCTTTGAACTGGTCCTACCACATTTTGCAGGGATTACAGGAATGCCTCACCATACCTAATTTCCACCTTTGTCTTTAGGGATATCCCTGGTCATCTGAACATCACAGTGGTAAATGTATTTACATCACATATTTTGTCAAATGCGACCAGTTGAAACTACCTGGTTTGTTAGAACATTATTGCCAGAGAGGATTAGTAGAATTTTTGGTGCTTCGTAAAATAAAGGTAGATATACTATCCCAGTGATAGCTTTAACTTACTTTTTTAGTTCCATGGACATAAACCACAGGTGAATCCACTTTTTTGCCAAAACCATTTGGTTTTTCTATTGTTTTGGTTTGTGAAGAATTTCATGAATGTGTATATGTCGTGAAGAAAGCAGCCCTCATTCTCCTCTCTTAACTTCCTGCCTATCTTTCACCACCATGTTTTCATCACAACTTGTGTGTGTGTGTGTGTGTGTGTGTGTGTGTGTGTGTGTGCGCGCGTGCGCACGCGCATTGGTTAACTCACTAAATCCATTTAATAGTGATTTATGTACTTCGGTATAGGACCACCTACTGGATCATAGGTAGCCTTTCAGGAGCCACAGCTCTGAAGAAAATCCACTGTCTCTTATGGCAGACACTAATTCTCAGGAGCATTGCAGATAAGACTGGTATTTCATGACCTTCTCTCCTGTTCATCTGATATTTTAGCTGACTTAATCTTGTGCAAGTTTTGTGAATACAATAATCATAGGTGAGCCCATATGTGTAACAGCGCTGACAAGTCTGCAAATACTGTTTGGCCACAATTATTCACTACTTCAGGCCCCTTCTTCAGAGATGATATATGAGTCTTTAGGGAGATGGTGTTATATATGTGTGTGTATGTATATATATGTATATATAATGTGTATATGTATGTATATGTATATATAATATATATAAATATATCCCATTTTGTGCTGAATACTTCATAGTATCTTTTTTCTTTGCATATAGGCTAATTGTTACTAATTGTGAGTCTCTAATTTAACTGTTTTCTACTGCAATAAGAAGCTTCTCTGATGGGTGTTTACCACTACACTATTCTATGAGCATAAAGATAACTTAAGGGAAGTGTATTACAATTAACATTTAGCAAATTAATATTAGTTCTCCTCTAGGGTCAATGACATAGGCAGTTGTGGATTTTTGCAAGTTAAAAGTACCAAGCATGAATTTTATGTAGTGAACTTCAAATCCAACCAGAAAATGGTTGGTTAATCCTGTAACATGCATGCCACTATTATAACAGTGGGCATATCATGCTAGGCCAATAGTTTTTGGGGTCACAGGGTTCATGGATGGGTAAAACTATTGATTATTTCCCTCTTCTCCAACACCATTGTAATTTGTTCCACTACCTATGACTCAAGAGTGGTGTACTTTCAAACATAGAATTTTATTGTCAAATTCTGTATAGTAGTAAAGAGCAACAGTAACCCTCACTGTTTTGTAAAGGTAATGTAACTGATTAATGAATAACTCAAAAGGAGAAGTAACACAGAAGATTCACATACCTGAATCTGCACTTTTCATTTGATAGCTTATAGGGCCTTAGAAAGGCATTGCTCTAAGAACCCCAGTATTATAATTCACTTTTAAGTTATATCTAGAAGCTTCTATAGGAGCAGATATCCATATTGATTTTTAAACTATATTGAATGTTAGTTATATTCCCCACACACTATCCTCTGCCCTGCCATCTCCATGGATGGGCCCTTACTAGATTCTTGACTTCTGTGGTTTATTATACACACAAATGAAAAGGTTCAAAGATAATAGTAACATAGACTGAGAACATGAAACAAACTTGTCTTTCTAGGTTTTGGTGACATCATTTAGAATGATTGTTTTCATCTCCAACCTTTTACCTATGAATGAACATTTACTTGTCTCCATCTCCTGAGTATTGTGAATACAGAATCAGGGGACATAGGCAGATGAATAAATATCTCTATAATAGAGTATAAAGTGCTTTGGGAATATAGCAAGGGTATAAGTGGATCATGCCTTTTCAGGAAAACCACATGAATTTCCACAATAAATTCACCAGTTCAACAGTTTTCAATTCCATAAACAGTGGATGAGTGTTCCACTTTCTCAATATCCATGCCAGGGTTTTATCATTTGTATTTTTTATATATTCATTCTGACAAGGGTAAGGTGAAATCGCAGATTTTTGAGGGGCATTTCTATGATGGTTATGTGTAAGAACACAGTCCAGGAATAGAATATGAGGAGAATATTGAGTACTTGTGAGAACACTCCAAGAAATCAAGACAAGAGTCTTGTGACTTCACTTTCTTCAAAATATGAAAACTTTTTTGGAATGTGTTTTCATGGTTGGTCCTCCCAGGTATAACAGGTAGGAGGGAGTTTACTTCAGATTACTAACTATTGCTTCCTGCAGTTATTCAATTTTTATTTATTTATTTATTTATTTATTTATTTATTTATTTATTTATTTATTTATGTTTTGGTTTTTTGAGACAAGTTTTTTTCTGTGTGGTTTTGGTGCCTGTCCTGGATCTCACTCTGTAGCCCAGGCTGGCCTCGAACACACAGAGATCTGCCTGGCTCTGCCTCCCCAGTGCTGGGATTAAAGGCATGCGCCATTTCCACCTGGCTCAATTATATGTTTAAACTATGTTTTATATTCCTCTGTGGAAAAACACGTTTTGTCACACGTGGTCTGTCCTTGTGATTGTATACAACTTGAACTCATGATAATATTAGTCATGTGACTTTTCTTAACCTTGGGAGTAAAAATTATCAGGGACTCTGAATAAAATTAGCTATTTCATAAGACTTTATTCTGTCTCATTTATGGGTGCCATTCTTCCAGATCTCATCACCTCTAGAGTGATTACAGTTAAGGAAACTGAATATTTTAAAGTTTTTTCTCAACCATTTGCATTTCTAGAAAAATAATTTGAATGTAAACAAAATCACTCTATGAACCTGTTTAATAATATATTATTTGAACTCATTCATAAATTAAGTCACCAGTAGCTTTTAAATTTATGCATTGTGTGATTTATTTCTGCTTACGTTATCACAGTTTATAAAAAAATAATTATATGTTACATTTTTTCTCTTGAACATACTTAGTGATTTCTGACTTACTATGAAAGGCCACTGTAACAAATTATAAATATTGTATTCTTTGTAAAGCTTCAATTGATTTACTTTTCTTATACTCTGTTTTGTATCATTCAATTTTGTAAGTAAACATTCCAAGGATGCTTATATTATTTAGGGAATACAGTATTGTCCTTATTTTTGTATTTTATTATACTATGCTTCCTTTGTTATGGTAAGTATTAATAAACTAAATATTTATATAGTTTATTTATGAAACATATAATTATAAACTTCCACTGTTTGCTAGATTGTGGGAAAACAATGATAAAAAATGTATAGTTCATGGCTTTTTATATCTATAGTTATATTAAAATAATTTATCTTCAAGATTTTCTGTTGATTCCTTATGTTTTCTTTTTTCTCATTTAGCATGCCTAGAGAATTAAGAGCTTTTCTTAATGGGGATATGGAATTAAGAAGCAAATATTTGATTTACTCTGTTTATTTTTTAATGTAACTTCAAAACAATTCCTTGTTAGCCAGACAGAAATTATACTTTGGATAGCAATAGTCTTATTTGTTTTAATAATAAAAGGAAAATAAAATAATCTAATAAAGAAGAGCTCCCGGCCCTGAAATAGTTTCTGAATTATATTAAGGTGCAGAATAGAACTGATATCAACCATAAAGTAATTTTTAGATCCTGGGAAGCAACAGAATGGCTGTGTGGTGGTACTATGAGTTAATGAAGTTTGTTTGAACAGAATGATTTTCCCACAGCCATTATTTTCCATCATCAAGAGCTCTGAAGGTAAGCTTTGATGAGAAATCACTTAACTTTCTTCTTTGTAACATTTTTATGGCATCATTTATTATTATTATTATTATTATTATTATTATTAAAATTTTTTCTATTCATTTTACATACCAACCACAGACCCCCCCCTTCTCCCTCTTCCAATCCCCTAGACTTGCCCCCAATTCTTCCCCATTCCTACCTCCTCCAAGTCAAGGTCTCCATGTGGAGTCTGTAGAGCCTGGTACATTCAGTTGAGGCAGGTCCAAGCCCCTCCCCACTGCACCAAGGTGCCATACCTTAGGAACTAGGCTCCAAAAAGCCATCTCATCACCAGGGACGGATTCTGATCCCCTTGCCTGGGGGCCCTCAAAAATAATTCAAGCTAAACAACTGCCTCTCATATTCAGAAAACCTAGTCCAATCCCATGGGGGCTCCATAGTTATTGGTCCACAGTTCATGGGTTTCCACTAGTTTGTCTGGCAGTCTCTGTTTATTTTCCCATCATTATTTTGATGTCCCTTGCTTTTAAAATCCCTCCTCCCTCTCATTGATTGGACTCCTGGAGCTCATGGTAATAGAGTCTAGGCCACAATGATCACTGACCAGAGAGTAGTTCCCATATACAAAATATCATTTGCAAAAGTACCTTCATAAAACTCAGGACACTAGCTGTAAAATAGAGATAAAATGCCCTGTGCCCATAAAAAGAGGAAGGTAAAGAAGAACTCCCCACCACCTATGCATGTACCTGCTTTTAAATGTCAAAAGCAGTTAGTGGAGAAGGAAGAAGGGCAAGACAGCAATAGAATGGTAAATGTGAGTAAAGTTAAAAAATATGTAATATGAAAATATCAAAGTGAAATTTACTATTATATACAGAGATTATGAAAATTAATTTAGAATAAAATTAATAAATACTGAAGTTCAGGCTGATACATGAACAGAGATGACCATATACATATGCACATGTTATAACTGAATAATTTTATTTACTAAATCTGACCTAAGGACCAGGAGCACATTCCACTGTATGAACCATGACATCATTACATGCAATTATAAATGACTCTACTAGCTGAATGTACTGAAAACTTCTGAATGAATGAGTAGTTACACACAGCAAGTACAGCTATGTGCCTGTTTAATACAAAAGAGAAGATTTACTTCTCATTACTGTAGTGATAGGTACTGAACCTAGGGTCTCATATAGACTAAACATCACAGTTCTTAGAAATTCATCTGATGGCACAAAAATAAGCAAAATCCCTTGAGGCATTTAAGTGGTAGCATAGACTCATAAATTTTCAAATTTAGCAGGTGTCTTAGATTCTATGCTGTGAAGCACACTAAACATAAAAATATTTTAAATCAACCTAGTACTTCTTTCTCAGAGATAACTGTTCAAATATTCATGAGGTATAATTGTTAGAATTTTTCTTTTTAATGAATAAAATATGCGTATTTATAACTTCAATGTCCTGATTCTTGTTTGTCTGACACTGTGCACTAACATTCCAATTCATCTTCTAGGACTTACTGTTCCTCTTTGCCTGTTTTGCTGAGGCAATCTAAACAGACGAAGTTCAGAGCTGAGTTAGTCTTATAGCCACTGTCTTACAGAGCCCACAAGACTCTCACCATTATCCAAAACTTTGTCTTTGTTAGCTTTTGCATTAGCTTTTGGAGAAGAGGAGGATGGTTATTCTTAATGAAAAAGAACCCTTCTAATAATGGATTGTGTGAGGCTTCCCTTGAATTTTCTACTAGTCTCATTGTTTGAATGAAATGTCCTCCGAGGCTGTTGTTTGAAAGCATGTTCTCCAGTGAACAGTGGTACCTTAGGAGGCCGAGGAGTCTAGGAGGTGGCATATTTGGGCAAGCAAGTTATAGACGACAGACCTTTGCAGTTATAGACGACAGACCTTTGCAGTTATAGACGACAGACCTTTGCAGTTATAGACGACAGACCTTTGCAGTTATAGACGACAGACCTTTGTAGTTGTATACTGTCTCTGGTGCTCCCCTTCTATGTGTTTCTTGCTCCAAAACTGTGTGAAACACCTCTGCCAAACTTCCCCTCCACACCTTACCTTTGTAGCTGGAGTTTTCTTGTGTCCCAGCCTGCCGGCAGTCTGGGCAAATCTCTCCCACTAGCGTCCCCCAAGGAAACACACAGAAACTTATATTATTTACAAACTGTATGGCCTAATGGCCCAGGCTTCTTGCTAGCTGTTCTTATATCTTAAATCAATCCATTTCATTAATCTATAAGTTACCATGTGGCTCGTGGCTTACCGGTATCTTTACATGTTGCTCCTCATCATTGCAGCTGGCAGCATCTCCCTGCCTCAGCCTTCCACCTCCCAGAATACTCCTCCTCCTTGTCCCGCCTACACTATCCGTCCTGCCTGGCTACTGGCCAATCAGCATTTTATTTATCAGTCAATCATAGCAGCATATATTTATAGCATACAGGACATCCCACAGCATACCTTGTCCTGCCATGATGAAATACTGAAAGCTACATTTTATATATTTATAAAATTTTAAATAATTATTATATTGTATAATATTATAATTTAATATTACAATATAGGCAATATTTATAGCATTATATAATATGTAATAAATACATACTGTTTTATAGATATAATTTATAATAAAATAATTACATTTAATATTTATCAATATATTAAATGCAGGACCTTCAGATGAAATGATCTTCTCTTGTCCCCATTTGTTTCCTCAGTGATAGATAAGAGAATTAAAAAAAATAAGCAAAAAAGTAAGACTAATTATGATGACTTAGATAAAATCTTTCACTAATTTGAAAGTTACCCATAATAAGTAATTGTTCAAAAGAGAATAAGGTCTTCTTAATAATAAAATAAAATATAGTAAGATATAACAAAAAGTAAAACATTTTGATTAGATAAAACATCATGACTGGACAAGTCTAGTCAGCAAACAAAGCTTCTGTTACCAAGATTGGGTTACATCCAATTGAGTGTTTGCCAAAGCGGTCCCATGAAAATCCCCAAAGAACCCAGGCTGTTGTCAGGACAATAGCCTGCTCTCCTTAAACTGACAGCATGGCACCATTGCTGAAGACATCACTTGTTGTCCCCAGAGAACCTTCACCCCTGTGTTTTAATATCTTTGGTACAAGAAGGCACTCTGGAGGCTGCAAAAAGAGAAACCTAAACACCAGCTCAGCCATAAACCCTTTGATATGCAGTGCTGTCCTGGCTCAGGTATATGCTAGTTCTATTGTGGGATAATCCTTGTGGGAGTAACCAACCAAGGTCTGACTTTATTTTAGGCCCAGTCCCTAGAGGAAATCCACGCCTGACACTGGGTGATCAAGAACAAAAGACTAGATAGCTATGAGTCCTAGACAAACCAAATATTAATGGTCTTAAAAACAAACAAACATAGCAATAAAAAGGCTCTTCCGCTCTATTCATATTTCAGTGTGCTCCATGCTAAGCCAGCATCAGAAAGGCTTCTTCATCAGCCAATAGAAACAAATGCAGAGTCCCATAGACTGACATTATGTGTGGGGCAGGGCAAGTGGAACAATAGGCAGAGATTAAACAGCTCTAATTAGGATGTCTGCATCAAGTCCCTCCCCTCAGAGCTCAAGGAGCCCTGTGGAAGAAGAGGCAGAAAATGAATAGGGAAAAGGGGATGAAAGACACCAGGAGAACATGTTTCTCTAAATCAACTGAGCAAAGCTTATATGAATTCACAGAGACTGAAGCTGCAAGCACAGGGTCTACACAGGTCTGCACCAGGTCCTCCGTATATATATTATAGCATTCAGCATAGTATTTTTATGAGACTCCTGAGTGTGTAAAGGAGTGTGTCTCTGTTTCTTGTACCATCTCTTCAGCCCTTTTTCATTCTGTTGGTTTACCTCATCCAACTTCAGTGTAATAGTTTTTGTTTGATCTTAATATATTTTTATTATGTTTTATTGTTATCTCTTAGAAGACTGTTCTTTTTTATTAAGAAAATTTTTTCATTCATTTTACACACCCATCAAAGATACCCTCTTCCCTCCTCCCACCACCCCAGCCTTCCCCCTCCAAACCCACCCCCCTACTCCTGCCCACAAGAAGGGAAGGCCTCCCATGGAAAGGCACATCCAGTAGAAGCAAGTCCAAGCCCTTCCCCCTGCCTCAAGGCTCCAAGAGGTGTCCTATCATAAGTAGTGGGATCCACAAAGCCCCGTCATGCATCAGGAATGGATTCTCATTCTACCGCCAGTGGGCCCCCAAGGAAATCAAGCTACACAACTATTTCGCTATGCAGAGGGCCTAGTAGCTATTGATCCAACATTCATGAGTTCCCTCTAGTTTGGTTTTGTCGTCTCTGCTTGCTCTTTTCTAATGAGAGACAGAAAGGAAGTGGATCCAGAATGGAGAGGACATGGGGAGGATTAGAGGCAGGAAAAACTATAGTCAGGATATATTATAAGACAAAAAAAAATTTCAATATAGGGAGGGCGGAGATGGATCGAGAAGCAGTGAACACGGTTGGGCAAGTGCTTCTGTGGAATGCTGAAGTGTCCTTTGGGCAACTGCCCAAGAACCGTACAGATTGTTTCCCTTAGTCCATGCCCACACCCGAATACATTGACACTAGTTTATTGATCTTTGCTATTGTAATGAGTAGAAGATAAAATCTCAAAATAGTTTTGATTTACAGTTCCCCAAATGTTAAGAGTTTCTCAGTTATTTGAGTTTTCTCTATTGAGAATTATCTGTTTACACCTCTACCCATTTTTTAATTGGACTATTGAAATTCTTGATACTAGTTTTTTGAGTTCCTTTTTTGTTTTAAATATTATTTCTCTGATGGATATGCAGTTGGTAAAAATCTTTTCCCGTGCTGTGTGCTGCCACTTGGTCCAAATGATGTTATCCTTTGCTCTGCAGAAAATTTTCAGTTTCATGAAGTCACATTTATTAATTGGTGATCTTAGTGCTTTTACTAATGGTGTTCTGTTCAGAAGACTTTCTTTGTGACACATTTTCTTCTATGAGGTTCAATGTATCTGGTTTTATGTTGAGGTTTTAATCCATTTGGACTTGACTTCTGTGCAGACTGATAAGTAAGGATGTACTTGGATTCTTCTACTTGCTGCCATCTGGTGTGACCAATGTGTTGAATCTGTTGTATTGTTTCCAATGTGTATTTCTGGCTTCTTTATCAAACATAAGATGTTCATTGGTGTGTGGATTTATGTCTGTGTCTTCAGTAAGATTCCTTTGATCAATGTGTCTGGTTTTAGGCCAATACCTTGCTACTTTTATTACCAGAGTTTTGTAGTACAACTTGAAATCAAGAATGGTGAGACATCCAGTGTTCTTTTATTGGTCAGGATTGTTTTATGTATTCAGTTTTCGTTCTTGTTTGTTTGTTTTGTTTTCTGTTTCCATATGAAGTTGAGAACGGTTTTTTCAAGACCTGTGAAGATTGGTATTTGAATTTTGATGGGGATTGCATTGAATCGGTAGATTGCTTTTGGTATGATGACCAATTTTACTATGTTAGTCCTACCAATGCACCAGCATGAGAAATCTTCCCATCTTCTGATATCGTCTTCAATATCTTTCTACAAAGACTTGAAGGTTTCAATATACAAGGCATTCACTTACTTGGTTAGAGTTACAACAAAATATTTTATATTACTTGAGGCTGTTGCAAAATGTGTCTTTTCCCTTATTTCTTTCTCAGTCTATTTTTCATTTGTATATAGCAGGGCTACTCATTTTTTGTAAGTTAATTTTGTCTCCAGCTACTTTGCTGATAGTGTTTAGAGGGAGAGGGTGGGAGATTTTTAATGACTGCTTCTATTTCACTAGGGCTTATAGATTTATTTAAATTACCTCTCTGATCTTTATTTAAGGTTGGTAAGTGTTATTTATTAAAAAAATGATTCATGTCTTATATTTTCCAATTTTGTGGAATATAGTTTTTTAAATGTATGTCCTTATGAGTCTCTGGATTTCCTTGATATCTGTTGTTATGCCTTCCTTATTATTTCTTATTTGGTTAATTTGGATATTCTCTCTCTGCCCTTTAGTTAATTTTAATAAGTATTTGTCAGTTTTACTGATTTCCTCAAAGAACTAACCCTTTGTTTCACTGATTCTTTGTTTTTTTTGTTCCCTTTGTTTCTATTATATTGATTACAGCCATGAGTTTGATTAATCTTGCCATCTGCTCCTTTTGAATGTGATTTCTTCTTTTTGTTCTAGAGTTTTCAGGTGTGTTGTTAAGTTCCTACTATGAAATCTCTACAGTTTTTTAATGTTAACACTGAGTACTATGAACTTCTTTTTAGAATCACCTTGATTGCATCCTATAAGCTTGGGTATGTTGATATTCATTTTCATTCAATTCTGGGAAGTTTTAATTTTTTCTTAATTTATATCTTGGTCTACTTTTTATTCATTAGTGCATTGTTCAGTTTTCATTAGCTTGTAAGCTTCTGTTGTTTCTGATATATATATATATCAGAACTTTATATATATATATATATATATATATATATATATATCCAGCTTTAATCTGTGGTGGTCAGATAGGATGCAGGGAGTTATTTCAGTTTCTTTGTAACTGTGGAGACTATCTTTGTGTCCAAGTAAATGGTAAATGTTGGAGAAAGTTCCATGAGGGACTGAGAAGAAGGTATATTCTTTTGTGTTTTGGTGAAATGTTCTGTAAATATTAATTAGGTCCATTTGTTCTAAAATGTCAGTTGGCTTCAGGTTAATTGTTTATTTTTTGTTTGAATGACCTCTCCATTGGGAAGAGTGGGGAACTGAAGTCTTCCCTATCAGCATGTGAGGGTAATATTTGATTTAAGCTGTAATAGTGTTGCCTTTATGAGATCAGTTGTCCTTGTGTATGACGCAAAAATATTTAGGCATTGCAATGTCTTCTTGGTGGATTTTCCTTTGCTGGATATGTAGTGTTCTTCCCTATATCATCTGATTAGTTTTGTTGTGAAGTGTATTTTGTCAGATGTTAAAATGGCTACACTAGCTTTCTTCATAGTCCCATTTGTTTGGAATATCTTTTCCCAACTTTTTAACCTGAAGTGATATTTGTCCTTGATGTTAAGGTATGTTTCTTGGATGAAGCAGAAGGATTAATCCTCTTTTCACATCGATTTTGTTGGTCTCTATCTTTTTATTAGGGAATTGAGACCATTGATGTTGAGAGATATCAATAAGCAATGTTTGTTGTTTCCTGTTATTTTGTAGGTGTGTGTGTGTGTGTGTGTGTGTGTGTGTGTGTGTGTGTGTGTGTGTGTGTGTTTCCCCTGTTTTGATTTGATAGTCAGGGATTATTCCTTCATTGTGTTTTCTTGGATATGGTTAACTTCTCTTGGCTGGAGTTTTCCTTCTAGCACCTTTCTGAGTGCTGGATTTGTACATATGTATTGCTTAAATTTGGTTTTATCGTGTAAAGTAAGTCAGTTTAAATCCATCTTCTATGATCAAAAGATTTGCTAGCTATAGAAGTCTGGGCTGGCAACTCCGGTCTCTTAGAGTCTGTAGAACCTCTGTCTTCTGGCTTTTATTATTTCCATTGAGATTTCAGGTGTTTGTCTGTTAGGTTTCTGATATATTTTACATGTTTTTTTCCTTTGAAGCTTTCAAAATTATTTCTTTATTCTGCATGTTCAGTGTTTTGATTATTACATGCCAAGGGGACTGTTTATCTGGTCCAGTGTATTTAGTGCTTTCTATTCTTCTTCTACCCTAATAGGCACCCTCTTCTCTAGGTTTGGGAAATTGTCTTCTATAATTTTGCTGAAAATGTTTTCTGTGCTCTTTGACCCAGGTTTCTTCTCCTTCTTCCATTCCTGTTATATGGTCTTTTTACAGTGTCCTAGATTTCCTGGATGTTCAGTGCCTGGATTTTTTAGATTTAACATTTTTGACCAATGTATTTGTTTCTTCTATCATGGCTTCATTGAGATTCTCTCTTCCATTTATTGTATTTGTTTGGTTAGGCTTGCCCCTGAATTTCCTGTTCAAGTTGCTAAATTTTCCCTTTCCATATTTCACTAATTTTGAGGGTTTTTTTATTCTATAATCCACTTTAAATTCTTGAAGTGTTTTATTAATTTTCTTGCAAAGTTTGCTGTTTGATTTTTTTTTTTCATAGATTTCTTTAAGGGGTTTATTCATTTCCTCTGCAAGGACCTCTATAATATCCATCAGATTATTTTAATGTCTTTTTCTTGTGCTTCATCTATGTTGCAATATTCAGGGCCTGGTGTGGTAGGGCTGCTGAGCTCTAGTGAAGACATATTGTCCCAGATGTTATTGGTTGTGTTTCTATGCTGGCATCTATATATGAGTTTAAGAAGACAGTAATTCTAGATGCTTTTATTGAGTCTTGTCTTTGATTGGTAGCTGTTTTCTGTTGCCTTCTCTTGTTCTTATTAGAGTGTGGTGACTATGTGTTTCCTGATAGAAAATTAGGAAATTCTTCTGACACTCCTATCTAATCCAGGGTTACTATTACTGTGGTGAACCACTATGGCCAAAACAACTTAGAAAAGAAAGGATTTTTTGTTGTTTGTTTGTGTGTATGTTTCCTTATTCTTCTACATAACAGTTCTTCATCAAAGGAAGTCAGGACAGGAACTCAAGCAAAGCAGGCACTTGAAAGGAGGAACTGATGCAGAGTCCGTGGAAGAGTTCTGTTTACTGGCTTACTTCATATGCTTTGCTCTACCTGCTTTGTTACAGAACCCAGAATTATATTCTCAGGGGAAGAAATACACAATGGGCTGGTTTCTTCCACATCTATCACTAATTATAAAAGTCAGTACAGGCTTTCCCACAACCAGATCTTAGGTAGGCATTTTCTCAGTTGAGGCTATCCCCTTTCTAGCTGTCTAGAAAGTCTAGCTTGTGTCAAGTTAACCCAAATTAGCCAGCATAGATTTTGATTTTTGGAGGTTCAGATAAAATATGTTTCTAGGTTTTGGGAGTTAACATGTTAGAATGGATGAGGGGTAGGCTGCTCAGGCATTCTACAGGAGAGAAAAAGCAGGATGTTTCACCTGGATCTGTTTAGTCCCCTTGGAATAGGGGCGGAGAGTAAGAAGAGGTCACAGCAGGTAGCATGCTATAGAGCTGGAGAGGAATCTGTGGCAAAGGACTCTTTTAAGAGATGAAGAATGAAAAGAACAGGTAAATGCTCCTACTAAACTTTGAGCATATCTGAGTTGGGTGCCTATGTTTGAGAGGCATTATTGGTTATCATGGTGACTAAAAATGTTGGATACCTAGAAAAGCTTATATTTTACTTGGGAAGGCAAATAATAACAAATTAAACAATTGGATATGTAATGTCATGTAAACATTCGTGTTTCCAAGGAGATAAAGCAAAATGGGCATAATGCCTTTTGGGGGTTACAGAAGATGGATGGAAGTTGCAATCATTCTGTGTCTACATTGCATGACGCTGTAGAAACAAGCCAGTAAAAACTGGCAGCTTGTCTGAATTTCCTGAGGAAAGGAAATTTCAGGCAGTGGAAGAATGATTATAAAGCTTTAAAAGCAGAGATCCTAAGACAAATAGGGTCAATAGGGAGATAAAAAGAGATAAAAGTAAAAAAAGAGGGATAACTGCTAATGTTGGATAAGTAGGAAGGGCCTTACTAAACCTCCATGGGCACCTTACTTAACTATGATCTTCCAGTTAGACCTCAGGCCTTCTCAGTGTGTGTGTCATAGGGCCAGGGACTTAGACTGAATGATGATACATTTTTTGTGTTAACTTGACTTGGCCAAGGAATATTCATACATACGATACAATGCAATTTAGGAATATTCCTCTGAGGATGTTTCCACGTGATTGTGACATCTGAAATTGTTGACTGAGTAAAAAGAACCCCAATTCACCAGCAAAATGTGTCATTACCTATCTTTGTGGAGAAAAACAGATTGAAAAGCATTCTCTTCCTTTTTGAACTAGGTCATTTCTTTTTCTACCCTTAAGCATAACAGTTCCAGGTTCTCTGGTCTTTTGAATCCAAGACTTAACTATCACCTCTATCCTATTCCTCCACCTTTGAATCACAACAGAGCTATACCCTAGGCTCTGGTTCTTATATCTTCAGATTCTGAATTGAGCCACTCATGTTCCTGATTCTTAAACTTTTAAGATACTTCTGAGACTTCTCAGATTCTGTCATTGGCAGAGCCAATTTCCATTACAAATCTCATAAATCTTTATATCTAAATGTATTAATATCATCTGTCTTGAAATCTGTATCTTTATCTGCGCTTTATTTTGTTTCTTTGGTCATAGTTCTAAATACTAAAAAAAATCACAAGCTATACATGGTAAATATCTTTAGAGAGTTATCTCAAGCATTCTAATAATTATGAGACAGTTCCTTTGAAAGAATATAATTATGGTACTTATGAGTACTTTTCAATACATTATTCATGCAAATAACCTTAAGATCTTATTAAGATCTATATTATAATTCAATACATATGAGTTTCGAATTTCTAATTAGCTCCCAGGTAATGCTGATGCTGCAGCTGACAATCACATATTGAATAGTAAGGAAATACTGAACTATTTCTATTATCTCTATTTTTTGTTTTACTATATGTATTTAGTGTGTGCATGTGTGTTTGTGTGATGTGTTCAGCCTGTACTTGTCATGTGGAGAGTTTAGAGGACAACTTGTAAGAATTCATTATCTCCTTCCACCTTTTGGGTTCCAGGTACCAAACTTGGGTCGTCAGGTTTGGCAGCAAGTGCCTTTACCCAATGAGTAATCTTGTCAGCTCTATTTATTTTTAAAGATAAAAGATACAAAACTAGTAGTGTGCTATTTTGGATAATTTGACACTCTCCAAACTGTGTTTATTTGAATGTGTCTGGCTTTAAAAGACACACATAATTTGTAAAAAATTTGAAGCCTTTGTTTTCTTGCAGTCATGGATTTAACAGTTACTGGATTGCACCCAGCAGATGATAATAGTTCGTCCAGTCACATAACAGATAAACAATTCAATTCTGTTAAGTGATGACATAGGAAAAGCATCAGCAGACATTGTCCTTTTTTATCTTTTCTAGTAAAAATAATTGAAATTTAAATGTATGTATAAGAAGTTACAAAGTCAGTTCTTTATAAGTTTTACATTCAAAATGTGTGTCTCTCTGTGTGTGTGTCTGTGTGTGTGTAAAACAACTGCAGATATCTCTTCTGTATTTTTTCTACATAAACCTTCAATAGTAACTTTACTTTTACAAAAATTAGGTAGAAGACTTTCATCATTTTCAAAGTATGGATTTTTACCTTCTGGCATGAAATTCTGTTTAGAATAACTCCAATCTCCCACCTACCTAAAACAGGGCAATCATCCTTAATTAACTTATAAGCCTCATCAGGGACAAGCATTCATTTGATTTATTAATAAGCCTCTAGAGAACAAATTAGCTTCCTTAGCAATTTCTGACATGCTTTGAGCCCTAGCACAAACACATGTCTCCCTGTAGCTCTCGAGCTGCCTTTGATAAACAAAATTCTATAAAACCAGAGAAAGATTAGCACAATAGCATAGGTGTTAGCACATAGCAATATTTGCACAACTATAGACAAGTTATGAATGAATCTAACATTACAATGTATTTTTGTGTAAATAATGGAAAACTCATAGAATTTAGTTGATGTATGCAAATTTCCAGCATTGTCAAATGATAGATTCAAATATGCTGGACCAATCTTTCAATGTGTTGTTCTATGAGAGCTACTTCCAGCCTTCACTTCTCTTTCAAAAACTAAATTCTTTTAACATGACCTGTAGTGTGTTATCTTCTATACACCTACATGTGGTGGTATCGTATTCCCCGAAATATTGTGCACCCTAATAAACTTATCTGGGGTCAGAGACAGAACAGCCACAATATTAAACATAGAGGATAGGCAGTGGTAGCACACGCCTTTAATCCCAGCACTTGGGAGGCAGAGCTAGGCAGAAATCCATGTGTTCAAAGATACAGCCAAGCATGGTGCCTCACGCCTTTAATCCCAGAAAGTGAGCCTTTAATCCCAGGGAGTGATGGTAGAAGGCAGAAAGTTATATAAGACACGAGGACTAGGAACTAGAAGCATTTTGGCCTGGTTAAGCATTTGGCTGGTTAAGCTTTCAGGCTTCTAGCAGCACAGTTCAGCTGAGAACAAGACACAGGGATCGCCCAACGACAGAGAAATGGAATGAGATCTACATGAACAGCCTGGACAGGAGTGGGGGTAGTGAAGGGCGAGGGTCGAGGGAAAGAGAGCTTGGGTGAGTGGGAGATCCCAGCTGGATCAAAAACAGAGAGGGAGAACAAGGAATAGGAGACCATGGTAAATGAAGACCACATGAGAATAGGAAGAAACAAAGTGCTAGAGAGGCCCACAGAAATCCACAAAGATACCCCCACAACAGACTGCTGGCAATGGTCGAGCGACAATCCGAACTGACCTACTCTGGTGTTGGGATGGCCAAACACCCTAATTGTCGTGCTAGAAACCTCATCCAACTACTGATGGACCTGGAGGCAGAGATCCATGACTAGGCCCCAGGTGGATCTCTGGGAGTCCAATTAGCGAGAATGAGGAGGGTTTATATGAGAGAGAATTGTTGAGACCAAGGTCGGATAAAGCACAGAGACAAATAGCCAAACAAACGGAAACACATGAAATATGAACCAATGGCTGAGGGGTCACCAACTGGATCAGGCCCTCTGAGTGGGTGAGACAGTTGATTGGCCTGATCTGTTTGGGAGGCATCCAGGCAGTGGGACCGGGTCCTGTGCTCATTGCATGAGTTGGCTGTTTGAAACCTGGGGCCTATGCAGGGTCCCTTGGCTCAGCATGGGAGGAGGGGACTGGACCTACCTGGACTGAGTCCACCAGGTTGATCTCAGTCTGTGGGGAAGGCTTTGCCCTGGAGGAGATTGGAATGGGGGGCGGGCTGGGGGGAAGGTGAGGGGGGCGGGAGGGGGGAGAACAAGGGAATCTGTGGCTGATATGTAGAACTGAATTGTATTGCAAAATAAAAATTAAAAAAAAAATTAAAAAAAAAATGGTATAGACAGTCATAGAAAAAAAATTTAAAAATAATAAGTAAAGTCTTTAAAGAAAGAGTAAAATTATAATAAAAAAAAAAAAAAAAAAGAGAACCATTTGGATGAGGACTCAGAAGCTTCCAGTCTGAGGAAACAAGACCAGCTGAGGATCCCGGCGAGGTGAGGTAGCTGTGGCTTGTTCTGGTTCTCTGATCTTCCAATGTTCACCCCAATACCTGGCCTGGGTTTTATTTTATTAATAAGACCTTCTAAGATTCCCTCTACACCTGCACTTCATATTTCAGGTGGATACCCAATTCTTAAGTACGTAAATTTATTTACTCTTACTATAGTTTGAATCTGAGATACGGTCTACATGATCTTGAGTTTGAATACTTTCTTCCCAGATTGTTGCTCTCTTTTGGGGTGTTATGAACTCTTTGGGACATATGAATTCTCTGGCCAGTGGTAATGGGATTACTGGGTTTGGGCCATGAAGGTGATATTTGCTTCTTCTTGTGGTGGGAAATTCCTGCTTCTCAATATGCCACTTCCTGCTTCTGTCACCACTGGTTCTAAATATCATGATTTCCCACCGTATGTACTCTTTCAAAATGTGAGTCTAACTTCATCTTTCTCCTTTAAGTTGCTTCTGTCAGGTACTTTGGTCATAACAGCAAGATAATAAATTATGTGGTCCCTTTGCCAACGTCATGAATATAATAAAAATTCATATGATATGATTAATGTTAATAGGATTATATCATGCATATAATTACACAAATATTTTTATTCATTCAAAATAATCACAACTGTAACATCTGATTGACTACATTTCAGTAACAGCTAGTGACTTAGTATGTTAATACTCTAAGTGAATAGATGGTATACTTCAGTGGTATTGTTTTTCCATGTTGCAGTGCCCTGAGATTACAGTGTGATTCTTTGTGAAAATCCTGTGTTGATTGAACTCATCATTTTGTCCTCTCCTTTCTCTCTCTCCTTTTCCATCATTCTTTCTATATCTGAAGGACAAAATTTATACTGAGGGTCCCTGGCTTGCAGAGGCTCAGACTCATTGCTAGGCTGAAATTATAAATATATCCATTTCTCTTTGAGCAATGAAAATATTATGTACACTTGAAGAAGACTAAAGTCTGAAGTTAAATATGGTACTACTCTGAAACAAGTATACTCTTCTGTCATAGTTATTCTGAAAAGACAAAATTGTTGGTAAAAGACAAAAATGCATTTTTTTCTTCTGTTCGAATCCAGTATAGACTTCTTTTTTTCTATTTGTCTTCTGAGCTTTATTTTACTTATGTGTCCAACCTAGCAACTTGTTTTTGTTTGTTTGTTTTATTTCGTTTTTTCTTTCATTTTACTGGGTTGTTTAAATTACTATTTAGATGAGATGGTAGTGACATATTCTTTTTTTCTCCACAGGGACAAAAATTGACTATTGTATTTATTCATGGAATAGATTAGCCATCTCAACAAGAGTTAGCAGTGGTAGAGAAGTATAAGATACACTTTTAAGAAACTTTTTATTCATTTTACATACCAAACACAGATACGCCTCTCTTCCCTCCTCCTGCCCCTCTTGTCTCCCCCCGCCCTTGAAACCCAATCCCCATTCCCTCCCCCGGTACAGCCTTCCATGAGGAGTCAGCAGAGCCTGATACATTCAATACAGACAGGTCCAAGCTCCTCCCCCTGCATGAAGGCTGTGCAATGTGTCCCATTATAGGTAGTTGGGCTCCAAAAAGCCAGCTCATGCACCAAGGATGGATCCTGATTCTACTGCCAGGGGGACCCTTAAACAGATTAAGCTACACAACTGTCTTGCTTATGCAGAGGGCCTAGTCCAGTTCCATGGAGACTCCACAGCTGTTGATATAAAGTTCATGAGTTCCCACTAGTTTGGTTTGATTGTCACTGTAGGTTTCTCCATATAATCTTTCTTCCCCTGCTCATAGAATCCCTCTTCTCTCTCTTTGACTGGGCTCCTGGAGCTTGGCCCAGTGCTTGGCTGTGGATCTCTGCATCTGCTTTCATCAGTTACTGGATGAAAGCTCTATGATGACAGTTAGGGTATTCACTGATTTGATTACTGGGGTAGTCTAGTTCAGGCACCCTCTCCACTATTGCTGGTAGTCTAAGCTGGAGTCATCCTTGTGGATTCTTGGGAACTTCACTAGCACCTGGTTTCTCCCTATCCCCGTGATGTCTCCCTCTATCAAGACATCACTTTCATTGCTCTCTGACTCCATCCCTCCCCCAGCTTGACCATCCTGTTCCCTTATGTTCTCATTCCCTACCCCCTGCCCTCCATTATACCACCCAATCCCCAGTTTACTCATAGAGATCGCATCTATTTCCCTTTCCCAGAGTGATTCATGTGTCCTTCTTAGATTCCTCCTTGTTAGCTAGCTTATCTGGAGCTGTGAGTTGTAGTAGTCTCGTTATCCTTTGCTTTACATATAATATCTACTTATGAGTGAGTATCTACCATGTTTGTCCTTCTGAGTCTGGGTTACCTCACTCAGGATGATATTTTCTTGTTCTATCTATTTGCCTGAAATTTCACGATGTCATTCTTTTACTGCTGAGTAGTATTCCATTGTGTATATGAACCACAATTTTTTTTTATCCATTCTTTAGTTGAGTGGCATCTAGGTTGTTTCCAGGTATTGAGAGCTGCTGGTAGCAAAAGACCATGGGAGTATACAGCAGGTGACAACTAGTTTTCAGAAGGTAAACCTACCAGAACCAAGGGTTCTGTTAGAAGAAACCATCACAAAAGGCATTATGGAATTACTGCCTTTTGGATGAATTGGCTGTTTCTTGTTATAAACTTCTTGTGTAATAGCAGCTATGGTATCTCCCCATTTACTGTGCATTTCCATGTAATGTGTACATGTAATCTCATGATTACATCTCAAATTTATGGGCTCACAAAAATGTGGATAGTCAGGAAGATGGTTTCTTATTTAACTGTATAGCTTTTATGAATAGAAACATACTAAAATATGCTTCATACTAGATCTATTGTTCCATGTGGACTGTAGACACTTAGAGGTCTTGTTCTCCATCCTTAGCCACTGACAAGGTAAATATTGGCCAGACAAAGTGTCTTCGTAGAACTTTCACAGAGCAGAATAGCAGGTGCCTGGCCTTGTTGGATCAAAACCCTTCAGAAGAATTACAGTGAACCAGAAGTGACAGTGCAGGTGTCTGGCCTTGTTATATCTTAGTCCTTCAAGAGATAAACAGCACCTATGTTGCCTGAAGCTTCCTCCACTGGCACCCCCCCCACTCTGATTTAAATAACAATTAACACTTTGTATTTATTTCTACAACAGTTTTAATGAAAGATTTTAGGCTCAGTAGACTGAGATTCAGGTGACTAACAAAAAAAGGCTGTTAACTGACTAACCATGTCTGGTTATTATTGATCATATAAAACAGTACACGTATTCTTTGCCTTTTCCTTAAATCTTTCATTGGTTTAATTTCTTCCCTTGTAACACTTGTTATCCCTTTAAGAGACAGTCAGTTCTTTTTATAACTTACAGCTATTGTCAGTCACCAATTAAGCTGACCAAGTCTTTGCCAAATGTGACTTTTATAAGAATACTTGTCCCTGAGAGTTTACTTTGCAGTTTTACTAACAAGTTGTGAATCATATATATATATATATATATATATATATATATATATATATATATATATATATATATATACACACATGCTTGGGAAGAACAAAGAAGAGAACAAAGATGACAAAGATGGAAAGAATTAGATAGATATGAGAAAACAGCAGAAAGAATTGAGGGCAAAATGGACTAAGAGGAGCTAAGTATGAGAACAGAAAAAAAAAGCTGTTAGAATAAAATGAATAGACTAAAGAACTCAGTATGTTTAGATTTATTTAATATCCTTCATATTAGATTCTCACCTGGTTGTTAGATTCTTCCACAGACCCTGGGGAAAGCAAAGGGGGGAGGACTCCTACTGCTTTTGATATCCAGGTTCTGGCTATTATGAATAATGATGCTGTGAACATAGTTGAGCATGTGTCTTTGTGGTATGATTGAGCATTTCTTGGGTGTGGTGGTATGGTGTTCCCCAAAATATTGTGCACCCTAATAAACTTATCGGGGTCAGAGACAGAACAGCTATAATATTAAACATAGAGGATAGGCAGTGGTAGCACACGCCTTTAATCCTACCATTCCAGAGGCAGAAATCCATCTGTTCAAGGATACAGCCAAGCATGGTGACTCACACCTTTAATCGCAGAAAGCTAGCCTTTAATCTTAATCCCAGGGAGTGACGGCAGAAAGAGAAAGATATATAAGGCGTGAGGACCAGAAACTAGAAGCATTTTGGCTGGTTAAGCTTTCAGGCTTTTGAGCAGCACAGTTCAGCTGAGATTCATTCTAGATGAGTACTAAGAGGCTTCCAGTCTGAGGAAACAGGACCCGCTGAGGAACTGGCAAGACTCTTTAAGATTCCTGCTATACTTGGGTATATGCCCAAGAGTGGTATAGCTAGGTCTTGAGGTAGATTGATTCCCAATTTTCTGAAAAACCACCTTACTGATTTCCAAAGTGGCTGTACAAGTTGTACTCCCACCAAGAGTGGAGGAGTGTTCCCCTTGCTCCACATTCTCTCCAACATAATCTGTCTTCAGTATTTTTGATCTTAGCCATTCTGATCTATATGGTATCTCAGAGTCATTTTGATTTGCACTTCCCTGATGACTAAGGATGTTATGCAATTCCTTAAATGTCTTTTGGTCACTTGAGATTCTTCTGTTAAAAATTCTCTGTTTAGCTCTGTAGCTCATTTTTTTAATTGGATTGTTTGGTATTTTGATGTCCAATTTCTTGAAGTCTATTGGATGAAGGCCCTATGATGACAGGTTATTCACCGATCTGATTACTGGGGTAAGCCAGTTTAGATAAATATATTCTAATTGCAGCTAGACAGTGCAAAAACACTTTTTAAAACAGCATTCTAACTATTAAAATAAAACTACTTCAGTCATCCATATTTTTTTCCACGATGTGTTTTTCTGTCAATGAAAGAAGTAGAGTGAGTTCTGCAAGTATGTCATCTGCCTGACCTTTGTTTGGAAATGTTGAATTAAGTTTTTCTAATTTTATCCCATTGGGACCAAGGACCATCCTTACAGGAAAAATTTTTACAGCGAATAGTGTACCTTACATATTCATTTATTTCCTTGATTACTAGTTGGTTTATAACCAGGGTGATTTATTCAATAATACTTTATTTTATTTTTTGCTTGAAATGTCTTGTGGATAGAATTTTCATTTAAATTTTCATAATAGTATCACACTGATTATTGTTAGTTTGAAATAGCTACTTTCTCCTCTTGAAACTTTGCTGAAAATTTTAGAATTAGAATCAATCTCAATCAAGGAGATTTGTTTCAGAATCATGTCTCATATTGTTCACATATTCTATGAATATATAAATCTGGTTATATAAGGATTCTTCTGTTGTCTCAGCCTTTTGTTTTATTTTGTATTGTGGACTTAAAAAAATTGATTCTTCTCACATGCAGTGCATTCCAAGTACTGTTTCCCCTCCCTCCACTTCTCCTATCTACCCTCCACCTCCCTTCTCCCCTAGATCCATTCTCCTTTGTTTTCTCTTTAGAAAAGAGCAGGCCTCAAAGAGATGACAGTCAAACATGACAAAACAAGGTACAATAAGACAAGACAAAAGCCCTCATGTTGAGTCTGTACAAAGCAAACCAATAGGAGAAAAAAAGTCTCATAAGAGAAAAAAGTCTCAAGAGCAGGCAAAGGAGTCTGAGTTATACCCCCTTCCACTGCTAGGGTTCCCACAAAAACACCAAGCTAACAGCCACAACGTATACACAGAGGACCTAGGGTAGACCCACACATGCCCTGTGATTGCATCAGTTTCTGTGAGCCCATGTTAACTCTGCTTAGTGGAACCTTTAAATCCTTCATCTTCCCTGTCAATATGGGACTCTTCTCATTTGGCTCTTACATAGCACACTGGTTCACTCTTCTTTATCCAGAGCCTTTCAGCAGGTCTGAGTGTTATGTCCATTCTCTGACTTAGTTGTCCTTATTAAATATTTATTAGCACAGCCACCATATGTAAACTTCATTGAGTCTTTGAGTTAACAGGGATGTTGTCTCTGTTCTAATCAATAGAAATCACCATTTCTTCTAGCAAATATTAGTTTCATGCCTTCTAGATTGCTTTGTCTGTGTATGAATCTGAGAACTCTGACACCAGCACACTGCTGTGGGATGGTCTGTATGTCAAATTGCTCTGATTGGTCAATAAATAAAACACTGATTGGCCAGTGGCCAGGCTGGAAGTATAGGCGGGACTAACAGAGAGGAGAACAGAGAAAACAGGAAGGTGGAGGGAGACACTGCCAGCTGTCGCCATGACAAGCAGCATGTGAAGACGCCGGTAAGCCACAAGCCACATGGCAAGGTATAGATTTATGGAAATGGATTAATTAAAGCTATAAGAACATATGCAAGAAGCCTGCTAAGCAATATAAGTCTCTGTGTTTACTTGGTTGGGTCTGAGCAGCTGTGGGATTGGCGGATGACAGAGATTTGTCCTGACTGTGGGCAAGGCAGGAAAACTCTAGCTACAGCACACACTTATCAATCACTCAAAATCATGAAAATCTCTCATAATTTTTAATTTTTTGCTGGTCATAAAGGAAAAAAATTTCATCATTTATTTTTACATTTCTATTATTTCTTTCTGAGATATTTTTTGTTTAACCTGAGACATGTTGTTTAATGTGACTCACTTTCCTGTTCCTTCCCTCAATGTTCCAACCTTGATTCACATTTTATTTTTCATCTTTAAATTATTCCCACTAGTGATTATACTTGGCATTTATTTAGACCATGATTAGAAGTGTGACAGCAAGCTGTGGTGAGGTATTCCACATAGCACAAACTCCTATTCTTATTGTAGAAGAGTTTAAGAGAAGCAGAGAACATTGGCGAGGAAAAAATCTATTTCTATACTTTTGAAATCATTTCAAGCAGAACACAGGTGCTGTGTGTTCTATAAACACTTTCTTGTAATATAATATGCACTGAATTGCCACTTTTATTGCTCACAAATGGAAGAAAGAAGTAATAGCGGAGGGAATGAAAATTACTGACCAATTGTGTTGATTATATACATTTACTATAGGGTATTCTGTATAGTGCCTGAGGTGGATCCACCCAACCATTCCCAGGAAGAGAAAAATTATAAAGTCACCATTTCTAGGATACTCTGAACTTTTAAAATAGAAATAAATAGATTTTTATAAATGTTTTTCTTAACCCTGATAAAATAAAATGTTCATAGCAGGGTGTCTGGTAACAAACTGTCTTCTGAAATTGCGACAGGACATTCCATGTGCCTACTGGCCATTTAATTTAATGGGATTTTTATTAGTGTATACACACTAGTTATTTAATCCACAGGGGTCTTTGCAGGTATAAGCACAAAGAAAAGAAGAAAGAAAAACTCAAAGCTGCAATTTCAGTTTTTTTTAAAAAAATTAAATACTTACATTTTGTATTCATTTATTTAAATTGCATTCCCACTAACATGCTTTTCTAAAGCCTTAGGTAAAATATCACTTTTAACAAGTTCAAGCCAGTATACAATGGAAGGGATTTGTTTTTTTAAATCATTTATTTCTAACCCAAAGAAAGAACTGTTAGAAACACCTTGTGATTCTGTTTAATCAGCCAGGGAAGAGGGAACTCCAGATAAACAGAAATAAATTTTGTCATTCTTACACTTAGTTTTGTAGCCATTTTCTTACTTTATTTTCTTCTGACTCCAATAATGCCAAAAATGTATGTCACAACTCAATATCATATATATTGTTATACTTAACATTCAGAAATATCTCCAGTAGAAATTCAAGTCTTTCTGAACCTATTTAAATGGAATTCTACTTGGCCTGACTGAAACCAAAACTCCACAAATTGCTCAAAAGAGTCTGTATAACCATTAAAATAGTATGCTAAAAATTAAGTTTTCTATGATATTTATTCCTCTTTGTTTCTCAGATACTTCTTAAAGTGTAACTTAAATGTTCCATATGAACTAAGTGCTAAGATTGCTCTGAAAGGTAAATGAGAAGATAACTGAGGCCTCAAGACAACTCAGGATATTATGGCATTGGCAACCAAGCTTAAAGCCCCAAGTTCGATTCCTAGAACCCACATGATGGAAGAATAGAACTGATTCTGGCCTCTTGACCTCTCACTTCCACAAGCTTGTTACACACACACACACACACACACACACACACACACACACACACACAATCTACATACCCACATACATGGATGAATGACTCTGTACAATAACATTTTTAAAAGAGATAAATTGAAAAGTCATTGTCCGGCAGAGTCACATTTTAATTTAAAATTAGCAAATAATTTGTAAGAAAAAAAAAAAAACTTCCATTCTCCTTTCACTTTGGATATATTTACCACTTGGAACAACGGCGCGAGAGGAGAGGAGTGTGAAAATCATGATGCCATGATGCCAAGTGAGGAGGAAGAGCACAGGTTTAGGAAACAGAACACACCTATGGCTATACTATGGTTTCTTCTGCTTTTCTGTGTCCTTTTTAATTTTGAGAGTCTCCCGGAATTTAAGTCTAAGTTAAGAACATAAGAAAGGAAATGAGTAACTGTGGAGGGTGTTTGCAGACTTCGCTGTATATTAGTATATAAGAAGAGTTAATAGCTGTGGCCTCTTCTCACTTGTAGGTTCCTCCACCTGATACATGAGTCAGCAGACATGAGCTGAGCACATGTAAGTCCAGCCACTCATCCTGAGCCCTGTTATTATAAATGTAAACAGTTTGGTCAATCAAGCGCACAGAAGGCAAAGAAGGAACTTTCCCAAGATCCCTGTGTCGAATTAGACTTAAGAGAGCATCTGAAAGTAGGAAACTTGCGGTTTAAATCTGGACAAGCTTAAAAAAAAAGAATATTGTATGAAATAAAGTATTTCTGTTTTACTTAAGGGTAAAGTACAAATCTCTGAGTATTGCAGTAACCTGTACATAACAGAACACATCAGTTTGAGTGTGCAATACTGACAGCTTCAGTAAGGTAGTTCTGTCATGTTTGTTTGTTTTAATTTAACACAGTAAGTTTAAGAGAAAAGACATATGCTTAACCAAATCCTTGGCTCTGCCATCAATTGGTTTGAAAATCTGCACAAAATTACATAATATTGAATTACTTAATAGTGATATTTAAAAAAAATCTATTATATCTAAAATACACTAATAAGTTATTAAGTGTTCATTTACAGCAGCAAGAAAAGCAAACAAACACAGAACAGAACATGGCGACTGTTTCTAAGACACAGGGCATAAAACCCTGAAGAACGCTCTTACAAGACAGAAAAATGTGACTGTATCCCCTGTCTCTCCATTCCACGGAGGGCAAAATGCAAGGAGCGAGAAAAGAGGAAAAATCCACAGATACCAGGAGCTGAAGAAGTGAGATGGGGAATCTAAGGAGATATAGGGTGTCTAGACTTCAGGCAGCCAGGAAGGTAAGCAGCTTTCTGATAAACTCATAAGCAAAGAAGTCCCCTTTCAATGTTTTCATGGATATTGGACAATGTAATGGGTTTAGACTAGTTTATCTATCTACCTCTGTATTGATACATGTATATATAATATATGATATTATCTGTTACTAAATAAAGAATCACTCAAACAGATAACTACCCATCTTTCAGAAAGCTCTAAGGTGGCCCTGGAAAACCTCACAATTCCAAGTATTGACTACTCAGAAGAATATTCAGTAGAGTGCAGTGTGTTTCCCTAGTGACTAGGAGAAAAGAGGAACAGGCTAAACAGGAATGTGCTCTTACATTAAAAAGTACAAAAATCAAACCATATATCCAAAAGAAGACCAAGCCTGATTATAGTAATTCAAAAACTTTAAGCAAATATGTGGCTAAATGCAGTCAGTCTGGCATCCAATAAGGATGACCATGCTTACACAAAGTTGTAAACTCATGATCCATAATGGGAGCAGAGGCAGAAAGGAGCTGACACAGGTGACCGAATTATAGATAAACTTCCAAACAGTTATTAGGGTATGGTGTATTTCCCAAAGTCATGTGGAAGAGGAAAATAACAAATCAAAAGTCAAATCAAAATTTTAGAGATGAGATGAAATTGGTGCTCCATGCTGATAACCCAGAAATCAGGAAGAAGAGGAGTTATGTATGTACATAATATATAAACCTTATGTACATGATAGACAATTCAGAAAATGTGGTAAGATGAAGTAAACAGCACAAGTGGATTTAGAAGATATTATTTAACTAATTTTTAACTGGGCATAAAAGGAAGTTTCTCTCTTCCATAGAAATTCAGAGAAAAGAAATGGATTCCTGAGAATACAGTACAGAAAGAAGATCTGAAGGAATGTGAGAAATGGAAATGTTGCTGGAAAGGTACAAACTTAATCATAAATGTAGGGACTCTACCATATAGCATGGTGATTGTCATTAGTCATATTTTGTTTAATTTTCACAGAGAAAAATATTAAATATCACACAATGATAAAAGTTATTATTTGAGATAATAAGTGTATTAGATTATGTGAATCATTTCACATTGTATATAGGCGCACATGTGCAAATCATTTCACAAGGCATACATATATATATATATATATATATATATATATATATATTACCAAATCAAACACTTTAAATATACATATTGTTATTTGACAATTAAGCATAAAAAGAATTGGGCAACAAGTACTCAACAATGTTAAAAAGAGTGGGGAAAAAAGCAGAATAACATGCCAATAAATGATGTATGTGGGAATATTAAGAACACTAAATCTTGGGGGGCACCCAGGCAGGGGGATTGGGATCTGTCCTTGGTCTATGGGCAGGCTTCTGGGAATCCAGTGCCTGTGGTGTGACACCTTGCACAGCCGTGGTGCAGTGGAAAGGGGCTTGGACCTGCCTAGGCTCAGTGTGCTGGGCTCTGCTGACTCCCCATTGGAGACCTCGATTTGGGGGATGTGGGGTGGCTTGGGAGAGAGGGCTGGGGTGGGAGGAGGGAGGAGGGGGGATCTGTGGATGGTATATGGAGTGAGTAGAAAATTTCTTAATAAAGAAAAATGAAAAATAAATAAATAAAAAGAAAAGAAGTCTCAGAAAAGTAGGGGGATGGCTCATTGATAAAATGCTTGCCTCATGAGCACAAGGAGTTTGAATTTGACTCTGAGCATCCATGTAAAAGTTAGACATGGCAGAGTATCTTCAAGCTCAGTTCTGCAGGGTCCAAGACCTGGTCACCAGCCTATCACCAGTCAGTGATCTCCAGATCACTGAGATGATTGAGATACCCTATCTCAGTTAATATAGTGTCAATCAATAGAAGAATAAACCCTGCCTCGAAAAACCGGAAAAAAAAAATTGGTTAGTATTCTCCTTCTAATTAGTGATGCCTATAGCTCTTCATATGTAAAAGTAGGAGTGAATGTTAATTGTTCATCACAAAATATAGAAGAATATAAATATTGTGGTAACTATAATAATGATATTAATACTATGTTCAACCACTGGGATCATTTTAAAATTCCTCCCTCACTCTGTATTTCACTTAACAAAAATTAAAATAAAAAACAACTCATTTTGCCTTACCTCTTACAATTATTTTTTTACCATCCAATTTACCATCCAGTTTACCATCCAATACTTGAAAGAACAACTTACAAATGGTTTGTTTCCCAGTTTTTATTTCAGATTTGAATTTCTCTTTCATATTTACCTTTAGAAAAAGACGCTAATATTAGTAATAACCACACAAGTGTTTCCCACAATTTCTCAAACTGGATTTCATGGTTCTCAGTTCAAACATGATAACCCCATTGTGTTAAAGGTCATTTTCCTATGAGTTATTTGATATAGTTGTTTCAATCATTATAAATAAGACTCAATAAACTATACAACATTAACCACCCCTGAAAACTCAATAGATTTTTACAAAATTAGGTTCTTATTTGCACATGTCAAATTCAATGTGTGATTGTGAAGCTGACTTTTCTGTCTTGGAGCATAAGAGAAAGTACATTGGAACAGATATATTAACTGTGTTTTATTTTTCACCAATTCACTTTTACATATTATACTTACTATACAAATTATGGATTTCACTGTGATTTTTGTTATTTACTAACAGACACACATGAGCATATGCATACCCAGAGAGCATTGTACCTTGATCTTTCCAACATCCTACTACCCTAATTCATTGTTTTCTAGTATGCTGGTCCAGTGTAAAAGAGAGAATCAATTTAAGACCTTTTTACACAGGGCAAACTTTTTGTCAGGTAGACAATTCATTATTATATACATTTTAATTAATCTAATTGTGTCCTATGATTCTGATATATAGGCCAATATGTCACAGATATAAAACTCTGAAAATTCCTTAGACACCTTGGTGTGTTTTAGACTATTATTATCTTCTCCAATTCCAAACAAGCCCTTTATTTATGAAAATCCAATTGTTTAGATAAACTTGTATTTATAATCCATATCTACAATAAATTCTAAATTGTATGTAAAAGTTTCACCTTATTCCCATAGTCACAGAATAGTTATCATTTCTCAGCGTTTTGGTGCAGCCTTACTGACCATTCCATTGTCATCCTATTCTTCTTAAGACTTCAAATCGATCTTGTAGGGTCCCATTTATTTCATAACATTTTATCAAGGGAAGCAAAACATAGTGTTACATACAAATGGACATACAAAGCAAAAGGCTCTTGTATTTCTTCCAATGTGATTTATCATCAATCAAAATCTTTTCATATTTGTGTACTGAAAATATCCATTCTGATAAGATAAAGATTTTATTTAATCTTATTTATTTTATTTTATTTGTACATGTGTGTCTCTGATTGTGTGTATGTGCCCTAGAGGTTAGAAGAAGACATCAGATTCTCCAGAACTTGAGTTCTAATTACCTGATGTGGATACTGAGAATTGAACCCATGACCTCTTCAAATGCTCAAAGTGCTTTTAACCTTTGAGCCATCTCTTCAGCTCCTAGGAAGCTGTCTTTTATACTTGGAGAATTTCATGCATGAACACAACTCATTCCCAATCCAACTCCTCCTTGCTACCTTTATCATGTCTTATTCTCAACTTCATGCTCTTTTCTAATTTTTTAAAAAGATATATGTATAAAAATGTCTGAGTCTTTAATTCCAGCACTAGGGAGGCAGAGCCAGGCAGATCTCTGTGAGTTCTGGGCCAGCCTGGTCTACAGAGCTATCTCTAGGACAGGCACTAAAACTACGCAGAGTTGTCTTGAAAACAAACAAACAAACAAAAAAGTCTGAGTCTAGTTCTATCAGTAAGTTCATAGGTATAGGCCTGACCACCAGAGCATGAGCAACCTGTTAGGGGCCCAGCCACTGAAGAAAACTGACTTATTCTCCTGCAAGCCATCTACCACTTGTAGCTCCTCATGTAGCTGTGGAGTCTTGTGAGCCCTCCACCATTCACACTGAGATGTTGGCTACCTTGATCTTGTGTAGGCCACGGAAGACAAGTGTAGCTGTTGAGAGCTGGGGGAGCAGCATTCCTGTCATGTCCCGTAGATACTAGTTCACAGCAGTCTTCTTTGCCTCCGTCCCTCATGTTCTTCCTCCTTCCTCTTCCCCTCAAAGCTCTGTCAAATCATTCTTTTTTCTGGTTTCTTTCTCACAATTAAATCTTTAGTTTCATTCACATCATTGCTGTTTTCTATTGAAACATTACCATTCCATGTTACTATGTGATAGATTTGTTACTGTAAGACATATTACATTTTTTGTTCATTTACTTATTAAAGGACCTTTGAGCTATTTCTAACATTTGACTATTATAAATGTAGTTTTCAGAAACATTTCCATTTTATAAACCATTTATGGACGTGCACTTTCATTTTTCCTTTACATTGGCAGCAGTGCTTTAGATTGTATTAGTCCTTTATTAGTGTGTGTGTGTGTGTGTGTGTGTGTGTGTGTGTGTGTGTGCGTGTGTGTATTTGTGTGTTTGCAAATGCACACATGTCATGGTTCCTGTGTGGAGGTCAGAGAAGTCGTTCTTCCTTCAGGGATTGGAACAGTAAGTCAGTCTTGTGTGGCTAGGCCTTTTACTAGTTTATTCCCTTAGCCATCTCATCAGCCTAAGTATGTTTAATCTTGTTAGAAACTTAAAGCTACAGCAACCTAGTTGTGTAATTTCCATTTTCACTAGGAGTATGAGATATCAAAGGTTATTCACAGTCTTTAATCTATATTTATATTTGCTGAAATATAAGCTCAAATATCTTAACACTGATATCACTTGATTGATAGCTTGGTTTGAAATATTTTTATTTTATATTTTTATGTCTTTTGGATAATCCTATATGAATATTTATTTCCAAAGTATATTTTGGTTTAGCCATTGCTCTTTTAATATTTTGTAGTGATTTTAGAAAGACACAGTTGTAATAGTAAGTTAAATTTGTGATTTTTTTAAATTTATGCTATGCCTCTTTCTATGCTATTTAAATTTAATCCAATTATAAGGAAAATGATAGTTGTTGTTACATTTATGTGTATACAAAAAAATCAGTGTTTTAATGTTATGGCATATATATATATATATATATCCTATTTTAGCTAAATTTTTTACAAAGTTTGTTTTATTTCTAACTCATCAATATTTATCTGTTTTAACTCTACTTGTAAAATTCTCTTTTCTCTACTAAATTTCCTTCAATGAGTGAAAATCATTTTCAGAAACAGGCTTATGTGCACTTTTCTATTGATCTATTTATGTGTCTTGACACTAAGACCAAACTGCAATCTGTGGCCTTACTGATACATTTTGAAAGTAAGTATTGTGATTCCTTCAATTTTGTTCTTTTTCAGAATGATTTTGGCTATTGTACGAGCATTGAGTTCCCATCTGACTTCTAGTCAGCTTTACAATTTTATCCATTCACATGCTGAGTGATTGATTTGGCTTACTGTGAACACAGATCAAATGGCTGGAATTGCCATCATAACACATTGACTGTTCTGGCCAAAGAACATGATCTAACCCTCCAATTACATGCACTTTCTTTAATTATCCTAAACATATTTTATTTGATTCTGCTGTGTTCTATGTTCACATCCTGAACAACTCTGTAAAATTCTTAAGGTTTTATATATTTTACATAATAGAGAAAAATCTGCGACTTTTTAAATATATAATTTCTGATTTTTTTATCATTAATGTGGAGAGATAAAATTTATTTTTGTGAGGACCTATATTCAGCAAACCTGATAAACTAACAAATCCACTGAAATAACCTTGAAAAAAGAAATTTCTGAGGATTTTATGCATAGAGAAGCATGCCATATTTGAACACAGTTTACTTATTTTCAAGTGTTTTCTGTGGTTTGTATGTAACTGGTTTCTAATCTGATCTTGTCATTTTCTCTGTCCTTTATACTAGCTGTTTAATTTATCTTTAATTATTGTTTCTGGGGTAGAAGTGGAAATATTAACTTGAGTCTGTGTGCGTGCGTGCGTGCGTGCGTGCGTGCGTGTGTGTGTGTTGGAGGATGGATATGCTAGATCATGTGTGAATAAATGTAAGCCAGAGGGCAATTCTGTATATATTCTTTTTTTTTTTGTTTTGTTTTGTTTTGTTTTTCGAGACAGGGTTTCTCTGTGTAGCTTTGCGCCTTTCCTGGAACTCACTTGGTAGCCCAGGCTGGCCTCGAACTCAGAGAGATCCGCCTGCCTCTGCCTCCCGAGTGCTGGGATTAAAGGCGTGCGCCACCACCGCCCGGCTTTTTATATGAATATGCTAATTGTAACATTTAGAAGTTATCGTTACTGATATAACTTTTGGTAAAATACTTGAGAATCTAATGACAATGGCTTTTACTAGAGTTCTTCACATTTATCATCAAAATCTTGGATAGCGGTTTATATAATTAAGTTGGGATTTCTCCAATTCAGCATGTATACACAAATAAATTTAAAATTTTTATATTAGCATGAAATCTAAATCTAGACTTTTAAGTTATGTGCTGATGAAGATATATAAGATCCTTAAATTTTATAGTATGTTCCTAAGTCTTCCTAGTAAAAATATTTCCATTGACAAACCTTGTCTTAGAGTCAATTCATCATCTATAGCTTTAAATAAAATCTACCTGGGATTTCTGAGTGAACTCCAATATACTTATTTAGCCTTGTTAGAAAAAAAAACAATCTACCAGAAGTTAATTTGGAGGTAACAAAATTCTATAATAGTTAGAACTTCACACAGGGGTTCTAATTGAATTTAGCTGGAGCAAGACTAATGCACACCTTTAGCACACCGGAGTCAGTTCCTTGACTCTAAGGAATATTGCTTTACTGTTCTGTCCTTGCCTGGGATTATGTAAGAATGAGGGTGGTGTAAAAGGAAACATTTGTTTTCTTTTCTCCTGA